>NW_026652289.1:32527884-33026677 GCF_009828535.3 Hylobates moloch | reverse complement strand
CCACCAGTATCTCTTCCTCTATTTCCCATCTCTATCATAATGACTTGGCAAACCTTACCTCTTCAACTTCTGCCAGGCTATGCAAGGTTAGAAGTTTCTTCTTTCTTTTTTTAACACCAAAGTTTCTCTCTCATGTAATAGTGAAATGCAAGGTGTCTATAGATGATACAGAGTTTCATGATATTGGGGTATAGATTTTTTCTCATTGCTCTGGTAGTTTCTTTTAAATCTCTTTCCTTTGATCTCTACTGTAATCGTATTTTTTTTTTTTTTGAGATGGAGTCTCGCTCTGTCACCCAGGCTGGAGTGCAGTGGCACAATCTTGGCTCACTGCAAACTTCGCCTCCCGGGTTCAAGCAGTTCTTTGCCTCAGCCTCCCAAGTAGCTGGGATTACAGGCGCCCACTACCACACCCGGCTAATTTTTGTATTTTTAGTAGAGATGGGGTTTCACCATCTTGGCCAGGCTGGTCTCGAACTCCTGACCTCATGATCTACCCACCTCGGCCTCCCAAAGTGTTGGGATTACAGGAGTGAGCCACCGTGCCCGGCCAATAGGACTTCTTAAAAATGAATTAATATTTTATGTTGAAAATTATAAATATTCATGGTATATAACATGATTTGAAATATATATACATTGTAGAATGGCTAAATTTAGCTAATTAACATGCATTACCTCATGTATTTTTTTGTGGTGAAAACACTTAAAATCTATGTTCTTAGTGATTTTTGAATATACAGTACATTGTTAACTATAGTCACCATGCTGTACAATAGCTCTCTTGAACTTCTTCCTTCTGTATATCTGAATTTTGCATGCTTTGACTAACATCTCCCCAACACCCCATACCCCAGCCCCTGGCAAGCACCAGTATATTCTCTGCTTCTATGAGTTCAACTGTTTTAGTGTTTTCTTTTTTTTTTTTTTTTTTTTTGAGACAGGGTCATGCTCTGTCACCCAGGCTGGAGTGCAGTGGCACGATCTCGGCTCACTACAATCTCTGCCTCCTGGGTTTAAGCAATTCTCCTGCCTCAGCCTCCCTAATAGCCGGGAGTACAGGTGCCTACCACCACACCTGGCTAATTTTTGTATTTTTAGTAGAGATAGGGTTTCACCATTTTGGCCAGGCTGGTCTCGAACTCCTGACCTCAAGTGATCTGCCCTCCTTGGCTTCCCAAAGTGCTGGGATTACAGGTGTGAGCCACAGCACCCAGCCTAGATTTCATATGTGAGATCATGTGGTATTTGTCTTTCTGTGTTTGGCTTATTTCACTTAACGTATCTTCCAGGTCCATCCGTGTTGTTGCAAATGACAGAATTTCCTTCTTTGTAAGGTTAAATAGTGTTCCATTTTGTATACACAGCCACGTTTACTTTATTCGTTCATCTGTTGATGGACACTTGGGTTGTTTCTGTATCGTGGTCTTTGTGAATAATGCTGCTGTGCACATCGAAGTGCAGATATCTCTTTGACATATTGATTTCCTTTGTACATATACCCAGTGGTAGGATTGCTGGGTCATATGGTAGTTCTATTTTTAATTTTTTGAGAAGCCTTCAAACTGTTTTCTATAATGGTTGTACTGATTTACATTCCCACCAACATTCTCACCAACTATGTACAAAGGTTTCCTTTTCTCCACATCATTACCAACACTTGTTATTTTTCATCTTTTTGATAATAGCTATTCTAACAAGTGTGAGATCTCACTGTGGTTTTAATTTGCACTTCTCTAACATTTAGTGATGTTGTGAATTTTTTCATATATCTGTTGGCCATTTGTATGTCTCCTTTTGAGAAATGTTTATTCAGGTCCTTTGCTCACTAAAAACAAATCAGGTTGTTTTCCTGCTATTGAGTTGCTTGAGTTCTTCAGATATTTTTGATTTAAACCATTATCAGATGTATGGTTTGCAAATATTTTCTCCTGTAAATTGTCTCTTTATGCTGTTGGTTGTTTTCTTTACTGTGTAGAAACTTTTTAGTTTGATATAATCCCATTTGTGTATTTTTGCTTTTTTTGCCTGTGCTTTTTGGGTCATATCCAAAAAATCATTGCCCAGACCAATGTCACCAAACTTCCCCCTATGTTCTCCTCTAATAGTTTAACATTTTCAGGTCTTACATTTAAGTTTTTTAATCAATTTTATTTTTGTATATGGTGTGAGATAAGGATCTAATTTCATTCTTCCATATGTGGATATCCAGTTTTCCCAGCACCATTTAATTTACACTGTCTTTCCCCCCATCATGTATTTTTGTCATCATTGTGGAAAAAATCAATTGCAAATGTGTAGATTTATTGTGGGGCTCTCTATTCTGTTTCCTTGGTTTATATGTCTGTTTTGGGGCCAGTGCCATGCTGTTTTGATTACTATACCTTTGTAGTATATTTTGAAGTCTGGTAGTGTGATGCCTCTGGCTTTATTCTTTTTGCTCAAGACTGCTTGGGCTATTTGGGTCTTTTATGGTTCCATATGAGTTTTTGAATTGTTTCCTATTTCTGTGAAAAATGTCATTGGAATTTTGATGGGAGTTGCATTGAATCCATAGGTCACTTTGTGTAGTATGAACATTTTAACAATATTATTTATTCCAATCCAGGAACACAGGATATCTTTTCACTTATTGAAGTCTTCCTCAATTTCTTTTATCAATGTTTTATAGTTTTCAGTGTATAGATCTTTGCCCTCCTTAATTATTTCTATTTTTTGATAGATATTATTAAGTGGGATTGTTTCTTGATATTAAGTGGGATTGTTTCTTGATTTTTTTTTTTCTCATATAGGTCACAGTGTATTTCTTTAAGGCTCTTATTATAAATTACATTTCTATACATTATGTGTCCATTGACAGAGGCTTGTTTCATATAGTTGCCTTTTAAAACAAAAAGGAGAAAAGGAATTACAAACAAAAATTCCAGTTGCACTGTCTTTTATATCTACCTATGTAGTTACCTTTATCAGTGCTGTTTATTTCTTCACGTGGATTCACATTTCGTTGCCACCTGTCCCTCCTGTCTTCACATTCATTCCTCCTCACTGTCTAATTTATCTTCCTTCCCTATAGTTTCAGACATCCTTCCATTCCACCCTGCAGGCCTGTAAGAGTTTCACTTCCTGCCTGTGCAGCCACTGACCCCTGATGCCTTTGGAAATCACTGGTTACAGGTTGCCTTTTCTCCCTGCCCTCATCCCAAGCACAGTGTGAAGGCATCTATTTCCCAGTCCATGGGAATAAGATCCACTTGAAGGCAAACTGACTTTTTAAAAAATCATATTTCCCATCCCCTCACTAGGAGGCTGAAGCAGTAACCTCTAAAGTGTCTGTTCTACTCTAGCTAATTGCACATGGCTAGCGACCATTAAACAAAGCAGCTGCCCCCATAAGCAGATATTGGGCTCCAGTAGGGATGCTGTAAAACACAGGGTGGACTCAGTAATGGGTTTCTGGTAGGAACAGACCACCGGGGCTGGCCATTAACACTGTGTTACTCAGCACTATTGTTCATGGACTAATCAATTGTGAATTAGAGTTCTGAGCCATGTATAACTTATCTGTGGCATGGCGTCACCATTAATCATGTTCTGGAATGCCAAGAAAAGACTGAAGTGAGCTGTGCGTTGAAGGTTTAAGGTTTCTTGAAACCAAGCTCACTGAACGGTATTCATGAGTCGATGACGTATTGTGGTAACCGGTCCTTGGTATTAGTCCAATTTCGCGGTGATCCCGGGGGCTAGATAGCTGAGCAGATGCTGAGGTTTCTGGAAAACAGTGACTAGTTTTCAGCATGAGTCTGCGGAGAAACCATATATGGCAAATCTTACATTTTCAAAGCTCCAAATGAGACCAAATGAGAAGGAGAGGTTTAAGATTTCCACATAAAATTCAAATGTTGTACTGGGCTTGGGGGAAGAGAGAGAGGTCAGATTTCCTTGCAGTTTGGAACCTCCTTGGAACTCCATAGTACTAGAAACTGATCTTGACATGAGAGTCAGCTTCGGAGGGAGAAGACACAAAGCAAGCTCAGAGTTGCAGAGACTTCTAACCTCTAGGTACTTTTTAATGCTCTTGATACACTATCATGAACAACAATCACACTGGCTACCATGTCTTTGGACCTACCGAGTGCCAGGTGCTGCCCTAGGTGTCTTGCAGACATTAACGTATGTAGTTTAATGTTCAGAGCAATATTCCATGGCAAGTTATATTATCCCTATTTTAAGATGGCAAACCATGTAGCATGTTTACCTGTGGCATTGAACACACACAAATTCCAGGTCGGGGGAGTCCCCATGAAGCATGTTTTTGCCACCTCTTCACCGTCTCTATACATCTGTTCTTTGGGACTGGTTCTTCCCCTGACCCTGGATGAAAGTTTTGGTCCATGAATTTTTTTGGTATCTCCAAGGTAATAAAAATAGTTTCCCCGTTAACTTTCTCAAGTCAACTTAAGTTGCAAAATATGGTCTTGATTCAGTAATAAAACTATCCAGTTTTGTGGCATAATACAACTCTGAATTTCATTTAAAGTTGAATCTATTCTTCCTGTTCTGGCTCAGGAGGAAGCTTGCCTGGGGGAAGAGTCCACAGTAAGCCTGTTGGAGCTTTCCCCACCTGGGAATTCTTCGTCTTCCATGGGCTGGGGGCAGGTGGAGGGGAAAGGGGACCAGGAAGGTTCTTTCCTGGCAGGTACTGATGTGACTATCAAATATGAGTGTTCTCTTGGCCTTGCAAGTACTCAGAACTGACTTTGCCTCCTAGAGCACGTTCATAGGTGGCCTGGAGATACACATCCATCACCCTGTTATCTGCTGACATCTCTCTCCTACAGGCTGATGTGGAAGATGGGCTTTTCTCTACTTGCGGTTAGTACCCCTTCTTCCGCTCCAGGGATGCTGGTGGATCACAGCTGGTATTCTCCTATTGTCTCCTCACCACACAGTCCCCTTGGACAGGACCTAAGCCACCCCACATTGGCTCTCTCTCATACATGGCACCCCGTGGTCTCTACCCTGACACTCTGAAAGTGCAGGCTGATTCTGGTGTGGCTGCCTCTCTTCTTCTGCTGTCAAAGTAACTAGGTTGCCTGCTATAGACTGAATTGTCCCCCTGCCCCCCATTCATATGTTGAACCTTAACCCCCAGTGTGACTATATTTGGAAACAGGGCCTATGAGAAGGTAATTAGGGTTAAATGAGGCCATAAGGGTGGGGCCCTGACCCGTAGGATGAGTATCCTTATGAGAAGAGACACTGAGAACTCTCCTTCACTCTTTCTCCAAGAGCGCTCAGAGGAAAGGCTGTGGGAGGACACAGCAGCTGCCTGCGAGCCAGGAAGAGCACCCTCGCCAGAAACCAAACCCTGCTGGACCTTGATCTGGGACTTCCAGCCTCCAGTACGGTGAGAAATAGAGTTCTTTTGTTTAAGCCACTTCTATGGCTTTCTGTCATGGCAGCCCCAGCCAACAAAGGGCCAATCTCTTTCCGTCTGGATTTCTCAGCCGTGAGCCAGGTACCCATCCACTATGCTGCTTAAACATCTGGGTACGTGTATGGTATGAAGTCCCTTTTGAGGTCTCCATGTAGCCCCTCTTCTTTTCTAGGCCCAAGAGGGGTGGGAGGCACCATCTCCCTCTCATTGGCAGGGCTGAAATGAGGCTCAGAGCACACCAGTGGCTCTCTCCAAAGAAATCTTTTAAGCACCAAAGCCCAGCTTTTTTACATCCATACCATGGGTAAGGGGTTTTGGTTTGATGGTCTGGGGTCAGGTCTTGTCTTGGGCACATGGTATCTGTGCATACTGACGTCAGTCCAAACTTCCATTTTCACATTGTTTAGTAACCAGTTGGTGAGAAGCTAGGCCGCTGTCTTGAATCCAGGTCTCTCTGACTAGGATCTGTGGTCTGTCCAAAACTATACTGCATGGACTCTCTGAAATATAATGATTTCAGACTGTAAACTCATGAGGGCAGGGCTGCGTCTGTCATGTCTACCACTGTATCTCTTCACTTCTAACGTGCTTCACACAGAGCCCATGCTATTGTGGATGTGGAAATGGCCATGTGCATGGTGGCCAGTGCAGTGCCTGGCACATATGAGAGCTCGCTTAATGTTCGTTAAAACTGTGGAATGGAACGGAGAGGCCAGCTTTCTGGTGTCAGAATGAGAATTGGGAGTCATAAGCATGCTGGAGCCTTCTGGAGCTCAAGGAGGTCTGCTCAGTGAGGAAGCTTTCTGGTTACTTCCCAAGGGGCTAGGCCAGGCTCTTCTATTTGGGCCCAGTTTCTACCTCCTCCCTGCTTTCTTTCAGGCATACATGAGTCATCTCCTTCTCCCCTCAGGAGCTTGAATCTTGCCTGGCCCCCCAGAGTTGACAATCACTGCAGGACAGAGCCACACCGTAGTAAGCAAGTTACAGTCAGCTGTGGGGAGCCGGCATCCCAGCCTGGAGGAGGAGACCCTGTCCTGGGCCTAACCAGCAGATAGGAGCTGAGTCATGGTCATGGTTTGCTAGGTCAGCCTCGGCCCCTTGGCTGAAGCAAGGGGGAAAAGCGTCAGAAAAGAACATGGTTAGGACAAGGGGCTGAGGGTCATTGGTGCTTTCAGTTTCACCCCTCACGTGCTGTGTGACCTTGACAAAAATCTTCACTCTAAACAAGCCAGAGTGGGGAAATCTTCCGGCTAATGCTTTACATATGTGTGTTGCAAGGAATAATGAGACAGGCTCCACGAAGCATGTTTTGTCCTTGGGGGACAAACAGTACAAGCTATTTATTTCAAGAGCATGGCTTGACCAGCTCATGCAGCTGAGCCCAGAAACACCCCGGCTATCCTGGCATGATCTCTGTAGAAGCAAGAAGGTCTAATTAGGTGTCCTTTTCTGCCTGGAGCCCAGTTGGCCTACTCTGAGCAGAAGGCAAAATGCTGTTGGTCTGGCATTCAAGGTCCCACGTCTCTGTCCATGGCTGTGTCTTGAACTCATTCATTCATCAGGAAATCTTTATTGAGTCCTTCATCTGCACCAGGCCCGGCGGGGAGCAAAACTGGAAACATACTGGTCTTTGGACCTCCAGTTTCAATTGCTATCAACCCCACAATGCTGCACCTCATGTGCCAGCAATTTCCCACTCTCTGTTCCCTTGCACAGCCTGTCCTTTCTATCCAGAAAGCCCTTCATCTCCTCCACCTGCCAGATCCTCACTTCTCCTTCAGGTGTCCTCTGCTCTGTGAGTCTCCATGGACTGCATTAAGCAGAGTGGATCACTCTTTGCTATGTGGCTCTGAGAGATGTGACAGCCTCTCTGGCTTTGGTCTTCCTGGTGTGGAATGTGGCTGTGCCCACTCTGTAGAATGGCTGACAGTCCTGGATTACTTTCAGGGGGCTTCATGACTCAAAGCCAAGCAGGATCTCATTTTGAGATGGGTTCACCCATCAATCTGTCTCAGGACCCAGACCCTGCAGCCAGCATTCCATCCAGCCTCTAGGAGGCAGTTTTAGTTCAGATAAGGCCATGTGTTATACAGCCTTACAGAGAGAGGGCTGGAGGGCAGGGCGCATAGATAGCAGGGACAGAAGTCTCCAGGATGCTTGCATTAGAATAAAGTGAGAAGAAGACAGACTTTGGTGTTTGATTTATTGGTGTGCTGTCCTTTAAAAGGGAGCCTGGAAGAGTCTGCCTTATTTTCCAACCTGAGGAGGAAGCACAGTCCACGGGCAGGCCGAGGGTGGGTAGGTGGGGCGTGGCAGGGCAGGAGGTAGCTGCTGACCACCTGCCTTGACATAACCCATGACCCATCTGTTCCCCTCCCTTAGAACCCACCCATCCTGGCAAATGGGCCCCATGTTCCTGTCTCTAATCCTCCCAAGAGTCCTGACCACTTTCTTCTTTACCCTTTGCTTTAAAATATACGTTAAGAGAAAATGTGAAGAACAGCAGGACCAACAGATCAGGAGGCAGCTGCCCTTGAAAAGATGGTTTGTTACTCACAGTTCTCAAGACAAGGGCGTGTGCCATGGGGGGTGGTGCCAGGAAGCACAGGACTGGGCAGGAGGCAGAGGCAGCAGGAAGAAAGCGTGGGCGAGAGCCTCTGCTGTGGTTCCGTGGGAAGGACTGGGCAAGGCAGGATAAACGGGCCAGGGATTGCCCTGTTTGATTAATTTCTGCAGGCTTTGGGGTGTTGGGCCTGTCTCTAGTTGCCTGGTACTTGCCCTGGGGCAATTCGGTTTGCAGGGGGGGGGGGGGGGGGGGGAGGCCTGGAAGGATGAGGGGTGTGGCCTCTGGATTGGTTGGCTCACATTTGAGGAGCACACTGGGGATGAGTTCTTTATTCTCTCTAGGAAGTAGTCCTGGGAGGGGTCATCCCTTCAGGCCCCAGATGTCAAAGCAACAGGAAACAGAAAATAAAAGATGTGGTTATATCTCCTCACACCCAGGAGCACAGCTCTCTGGCCTCCACGTGGTTCTGCACCTCAGCTCTGGATTCTCATCCCTGGTGGGGCCGGGGGTACTTTGTGGACAGGCACGGGCCTCATGCAACTTGAGTGGGGGAACCTGGGCCCAGCCTATGTCCTGCCTAGCACCCACCAGCGTGTGGCATGAAAGAGACTGTGGAAAATGGAAGGGGAAGCTCTGGCGCCCACCAGGAAAACATGCAGCAGGGGGGGGGTGGTGTGGGCTGTGGTGGGGGGGTGGTGTGGGCTGTGGTGTGGGGGGTGGTGTGGGCTGTGGTATGGGGGGTGGTGTGGGCTGTGGTATGGGGGGTGGTAGGGGGGATGCACGGAAGAGCAAGGACTCCGGGAAGGACTGGAACAACATGCAGGGCCACAGGAAAGAGGCTTTGTCCTTGCCTGGAATTCTTACGCCTTTCTAAAGGATCAACTTATACAGAGGGGTAGAGCAGATCGGATACGATTCTTTTGGGTCATAGTAGTCAGAAGTGTGGCACCCAGAGTTACCTGCAGGCTTTTGCTGAAAGCCATCCTGTGGCACAGCTGGGAATGACCCCACAGCCAGGGACTGGGCAAAGAGGGTATCCAAGCAGTGTGGCCGGTGAGCCCTGGTTTGTAGACCCCTGGCTTGGAACACTGGGGGTCCCAGGCAGGCATGGGCAGGGGGCAACAGGGGGAGCACATTGTGAGAAGGGTGAGCTGGGACAGCTTTGAGTAGGAAGCAGTAAAGGGACCCCTCTTAGCAGTCTGAAAAGAGTTACTCTGGTGAGGTGGCAGGGGGCAAGGCTAGCTAGGAGGCTACTGCAATAGGCCTGAGCCAGAGCAGTGTCCACAGGGATGGACATGTGGGAGTTTAAAACAAAGGACATGGGCTGGGTGTGGTGGCTCACGCCTGTAATCCCATCACTTTGGGAGGCCAAGGCAGGAGGATCACTTGAGGCCAAAAGTTCGAGACCAGCATAGTGAGATCCCATCTCTACAAAAAAGAAAAAGAAAAACAAAGTGACAGGACTTGCAGAGGTTCTGTCTATGGGCTGACTCTCAGGTTTCTCACTTTTGTAAAAACGGAGGAAGGTGGAGCTACTCATTGAGACACACAGGCCCAGGGCAGGAGCCGGGAGTCTGAGAAATGACCGCTGTCAATTGTGGGAGACTCTGGAGAAGGAGGAAGTGGTGCTCCCCACAGTCTGTTCCATGGAATACTAATAGCTGAACTAAACAGCCGTGGCTACGGCCCGCTCTCAGCACTTTAAGATATTATTCCATTCCCTCTGGCACCTGCTGTCAGACTGTTATTCCCTCCAGGGTGCCTGTCTTTTCTCTGGTTGCTTTTAAGATTTCCTCTTCCTCCTTGATTTCTGTAGTTTCAATATGATGTCTGAGGTGTGGATTCACTTCTGTGCATTCTGTCACTCTCATCTTCAATTCCTGCACATCCCCAGCCATGATCTCAATACATTTCCTCTTCCATTTATTTGATTCTCATCTCTGGAGTGGCATTTAGACAAAAGTCAACACCTCTCAAACTCTCTGCCTTTTCTTAACTACACCTTTTTTTTTTTGAGATGGAGTCTTGCTCTGTCACCCAGGCTGGGGTGCAATGGCGTGATCTTGGCTCACTGTAACATCCGCCTCCTGGGTTTAAGCGATTCTCCTGTCTCAGCCTCCTGAGTACTGAGATTACTGGCATATGCCACCACGCCTGGCTAATTTTGGTATTTTTAGTAGAGATGGAGTTCCACCATGTTGGCCAGGCTGGTCTCAAACTCCTGACCTCAGGTGATCCACCCATCTCATCCTCCCAAAGTGCTGGGATTACAGGCTTGAGCCAACACTTTCATTTTTAAAAAAGTTCCTTTGCCTCTCTACATTGCCTTCTGGGTACAATTCTTCCCTCTTCCACGTAACTTTCCCGTTCACGAGCCCTGTGTTGAATTCCTTTGTCTCTCGCACTTACCCAGGGCTTTGAGGTTTTCATTGTAACCACTTGGCTTGTCAATTATAAATTTTTTGCTTGTTCTTTTCTCTGTCTACTTGATTTTGTTTTATGATTTCCTGCTCTTTGATCTTCTTGAACATCCTAAAACAGCTGTGTAAGTCTAGCTCACATAAGCCACTGGCCTCGTGCAGATAGACACGGCCGTTCATCCTGACCAGCCAGCTTGGTCTGGACAGAGAGAGCCACACAGGACTCCTCAGTGGTCTGACCTGTCAACACACTCAGAAAGCACAGGCCGTCCCATCAGGAAGTGATATTTGGGATGAGTGCAATGTCAGAGGCACGAAGTTCATTTGAGGGAGGAATTCAAACCTTGAGAAGTTGGCTTTGCTGAGTTAGATCAGAAAGGCAGCGGATCTGATTTCTCTTTGGGCAGAGGTTTGTTTACTCTGCATTCAGAGCCAACGGCCATATTAGTTTTGAACCACTTAAATATTTTTCCACATTTGGGCAGAGTCACTCATTTCCAAGAGAAGGGCACAGTAAAATATTGTTATGACTCTCTGAGGACAGGGACTGTGCACTCATCCTTCATCCCCTACCCTGTATCTGCCACACTGCTCAATAAAAGTTTATTGACTTACATTGTAAAACAGTTGTTTAATATGAGTCACGATATAAATTTTTATATACCATAACTTAACATTTTCAGATGGGTGTTGCAGCCGCTTTGGGAGCCTCTGTCTTGAGTAATGGGGCCATTGCTGCGGACGTTGCAGGAACCTCATTGAAATTGCTCTATGGCCATTAGACATGAGCCACAGTAGACTGTCCCACGTCAACTTTGTGGCCACACTTCACATGTATGCACTGTGTGTATGTATATATGTCCGGGTAGGTATACACAGAATAAAAATACAATGTTCTAACGTAACATGGATATATTACATTCTTATTTTGTTAGAGAAAATATTGGCAAAACCCACTAACATCTCAAACTAACACCACTGCAACATTTGCAACACCCTCTCTTCCCTTCCTGTATCCCAATTTAATAAAATGGCATTTGGCTCCCACTGAGGTTTTAAAATCTCTCAGTATTTGATAGTTCAACAGTTATAATCATATGTTGACTTTGCAATATACTATTTTAATGATGTGTTAATACAGAGCAATCCTTGGATGGGATTTCCAGAACTGCTGTTTTATAACGATCAACTGGCATGTTAAAACTAACCTCAGTGGAGAGAAAGCCAATTGCTGGGGATACATCCTGAGCCAAAGGATTGTTGAACGTGTGACTGGCACACACAGAAATAAGTTGGAAGTGAGCACGCAGAGACCTCTAAAACTTCTAAAGAACAGTCTGCAACGATCCTGGGTGGGTAGTTTGCAAGTGAATTTTTAAGGGGTACTTGGTATTCTAAAGGCTCAGTAGAAACACAGCTCTTAGGGCAGCCCCCAAGGCCCCAGGGATCTATGAGCTGACCCTCTGTGGAAGTTTCTGCATCTATGATGGGGCCAAGTCAGAAGTGGATAATCCTCTTAAATTGGAGAAGGTGGGAAATAATGCAGGAAATGGAAAGGGAGGGAAGAGCGAAGGAGAGATGGATATAGGGAGGGAGGAGAGAATAAATACTGACACGAGAAAGAGGCAGAAAAGTGAGAGGGTAAGATTGGGTGCATGGAAAGAGAAAATTTCGGAGACAGAGACAGGGTGGGTAGGAAAGAGCTGGTTGTTGGAGACTTCAGGGACCCTGTTATTTTCCCTGAGCCTCATCACAGCAGTGCTTGGCTGTAGGTAAATATGGGTAGCGGTGGGATCTGTGGTAGCCCTGTTAAGGGCTGACGTTTATCCTGACGGCTCTGCCAGGAAGGAGTTTTGTTTTGGCTTTACTGGGCTCTATCTAACAACGAACTCTTTGGTTTGTTTTTGTTTTTGTTTTTTTGAGACAGAGTCTTGTTCTGTCACCCTAGCTGGAGTGCAGTGGCACCATCTCTGCTCACTGCAAACTCCGCCTCCCAGGTTCAAGCGATTCTCCTGAGTAGCTGAGATTACAGGCACGCACCACCATGCCTGGCTAATTTTTTGTATTTTTAGAAGAGACAGGGTTTTGCCGTGTTGGCCTCAAATGATCTGCCCGCCTCAGCCTCCCAAAGTGCTGGGATTACAGGTGTGAGCCACAGCACCAGGCCTCCAACAAACTCTTTGATTCACTGGGTCCTTTACCTTCTTTTTGCTAAAATGGGATGGATTCCCCCAGACATAAGCGTCTAGTCTTTTCCAGGGGAAATCCCAGTGTTCTCCTGAGAATTTCTAGGAGGAAAATCTTCCTATTTCTTGGTCTTTTTAAATTTCTAGACAGGGTCTCTATCACCCAAGCTGCAGGGCAGTGGCGTGATCATGGCTCACTGCAGCCTCAACCTCCTGGGCTCAAGCAATCGATCCTCCCACCTCAGCCTCCCAAGAAGCTGGGACTACAGGAGTATACCACTGCACCTGGCTAATTGTTTATTTTTCTGTAGAGGTGGGGTCTTGCTATGTTGCCCAGGCTGGTCTTGAACTCCTGGTTCCAAGCGATCCTCCTGCCTCGATCCTCCTCCTGAAGTGCTAGGATTACAGGTGTGAGCCACCGTGTCTGGCCTGGCCTTCTTGGTCATGTTTTGATGTTGTCCCCTGAAATGCTGTGGCTGCAGGGGATGTCTTTCTGAGGTGGGCTTCCAAGCCACGGGGACGACAAGTTCACAGTGCACGAGGCATGACAGTGGCCCCTGGTTAAGGAAATCCCACAGTGGGTGAGCTCCCATGTCATGCTGGGTCCCAGCCGGCACGCGGGCTCGTCCCGACGATACCATGAACCATGTGGTTAGAACTTTTATTCTAGAGATGCCAGACGGTGGCGCCACATCAGGCTTTTCAAAGATCCTCTCCAGACCATGAATGTTCTGCCTTCTGAGTCATCACTTTCCTATTCCACAGATAAAATGAAAAGGCGAGAAAACAGCTTCTATCACCATGACAGCCACCTGGAAACATCTATCTCTGCTGGCAAGGGGGAGCATTTGGAAAATGGTAAAAGCATCTTTTCCTTATTGATTTGCATCTGGTTGTCCAAATGTCTGTATCACTTGAGGTATAAGCTAAAAAAATTACTACAGTATGTTTGGCCACGTGCGGTGGCTAACGCCTGCAATCCCAGCACTCTGGGAGGCTGAGGCACGTGGATCACTTGAGGTTAGGAGTTTTGAGACCAGCCTGGCCAACATGGTGAAACCCTGTCTCTACTTAAAATACAAAAATTAGCCAGGGATGGTGGTATGCATCTGTAATCCCAGCTACTTGGGAGGCTGAGGCAGGAGAACTGCTTGAACCTGGGAAGTGGAGGTTGCAGCGAGCCAATATGGTGCCACTGCACTCCAGCCTGGGAGACAGAGCAAGACCCCGTCTCAAAAAAAAAAAAAAAAAAGTTAGTGTATGTTTTTATTACCCAGTACAAACATGTCCTGGTACAATCTTTAGCTTATCCGAAAATAATGTAAGCAATAGAATGGGAACTAACAAAGGTTAAGTATATTCACGTAGTGGGTGCACATGCTGGCACCAGGGCTTCGGTGACACAAAAGTGCCACATGAGTTCTGTGTGTAGGGAACTTGCTTTCTAGATGGGAAAGTGACACTACACAAGCAAAAACGGTAATAATTGTGGGTTATGACAAGTACTGTCATAACCCAGTGATTAAAGACAGCAACCATGACTGGGAGGCCATGTTAGCTGGATGCTTGGAACAGCTGTGTGAGGGGTCACGTGGGAGCTGAGACATGACGGATGCAGAGATTTCAGCAGTGGAAAGACCCGTGGGATGTGAGATAGGAGCGTTACCTACGTGGGGAGCAGCACCTGCTGAGGCCCGAAGGCGGGGAAGAGGGCGGAAGGCTCGCAGACAAGAAAGGAGACGGGCTGGGCATCCTGTGCGGGAAGGACCTGGTAGGTCAGGAGGGAATGGGGGTCTGAGAGGACCACAGGGGTGAGAAGCTGTCAGAGGGTGCTAAGCAGGGAATGCCACTTATGTTTTTATTGTGACTTACGTTTTTCCGATATTACCCTGGCTAGGGTGTGGAGAGTGTGTCGGAGGGAGATGGTCAGAAAGTGTGATAGTCTGAACATTTGTGTCTTCCCAAAATTCAGATGTTGAAACTTAATCCTCAGTGCGGTGGTGGTGGGAGGTAGGGCCTCTGGGAGGTGATCAGGCCAGGAGGGTGGAGCCCTCATGAATGGGACTCGAGTCCTTACTAAGAGAACCCAAAGAGAATGTTCGCCCCTTCTACCATGTGGGGACTCAGTGAGAAGGCAGAAATCTCTCAAGCAGGGTAGGAGCCCTCACCAGACACTGATTCTTCTGGTACCTTGGTCTTCCAGCCTCTGGAACTGGGAGCAGTATGTCTCTTTATAAATTTCCTAGGCTAAAGTGTTTGTTATAGCCGCCCTAAGGGACTACGACAGGAAGTTACTGCGGGGTCCTGGTGAAATGTCTGTGACTTGGCGCACAGCCACCGCGTGGCAGTGAAGATAGGGAGAAGTGGGCAGATAAGAGACATCCTTTGGAGGTAGAACCAATGGTATTTGTGGCTGAATTGGGTTGAGGATAGGAAGGGAAACCGAGGAAAGAAAGGTGACTTTGATGTTTTGATATCAGACATTAGTTGGTTAGTAGTGCCATTTACTGATTTGGGGAAGCCACAGTTAATTGGGAATTTAATTTGTCAAAATCTAAGTTTAAGGCATATGGTGTATGGTGTGGTGTGCCACAAAGATCCTCCTTCAGGACTGAGGGCTGTCCCCAGCTGCCAGGAGTGGTGGCTGCTCACAGCAGAGTCTGTCCCCAGTACCCTCTCAGCAGAAGATAGCAAACTCTCAAGATGGCATTCGTCCTGTGCCATACGAAGCCCTGTCACCTTGCCTCTGTTTGAGACAACTGTTTCACTCTACAGCTCCCCATGGTACCCACCTGTGCCAAATCCTTTCTTCCTCATCACAGGATTCCCGAGGGTACCTCCCAATCAACCTCCCCACAAGCCTCCATCTCAGACTGGCTCCTGAGAACGCAAACTAAGGCAGCTGGTGCCAGGAGTTGGTCCTATAGGAAGCAGACCTTAAAATAGGACTTCGGAGCTGCCATCAGCTGCCAGCTGGATACAAGGACCCCCCCCCCCGCCTGCACCCCCCCCTCACCAACCTCCTAGGAGGGAAGCCTCTGGCATCTGTGTGGGCAACGATTAAGCCTTCACTGATGGTGCAATAGCTCAGTCATCTGAAAGATACTGAAAGAAATTCCAAGGCAAAGAAATTAAGTGGCTGTTGCGTGTTCGTGATGCATTGGAGAAAGACAATAAAAATGCTGCAGGTGATTAATCACTAATTTCAGGTGAAGTGTGAAACGAGGCCCTTATGTCTTAAGAGGGCAGAAAGAGTTGAGGATCAGGCCAGGCTTTAATGGTAATGACTACAGAAGCTTCAGAGAAGGTTGAATTCTCAACCCCAGGAAGTCGGCTACATGCAGGTCACAATCCTGATTATGAAGGAGTGGGGCTCTGGGATTGGAAGGGGGATACCTCAGTAAATGCCCTAAAAACTGTGAAACCCCACATTCTCTAGACGCTTTCCAGCCTGCGGAAGTGGCCCTCTCTTCCCTATTAAAGCTATCTATCACTGCTCCCTTGCTTAAAGACGATACCGAGGCCTGTGCCTTGTAAGATAATACAAATGCTCCCCCACCTCCCCTCCTGGCCACCAGACAGATTCCTAAGTCACAATATAACTGAGGTGGAGGGGAAAGGAACCGGATCCCGAAGGAGCTGCAGCCCCTAGCAAGGACGAACATGCAGATGCCAGGAGAGTGTACCAGACCGGATCGGAGGTGCTGGATAAGGAACGGTGGACATGAAGGTACAAGGGGGAATTATACCTATTGCAGCTGGAGTTCTCTGCGTGGATTTAACTCCCTCCCGAGGACCCTGGGAGACAGATGGCTCATAGGATCTTGGGGACAGTGATGGTCTCGCAAAGTGCAGTAGAAGTGTTATGGTAGGGGCTGGGCATGGTGGTTCACGCCTGTAATCCCAGCACTTTGGGAGGCTGAGGTAGGTGGATCACCTGAGGTCAGGAGTTCAAGACCAGCCTGGCCAACATGGCGAAACCCCATCTCTACTAAAAATACAAAAATTAACCAGGCGTGGTGGTGGGCGCCTGTAATCCCAGCTTCTCAGGAGGCTGAGGCAGGAGAATCACTTGAACCCGGGAAATGGAGGTTACAGTGAGCTGAGATTGCACCACTGCACTCCAGCCTGGGTGACAGAGCGAGACTCAGTCTCAAAAAAAGAGAGAAGTGTTTTTGGTAGGTAGAGACAGAGGGTTCAGAAGAGTTAGGCTGGGCCTGCTGGGGAGGATATTCTTTGTAAGGCTAGAACACCTTCCCAGCCCCCATCTGATGTTCCATAGGCGGGTCTGAGGGAAACTCCTCCTTTTCCCAAAGCAGTGAGGAGGTCCAGCTGAAAGGGCAGCAGCATTGTGGAGAAGTTCCAGCAGAACTGTCCCCTGTAGGTCATGGCTGACAGCAGGGGATGCTGTGCAGAACTGGGCTCCCTGATAGCAATGAGGCTAATAGGATCACAAAATAAAGCCACATGGTAAGCCCTTCACAGTCAGAAAGAGGGTGGGTGTAAGGTCATGATGAGCAGCAAGGTCAGAGAAGCAGCAGGGGGGCCTGACCTACAGATAGGGGTTGGAAATAGTTAATAGAGCCCTACTAGGGCAAGACAGATGAGCAGCCAGCTTCCCACCTATAACTCAAATAATTGTACATTTATAGTATTACTCAGTTTACACATTGAATAAAAAAGGGTGTTCACAAGAGCGACCATCCTGTCAAACACGGTGTCTTGCTCAGTTTCCAGTCTGAGCCGGTTTTCATGCCCAGAATCCATTGACTGAAGGAGAGGCTGGGTCCCAGGGAGAAGGGTATAAATTAATTGCCCCCAATCTTTCCCCAAAGGAACCTACAACCATTTACTTGTGGTAGAGAAATATACGCAGACATTTAGAGCACTGTTGCACACAGGATCCAAGTTGACACTGATACCCCGGACACTGAGTGTCACTGTGGTCCCTGTTTCAGAGTGACGGGGAATGGAGTTCACATGATGGGCCTGGTCCAGGTTTGGTTCACAGTGGGTCTGGTGGGTCCACGAAGCCTCCCAGTGATGGTTTCCCCCTCCCTAAATGTGTACTGGTAATGGGTGGACTTGGTCCTTGGCCTGTAGGGTAAAGAGCTACTGTAATGGGGAGGGCCAAGTGGAAGCCTGTGAAACTGCCTCCCTCTCCCCGGGTGCATAGAGCACCCTTGACATAACTAACTCCATCTTAGAAAAGGACTGCATTATATATTTGTTTTTTCTTTTCTTAAGATGGAGTCTCGCTCTGTCCCAGGCTGGAGTGCAGTGGCGTGATCTCAGCTCACTGCAACCTCCGCCTCCCAGGTTCAAACTATTCTCCTGCCTCAGCTTCCTAAGTAGCTGGGATTACAGGCACGTGCCACCATGCCTGGCTAATTTTTTTGTATCTTTAGTAGAGATGGGGTTTCACTATGTTGACCAGGTTGGTCTTGAACTCCTGACCTCATGATCTACCCGCCTCAGCCTCCCTCCATTATATATTTCATAGGGCACTTTGCCAACAAGGATGAGATGTTTTGCTTAGGAAACAAATAAATTAAGACTGCATACAACCAGATAAGGTCACAAATAAGCGTATTCTTCTATTTAATACTATCAGTTCTCACCAGAGGACTCTGAGACCATAAAAGAACACCCCTTCAGCAGCTTCAACTGGCCATTGTAACTGACCCCGTCTTGCAGTCACTTATGAGAAGAACTTGGCATCTGCCTCCAAAGGCTCTGCCATATCGAAGGCTCTTCCTTGCAAGGCCAATGGACCGGCCAGCCCAGCCCGGACTCCTTTTGTCTTACTTCCCCTGGCCTGGTTGGTGAATTCTTTCAATCTTTTTCTCTTGATGTTAAATGTTACTTTGTTTACTGTAGAATGTTTAATCTGTAACACTTATATAGTGGCTACGTATATTATTATATATTTTTTTTTTCTGAGGCTGAGTCTAGCTTTGTCACCCAGGCTGGAGTGCAGTGGCGTGATCTCAGCTCACTGCAACCTTCATCTCCCAGGTTCAAGCGATTCTCCTGCCTCGACCTCCCGAGTAGCTGGGACTACAGGCACCTGCCACCATGCCGGGCTAAGTTTTGTATTTTTAGTAGAGACAGGGTTTCACCACGTTGGCCAGGCTGGTCTTGAATTCCTGACCTCAGGTGATCTACCTGCCTTGGCCTCCCAAAGTGCTGGCATTATAGGCGTGAGTGACTATGTATACTATTATGCATGGTTTGCAATATTGACTGACCCGCGGAGGGGCTTGAGCCTGGTGCCCATGGCTCTGACTACCAGCTGAACAGGTGGACCATGTAGAAAGATACAAATGTTTGTGGACCTGGTTATCTTTAATCTTGCACCACTCATGACACCACAGCAGGCAAGACAGTAAATCAATAGCAATGTTGCAACCCAGTGAGAATAGCATATTTGAATGTCATTCTTAAAGACCTAAAGGATGCTGCTGTGGTTGTCCCCATCATATTCCCATGCAATTCCTCAGTCTGGCCTCTACAAAATTCAGAGTGGATCCTCTCTGACCACAGCGGACTACTGCAATTTTATCCACGAATGGGCCCCAAACAAACTGCTGTGCCAGGTGTGATGTCTTTGCTAGAGCAAATTAACGTGATTCAGATGCAAGGAAGATGGCCAGTGACCGGGGAAGGCATTCATTTCCATCCATATCAGAAAGGAAGAGTGGGGCCAAGGAAGTGTGACAGACACAAGTTTCCACTTGTCTTCCCCGGGGCTGATGTTAATTCTCTCTCTGTTATGATATAGCCTGAGAGGGCCTGGATTGTAAAGACTCTCCCAAGAACTTGGACTGATCCACTGTATCTGTGACATCATGTTAATCAGACCAGATGAGCAGGAAGTAGCAAGTAGACTAGAGGCCGTGGTAGGTAGGACACATGGACTCTAGGCTGGGGGAGAAAAGCCCTGTGAAAATTCGAGGGCCTTTTTTTGTTTTGTTTTGTTTTTGAGATGGAGTCTTGCTCTGTCACCCAGGCTGGAGTGCAACCTCCGCATCCCGGATTCAAGCAATTCTCCTGCCTCAGCCTCCCAAGTAGCTGGGACTACAGGTGCAGGCCACCACACCCAGCTAATTTTTGCATTTTTAGTAGAGATGGGGTTTCACCATGTTGGCCAGGATGGTCTTGATCTCTTGACCTCATTATCTGCCTGCCTTGGCCTCCCAGTGGGCTGGGATTACAGGCATGAGCCACCGTGTCCAGCCCAAGGGCTCATTTTATCAGTGAAGTTAGTAGGAGTCCAGTAGCTGGGGGTGTGTCAGGACATGCTCTCCAAAAGGAAGGACACTTTATTGAATCGTGCCTCCCCTATCATTAAGAATGAATCATAATATGCCAAAAGCCTCTTTGGCTCCTGGAGGCAGTCTAAGGAGAATCATCCCCTGGCAGTAGGACTGAGCCTAATGGAATTGGCACCATGTGCCAGACTGGACGTCAGCTGCCAGACGGTGCCTGTCATGTGCCTTCCCTGTCCCTCCTTTTAAAATAGGGAGTGTCTGCAGTGGTTGTCTTATGCCATTGCCACCATCTCTCTTGAGCCTCTGGGTGGAGGGGAGTCTCTCTTGAGTTCACGGGGTTTTAGAACTAGTGCTCAAGGGCCCGTGCCTGGGGAACCACGATGGAAGAGCCACATTGGCACCTGATTCAGGGGATGCGGTCCTGAGCCTGATGCTGAAAGGAGATGAGACTTCAAGGCTGGGGTGGGGGAGGGGTGAGTGTATTTTACATGTGTGAATATGAAGGTTAATTTTATATATCAACTTGCCTGGGTTAAGGGATGCCCAGATGGCTGGTAAAACATGATTTCTGGAAGTGTCTGTGAGGCTGTTTCTGGAAGACATGAGTGTCTGAATCCATAGACTGAGTAAAGAAGATCCACCTCCACCAAGGTGGGTGGGCACCGTCCAATCTGCTGAGGGCCCGAATAGAACAGGAAGGCTGAGGAAGGGTGAATCTGCGCTCCGCTGGAGCTGGACCAGCCATCTTCTCCTGCCCCCAGAGCTCCAGGTTCTCCGGCCTTTGGACTGAGACTGAATTGCAGTGGCAGCTTTCCTGAGTCTCCCGCTGGCAGAGAGCAGATGGCAGTACTTCTTGGCCTCCAATCATCATGTGAGCCAATTCCCACGATAAATCTCCTCTTATCTATTCTCTTGGTTCCATTTCCCTGGAGAACCCCGATTAATGCAGGGGATGTGTGTGAATCTTCTAAAAATGGCCCTAACAATATTTCTCACTCCACCTGCTCTTCCAGAACCCTGACACCACCCCCAGCAAGAGGTGGCCTCTTTGTCCCCTCCCCTTAAACTCGGGTGAGCCTTTGTGCCTGCCTTGCTCTTACGGTGTGGTGGGAGTGATGCTGTGGAACTTTCGAGTTGTCACAAGAGGTTGTGCAGCTCACTCTTGGCATGTTTGCCACCAAAATCCCACCATCCCTTGGAGAGGCCCCTTGCAGGTGTCCCGGCTGATGGTCCTAGCTGAAGTTCTGACTGACAGCTGTCATCAGCAGCCACAGGTGCAAGACTATAGCCCTTCTGACCCTTCCAGCCTCTACTTGTCCTTTGAGCCACCCCAGCAGAGGTGAGCTGCCCTCACCAAACCCCCTGCTCAAATTGCAGATTTAGGACAACTATGAAGTGCCATCTTAGTCCCAAACTTCCCGGGGGATCGAGTATATGCACGTGGAGACTCATGCGTGAGTACAGAGGTGGGCCAGGGTGGCTGTCAGGGCCCAAAATATTCACTTGGAAGATAAGAGAATGTCCGTGGTGTAAAAAGTCTTGAGTCCAGGTAATATGACCTAGGGAGAAAGTACATAGAAAAGGGTGGAAGGCTGAGCTTGGGGCACTCCATCACCAGCTGGATGGCGGGGAGAGGGGAGGAAAGGCAGCAGTGTGTGGTGCCTGCAGAGGGGCTGTGTCAAAGGGGAGGGCTGCTGGGAGCTGGGGAACAGGATACTAGGATGTCCACACAACCTGATGCCATGAAGTCATTGGTGACCTGTCAAGAAGAGTGTTACTGCAGAGCAGAGGGTGAAAGCCAGGGGAGTTCATGACCGGAGGTGAGGCGGTGTGTGGAGCGCTCCGGGGAAGGGGGCGGTCAAGTGATGGTGAGAGGGCTGGCTTTCCAGAAGGGCTGGGCACTGCTTCCGTGTCAGGCAGAGAAGGTGGACACACATGCAGGCAGGTTAGTACCTGGAAGCAGAAATGCAAGGGCTTTTGCTGAGACCTTTTACAGAGAGGGTGCTGCAGTAAAAGCTTCCAACCCCAGCCCGTCTAATCTGTGTCCAGAAGGTCAGTCAACAAACCCACAGAGGACATCCTGACCTTTCCCTCTTCGGAGCTCTGTTCCTCTGGCTCATTCCCAGCTGTGCGCGTCTCCGGGCTTCTCTGCCCCGTGGGGCTGTGGGCTCCTGAGTAGGACTTCTATTCCTTTGCATTCTCTGTGGTTCTAGGAAGTGCTTGGTCCCTGACAGATGCCTCCTCAGCACTTGCGGATGGAGAGCTTGTCAATTTCATCTAACCGGAATCACTGGGGCCATCCAGGAATCAAAGCGGCTCATGAAGAAATTCCATGCAAACAGGGCTCTTAAAAGCCAACCTGCCAGAAAGGGTAGAATGGAGGAAGGACGAGAGGGTTCTAACACGTCCTGGAGGCAGGTGGGTGATGGTTCTTGAGAATTTACACAAACCACGGGTTTTCCAGTGACCAGGGGGCTGGGGGCAGTGTCGTCTGTCTGTCTAATTATTTTTTTTAGTGAGATTTCTGGGTGCTACACCAGGTTTTTTTTTTCCTTAGATAGGGTCTTGCTTTGTTGTCCAGGCTGGAGTACAGTGGCACAATCACAGCTCACTGCAGCCTCCAACTCCTGGGCTCGAGTGATCTTCCCGCCTCAGCCTCTCCCGCCTCAGCCTCCTGAGTAGCTGGGAGGGACTACAGGAGTATGCCACCAGCTAACTTTAGTAGACAGGGGTCTCACTATTTTGCCCAGGCTGGTCAACTCTTGGCCTCAAGCCTCCCATGTCAACTTCCCAAAGTTCTGGGATTACAGGTGTGAGCCGCTGCGCCTGGCCTGCTTTAGTCTTAATAGAGGGCTCTAAGGTTGTGAGTGTGGAGGTTTCTCCTGACTCCAGGAGATGGACTCCCCATCCCTGTAAGCTGTGACATGTGTGTTCCATGTCAGGCCCAGATGGGATCCAAATGGCTGTGGTTGTTCCCACTGTGGTGGTGTGGAACCCCTGTCCTGTCTGTCTGCAGTGCTGGGGGATGCGCAGGGCCGGGACTTGCCGTCACATCTGCTGGCAGAGGGAAGCTGAGAGGGCTGTTGGCAGGGTTGTGGGGTGGGGGTAGCGGGTGGAGAGTTCACCGTGGCTCTCCAGCCAGCATGGCCAGGGCTGCACCCTGCGGCACAGGTCTCGGAGCACGGGCCACTCTGCCAGTGAGGTGGCTGCTCTACATCACATGCACAGGCTCACAGCACAAATGAATGTCAGACCCTCATGTCCCCACCCAGGGTTTTGCAACCACAAAGGGATGGGGCCAGGACTGAAAGATTTGTTAGCGCTCGCTCAGGGAGATGCAGCCATCCCCTCGAACTGCATTTCCCAGTGACCTCTGACACCACCTCCAGCTGTGGCCAGCAGGGTCCCTGCAGCCAAGTCCCTGGCAAGCCTGGTGGCCGCCACAGTGGGGAAGGACACAGCCTCCCCGTCAGCCCTTGAGGACTGGCTTTTGTCTTTCACTTCACAGACAGCTTAAAAACGTTATGGAAAAACATTTTATTACACATATTCAACTTGCTTCCAATGAAATGATTAATTTTTCATGTATAATGGCGTCCAATGTTTGTCTTGTTTTTTTTTTTCTTTCAAAACCAGCACCAAAAAGTAAAACAAAAATACCATGGGTACAGTATGTAATGCAAGTTAACTAATGGAAAATATATACATTTGACTCTGAAATGAAAAAAGAACGATCGTATCGCCATCGAGGCTCTTTTCCTGCGTTCGATCATATCAAGCAATGGTCAACGGAGAGGGTTTCATTTTGCACCAATAAAAATAGCACCATAGGATCGTGAGACTCTAGTTAGTAACACGTGTGCAAGCACAAAAGTACAGTACTTGAGGGGACAGTACAGGGTATTGTTAACAATACAGAAACATCACTGCTGTGATCAGAGTCTAGTGGATTTCACGATAAGCTGAAAGGCCGGGCGCGGTGGCTCACTCCTGTAATCTCAGCATTTTGGAAGGCCGAGGCGGGCGGATCACGAGGTCAGGAGATCGAGACCATCCTGGCTAACATGGTGAAACCCCGTCTCTAGTAAAAATACAAAAAAGTAGGCGGGCATGGTGGTGGGCGCCTGTAGTCTCAGCTACTGGGGAGGGTGAGGCAGGAGAATGGCCTGAACCCGGGAGGTGGAGCTTGCAGTGAGCTGAGATCGTGCCACTGCACTCCAGCCTGGGCAACAGAGGGAGACTCTGTCTCAAATAATAACAAAAAGATGAGCTAAAAGAGCTCTGAAGATGCAGACTTTAGGGGAACTAATGGGAGTGTCTGACAATAACCCAATCAATCCTTTTCATTCTGAGGGTGTGGGGCCCTTGCCAGGGTGATGCGGGCATAGCTGGAGGCACCAGGGCCCATGCAGGAGACCAAGCTAAGGCTTCCTTAGTGAGCTCGCCTGGCTCTGCTCCTTGGCTGCAAAAGTCTAGATGTCTTTTGGTGAATTAACAGTTCATTTGGGGATGAAGAAAATTGAACCTCAGCTCCCCCAAAATTTTGAGGGCTTTGTGACAATGGGAATTCATGGGAGTCCGCTGGTGGCCAGGCCTGAGCGGGAGGACAGTGGTCTGCACAGGCCGCGGGGCGAGGGTGGGCCGCTCCATCCTGACACTCTCTGTTCTTTCCACAGAGCACCCACGGAAGTTTCTCAACACTTCTCGTCGGTTCAAGTGGAAGTGAGTAAATTCCCTGACATCCCTACCGCTTCCCTGCCTCTGGGGTAGTAAAAACAAAAACACAGCTCGTGAGACAGGGTGGAGAAGGCAGAGGCGCCTCTTTCTGATTTAAGCTAACTCTACCGTTGTGACATCTAACAAAACAAAACACAACACAGAAACACAGCACCAATAAATCAAGAAGCACTGGGGGATGATCCCATGGAAGTCCAAGTGAGACCTTCTGTCGGACACCAGGGAGGAGTGTTTCTTACGGTAAAGTCCTAGGACATAAGCACCCATGAAACGCCCACCGAGCTGCTGAGCAAAACAGGCCACCTGGCAGCTAGGGTCCCTGTCCCCAGCCTGCCCGGCCTCCTTGCAGGCAGGGTTCTACCATCCTCTGTGCTCTCAGAAGCCACTCTGCTCATCTGCCGTCAGGCGTGAGGGGGCTGCAGGAGGGAAGGACCTTCCTCATGCATCATCCTTGCCCCACCAAGAAGATGATGGGCCAGTGATGACAGGCGTGATGATAATGGGTACCACAAAGTCTGGACTACAGGAAGGCTCGGCGGGTGTGCAGCAGTGCCAGCCAGATGGAGTTCCTCCCCTGGACCCGGCACATCAGGCTGCTCCGTGCCAGGATAGAGCAGTCAGGCCTTGCTCTACAGATCCTAGGCCTGGGCGTGTGTCCTCAGAGGTCCCAAATGTCATCTTACCTTCAGATAAATGGCCACGGTCGGTAGAAAGCCACTGGGATGTGGTACGGCATCTCTAAGGTACAAAACTTTACGAAGTGCGGGCCAGAGTGGATGCTCCCGGAAGGCAGGGCAGGTGCCCATCCGCCCCAACGAAGCTGGCCCAAGCTTACCTTTGTCTTAGGAAGCAACCCCATCGCCGCAATTACCGTTTCTTATTTCACAGCACCTTGAAGAAAGGCCCTTCTGTTTCCCTACACGGTGAACGGCAGAGCTCTGAAAATTCGATGCTTCCCCAAACCCAGACTCTCTTGGAAGTATGAACTGCGCGGCACTGGCGTCCTCGTTGGCATATATAGATTGACACTCTCAGGGACAAGACTTCCAAGGCAACACCTAGGATTTGGAGACTATGTTGTCAGAGACGGGCATGGAGGCAACGTCCTGGTTCTCATGTGGTCAAGAAGGTAGATGAAGAGAAACATGGGCTAAGCAGCCCGGCCCAGTCCTCTCCAGTCCTCTCCAGAGAAGCCGTGGGCGGAGGCTCACCAACACCCGCCCCTCCCTCCAGGTTGTTGCCGGCTTTCAGAATAAAGCCTTTTCTCACATGTCTCGTTTTGGGGATGTTTCCTCCATGATATACCAAACACTGGAAATTCAAATGTCAAAAGCGAGCCAAGACAGGAACACTAAATGATGTCTCTCTCTCGACGGTTGTCTGCCAGAGGTGCTTCCCTTCGAGGTACCTGGAATCCTAGAAATTAAAGTTACTTTGTGACTCATGCCTACTTTTTCCTTGCTGTAGAAAGCCATCCAGTGGCTGTTAACAATATGTTAAGTACAGAAGCACGAATGGCAAACGCCAAGTCCACGCTCATGTTCTAGGAGTTGGATTCTTGCAGCAGCCTCGTGGGGGTGGGTGGGTTTCAGACCTAAGTCTGAGCTCTGAGCGACCCCCAGGACTGCACGTCACGAGCTCGGCGGGGGCTGGCGCATCTTGTTTGCATAGAAGTCCCTGCAGGTCTGGCAGCAGCGCTGGTACCACCGCATGTCCTGGCAGAGGCTCTTTTCTCGGATGACCCGGCAATACACCGTCCACTGGTCTCGTGTGCATTTGTAGGTCAGAGCAGCTAAGGGGACAGGAGAGAGAGAACACCCAGGGTCAGGGATGGCCTGATGCACGCACAGGGAGGGCTTGTGGTCTGCCCGTCTGGGCTCCCTCACCCTTGTGCACATGTCAACGCTTTGCACTGACTGATTAGGCCATGCCTCCTGCCAGGGCACTGGGAGTGCCACTTTCTGTCACAGGGATGCACCTTTGCATCCAAACCCACCCACGTGACAGAGCGTGGTGGTCTGGCTGCCTCTTCAGGGAAGAGGGCACAGGCCACCTTGCTTCCGAGCTAAGTGGCACTTACTGTTGTTTTGTGGCCGAGGGTACAATGACTGTAAGCATTTATAAAGCAGGACGACATGGAACAGTGGACATCAAAGGACCCCAAAAAGCATGAGGTCCAAGTACATACAAGTGGCCCAAATATCCTTCAGGGTCTTGATTGCACAGAGAGAAGGTCCTGCTTGAGGGAGGTCTCGAAGTTACCAAGCAGGCCTGTGCTTGAAAAGCCACAACTATACTTCTGCCAGCTCAAAGGCCTCCCCCGCAACAAAGATGCTAGAACTCCCCTTCATTTTGGTGAGTTTCCAGCCTCAGGTAGGAAAATATGTCTCAGGGACTTCTATTTAGCGAAGCAGAAACTCTGTTAAAAGGAATGATCATATCATCGTTTTGTTTTTGTTGAGATGGAGTCTTACTCTGTTGCCCAGGCTGGAGTGCAGTGGCGTGATCTCGGCTCACTTCAACCTCTGCCTCCTGGGTTCAAGCGATTCTCCTGCCTCAGCCTCCCGAGTAGCGAGGACTACAGGCACCTGCCACCACGCCCGGCTAATTTTTGTATTTTTAGTAGAGACGGGGTTTCACCATGTTGGTCAGGCTGGTCTTGAACTCTGACCTCAGGTGATCCACCCATCTCGGCCTCCCAAAGTGCTGGGATTTACAGGCATGAGCCATTGCACCCAGCCAGATCTTTAAGTGCTCTTCTCCTCATATCACCACTGACCTGGGGCAAGAACTGGTAAGAGGCCAGGTTCCGAGCACCCAGGGCCAAACCACTCACACAGTCTGCAGCCCCTCTACCACGCCTGTCTGCTGCTCAAGCATCAGCCTGGATCCTCATGGCATCATGAAGGATGCCCCCGGAGCTTTCATTTCTAGAAAGACGCACTTCCCTTCACATTCCTCATGCACAGGAAACCTACGATGCCTGTGGAACACTCTCCTGTGATGGGCAAAGGGGTGAGGGAGACGCTCAGGGGCCTGTGTTTGAGACAGCAGTAAGCAAACACCACTTCCATAGCAAGGAATGGAATGCCATCTCTGAAACCTCTTCTACAGAACTGACAAATGTCAGCCTTATGTGACAAGCGAGGCCCAAGAAGGGGGCTTTCCGGCTGAAAGAAACTCACGGTCAGGGAGGACTTACTGGGCAGGAGACACAGCAGCCCCCTGAGAACCGGGGCCAGTGAAGACACTCACCAAGGCGGGGGGAGGTGATGGTGTTAGCGTTGATCCTGTCGTTGCAGACCTCCTGGTAGCACTGTCTGTAGGGGGCAGGCTTCAAGAGGGCGGGGCACTCGCTGCCGTGGCGCCCTGTGACCTTGTGCATGCACTGCACCACGCGGGACTGCAGGCTCTTCCCGCAGGTCGATGAGCACTGCGGAGACAGGACAGCCTGAGTGGGGGCCTACACGAGATCAGGGGGCTGGGACGATGGCCTCACAATGTGGCTGCCCCTGGGCTGGGCCCTATGTGTCACGCCCAGGCACACGCAATCATTCAGGGCAAAAATAGCAGCTGCCTGATGGAAGACTGTTTCAAGATGTTCTGGAATGTATGTCTGCCTGCAAAATGCAGATGTTGGAACCATGGAAGTGGGGGGCTCTGGGAGGTGAGTAGGGTTACATGTCATGAGGGTGGAGCCTCCATGCTGGGAATAGCGCGAGAAGGGAGAGACCCAAGCTCGCTCGTTCTCCACCACGAGAGGATACGGTGGCCTGTAAATCAGGGGGAGGGTCTTCACCAGACACTGGATTTGTTAGCACCTTGATTTTGACCCTCTACCTCCAGAACTGTAAGGAATAAATGTTTAAGCCACCCAGGCTTTGGTACTTGGTGACAGCAGCCAGAGGAGACTAAGATGTTAAGACAACTGCTGAAATATTAACTGATGCGAGCTGCATTCCACCGCTCGCCTCTGCTCCACGCTCTGACGTTTTTGAGATGGTGAGCAGCATGGCTTGGTGGCCCCCAGGAAGGACTGGGCCTGATGACCACAGAGGTCTCCCCAGCACTGTCTGCTGTATGAGGCTCTGGGGCCTTTGCCGCATGGAGAAGTGCCCAGTAATGACTGGGGTTGAATTTCCCACAAGCCTGGAGGATTGGGGATTAGCATTAAGTAAAAGAAAACAAAGTGCAACCTTTCTTGCATACCAGAGTCACGCATTAACATGTGGCTGACAGTGTTGATTTAGACACATCCCTGGCTGCTGGCATCTCCAGCCCCAGCGTGAGGAGGTGGCATGTTTGCTAAAACCAGGTCAACGTGGTTGAGCAGAGGCCCCCAAATTCCCAAGGGGTGGACCTGGTAAGACTTTGCTCTGTGGTTCTGGTCTCCGTCCCTCCTCTTCACATTTTTTTTGAGATGGAGTCTCGCTTTTGGCGCAATCTCGGCTCATTGCAACCTCCGCCTCCCTGGTTCAAGTGATTTCTCCTTCTCAGCCTTCCGTGTAGCTGGGGTTATAGGCACCCGCCACCACACCCGGCTAATTTTTTTGTATTTTTAGTAGAGACAGGGCTTCATCATATTGGCCAGACTGGTCTTGAACTCCTGACCTCAGGCAATCTGCCTGCCTCGGCCTCCCAAAGTGCTGGGATTACAGGAGTGAGCCACCATGCCCGGCCTCTCTCCACACTCTTTAAAGCATTTCCCAGGCAGGAACTGGCCGGGTGTCTGAGTCCTCTACTCAGATCCTGCTCTTCAGCTTTTCGGCCCTCGCTTTCTCCCAGGAGCCCTTGGAACGGTCTCTTCTCCCTTACACTGGCCTCTTCCCAGGAAGACAGCCAGGCCCATGAGTATACTCTGTCTGTCTGGTGTCCGCCAGAGCCCACACAACCCCTGATTTACAGGGTTCTAAGAGCAGTCAGCAAAACCAGGTACAGCAGCCCAGCTGGAGTTAGCAATGGTGCCTTGCGATGGAGAGAGGGGAGCAGGGCCTGGAGGGTTTGGGCGCAGCCCTGTTCTCTGAATGCCACACGTGGTGAGGGTGGCAGGTGCCCTGCAGATCCTGTGCTTCCCGTGTCCTCACCCTTGGTCCTGACCCTGGCCTTGCTGGAGAAAGGACCTTCCTGGGGGTCATACGGAGTCTCCAGACACCAGCTGCGTGGGAGGCGGTGGTGTCCCATCTGTGCCTGGGAGGGCTGTCTGCTCCCAGGGGGGCTTCTGCAAGCCAGGTAGATTCCTCAGCTTCCTTGCCTGACAAGCAGGTTCATGTTTTGTGCGTCTTTTTTCACTTTAGAATGATAAACATTCGGAGGGAATGCTGCTGTAAAGGGGCACCGGTGTGTTCAGCTCACAAAGGAGGTGTGAAAACCACAAGCAGCTCCCTCGTGGGCCCCCGGCACGTTCAAACTGGAACCCAGGCTCTGACCCGACAGGCCAGGCCAACCCTAGGGCCTCCACTTCATGCCTTGTTCCTTTTCTTAGATAAACCCTTCAGAGGCTGCTCATGGCCTTTCAAATTCATGCATTACACATGCAGATTTCAGGGCTCCACCCCAGACCTCAGGAGTCAGCATCAGGCACATGCAAGTTTGAGGAGTGCTGAGGCTGAGGGATGAAGTCACACAAGGAAGTTCCCGCCTTGAACACAAGACAGGTGCTCCAGCAACGCGACTCCCGCCCTGTTGGTGTTGGGGGCACCTTGGAGGAAGCTGGCTGCACACTGGGATCTACTGCATGGAGCTCCCTGGTGAGCTTTGAAAAATCCCACACCAATACAATCCAATGGTGGAGGGGTCCCAGCACCGAGGGCTCAGTGTTTATAAAGCTCTCCAAGTGGTTGCAATGGGCATTCGGAACCGAGGGCCTCTGACTTAACCTGAACCTCCTCCCAGGGCCCTGTGGAGGATGCAAAGAGCTCTCTTTTCTTCCTGTTAAGGAGTAGTTGTGTCTCTGCACACACAAATATGTATAATTAAGCAAGAACAACATCCAGGTGCAGCCCTGACTACAGTTTATAGCCAGATGACAGGTGTGCCTAGAGGTAAGGGAGCAAAGGCTTTCAGTCAAAATTCTTTTTAGAGGCCAGGCGCAGTGGCTCACGCCTGTAATCCCAGCACATTGGGGGGCTGAGGCAGGCGGATCATGAGGTGAGGAGTTCAAAACCAGCCTGGCCAACATAGTGAAACCTTGTCTCTACTAAAAATACAAAAATTAGCCAGGCATGGTGGTGTGCACCTGTAGTCCCAGCTACTCGGGAGGCTGAGGCAGGAAAATCACTTGAACCCGGGAGGTGGAGGTTGTGGTGAGCTGAGATTGCACCTCTGCACTCCAGCCTGGGCAACAGAGCAAGACTCCGTCTCAAAAAAAAAAAAAAAATCACTTATGAAAGCAATCTGGTAAGTAGCTGTATCCAGAAACTGAGAGTCCACACAAACGTGGTGGATGAAGGAAAAGGCCAATGATCCCAACGCAGAACAAAGCCACAGAGCCGAACGCTAAATGCAGAGCAAAGTCATGCCAATCCCCTGCAAAACCATGCGAGCGGTCCACTGGGAGTGGGACACGGATTGAAAAAGGGCAGCATTTGAGTGAAGTCACATGTGACCACATGTCCTCTGGCAAACCAACAGGTGACTCAAAGTGGAGCTGGTGACGATGAGACCAACGTTACAATCACTAGGTTGCACCATACAAAACTGCTTCTATTCAACTGTTTTGACCTCAAAGCATCCATTCCATAAGGCTCCATTTTATAAAACACTAAAGAAAATAGCAACATTTCTAAATTTGAATGTCTATAATGCATAACTTTATGAATGTATAACTACATCAATAAGTTACTTGATGGCAGGCATTTGATGAGTCCACTCACATCACTAGAGACTTTTATATCTAAATGTGTTCTGTAATTCAAAAGAAACCCTGCTTCCTGGGAAAACGGGCTTACCATATAATCAGGGTTAATTTCTGTGACTATTTGGCACGTATGAGGCCCACTTAAGAACAGAGGGCTGGGTGCAGTGGTTCACACCTGTAATCCCAGCATTTTGGGAGGCTGCGGTGGGCAGATCACCTGAGGCCAGCAGTTCGAGACCAGCCTGGCCCACATGGCAAAACCCTGTCTCTACTAAAAATATAAAAATTAGCTGGGCATGGTGGTGAGCACCTGTCATCCCAGCTACTTGGGAGGCTGAGACAGGAGAATCGTTTCAACCCAGGAGGCAGAGGTTGCAGTGAGCCGAGATTGCACCACTGCACCACTCCAGCTTGGGTGATAGAGCAAGACTCTTTCAAAAAAATAAAAACGGAGAGATACAACTGCTGACTGCTGACCTGCAGACAACACCAACATCCCTTTTGTCTTCAGATCTTCTCTCGGGCCATTGGCCACAGTGCCGCCTCTACTGCAAAACATGTACCCAGGAGGGAAAGCCAGGCAGCTTCCTATTCCTTCCTGGAGGGAGGGGCATGGGGCGGGGGCTGTTGGATTTCTGGGGAGGAAACTGCACAGATGGATGGAGGAACCCGCCTCACTCCCCTGCATCTCTTGAAGAGGTGCCTGTGCCCTGCCGGCTGGGTAGTCAGTCCCACTGAATACTGCTGTTAAGGGGCTCAGCCCTGCAGGAGTGCCAGGAAGGGCTTCCGTTTCTTCTGTGAGTGTTGCTAATATGTACGTGAAGATCACACCAGGGCAAGGGCTTCACCCTGTGGGTCTATTAAAACCACGTGCAGCATTGGCAAGGTTTCTGCCTGGAAATGATCAATGACCATCGTAAAACTCAGGCATTTAGGGTGACCCTGCAGACAGATGTCCCCTCTGAAAGGTCTTAGTCTTGTGCAGCCGGCTCTGGGGCCGAGGGGAAAAGGCTGACACGTGGCACATCTCCAGCATATGCAGGTGGTATGCCTGCTCTTCCCAATGGACCCCTCATAGGCCTCCGCGGCAGCATGGAACGTTCCACCACAACCCTCAGGGCTGATGCCGGCCACTGAGGTTGGCAGGGGTCCGTGTCTTGCTCAAAGTTGCAGAGGTAGGAGCGGCGAGTGGTCCAGCGACCCCATCTCATAGACTGAATTCCATCCTCCTATGTGAATAAGAGGTTGTACTGAATGGAGCTTTAATTGGAAGCAGGAATCAAAGAACCAGGTCACTGCCCATCTCCACCATTTACTCATTATCTTTCCTAGCATGGGTCACTGGCTTTTAATTTTCTAGTCTTTAAATAGAACTGCTCTATGAGATCATGGAAGGGTGTCTCCAAAGTCCTTCAACAGGGACAGGTGTCTGTTCTCACTGTTCACTAGTGCCCCCATGAGGCAGGGCCAGGTCAGGGCCAGGTGTGAGGCAGTTTTGAGGGCAGGTGGTCCTAAGGGCTCTGCCCCTTGTAGGCATTTTACTCATCAGAATTAGGCTTTGCTTAACTCTAGCTGGAGTCCTAGTGGGCACTGTTCACACAGCTGTGGGCTATGAGTGGCTCTGGCTCACTTGGAAGAATTTTTGAGAATTTTGGGGTGTTTGCTTAACTGCCTGGAGCTGTGTCTGGGCCAGCCCCCCAGAGGATGCTTCCATGTGTTAGGTGAGAAGACAAGTTACAAAGTGGCATGTACAGAAACCACCCCATTTTTGTTTAATATAGATGTGTGTATGTATACCTATGTAATAGTTTGGAAGACAAACCATTATAAAAATTTACCATGTCATCATATGGTTTCTGGGACTAATTTTCCTTTTAGTGTGTTCTATAGTAAGAGCTACTTATGTAATTAAAAATAAAACTGGAGAATTCTGCCAATGACTCTGGTGTAACCTGCTGGTGGTCCACCATCCTAACCAGCTGCATTTTCATTTGAGCTGAGGCCCTGCCTGGCCTAAAATCCACAGGTAATATACTCTCCTTAACCAGAGTTTTGATGGAGAGGCCGTGCAGTGTGGGGCATCAGGCGGCAGGGGGCATGCTACATCCCCACTTACTAGCTGTGTGACCTCAGGTAAATGACTTAACCTCTCTGAGCCTCAGTTTATTTGTAGCATGAGGATAACAAACTCGTTTGTAGAATTGTTTCCTGCAGTAGAGGCAGTGTGGAACAGGAGCCTAGCCGGGGGTCTCAGATAGAGTGGAGTTCCACAAATCCTGCTGTTATTATTCTCAACAGTAAATGCACGGCCAAGAGCCACGGTGAGCTGGCCAGGGAGCTCCTGGAGCCCAGCAAGGCACACTGAGTCCCCTGGCCCACTCCTTTAGCACTCCCTGGGCTGCCCTTCGGTCACCAGGCCCGCCACAGGCAGGTGCACACAGCCCTGTCTGCCTGGCTCCCTGAGTTGATCTGGCAGCCAGACCTCAGGGAGCACAATTAGAGGCTGTTTTGGCCCTGAAGACAAACATGATTCCAGACAGGTCTGAAGGGGATGCTGTTGAATGACACCCTCGTAACCTGAGCTGGGCCACGGTGGGCGCACGGGGTGAATTCCTTCTCTGTCTGCCTCCCCTGAGGCTCCAGCTTTAATTGAACAGTGAGGAGACTGTAGTGTCTCCTGATAGCATCGAATTTGCCCCAAGCATCGCTGTGAAGCCGTTTTTCAGGCTTTCATAATCCAAGCAAACATCTATAAAAAACGTATCTGGTCTTGTTTGAAGCTCTCACTGATGGTCCTTTTGTGCAGGGGCTCATCACGTCCAATTTCATGTGGCTTCCCAAGATTCAGGTAACTGAGACAGAAATGGAGGCAGCAATAAATTTAACTGAAAAGCTCCTTGCCAGGAAACCTGAAGTGACTGGAGCCCCCTCCCCACCAGGTGCCCACAGCTGTGCATCGGAGCTGGCCGCCCGGTGGAGAGGCAGCCTCTGGGTCTGTCCACCACCCTTCCCAGGCAGGGAGGGGGTGTCACTGGAAAAACAGTAACAAAATTGTTGATGCACAACGAGCAAAAAGAGGTTCAATTTGGATTTACTCATGTGCTTTTTTTGTGCAAATTATACCGTGAAGTTACTGTGTAAAAGAGATTTTCCTTTAGGTAGAATTTCTGGCAAAAACAGAAAAGGTGTTAGGTTCCCCAGACCAACGTGATAGTGAGACATTGTGCAAGAGTTACTAGCTTCTTTAATAATAATAGTAATGGCAGTCGCCATCACAGCACGGCCCACCTCCTGCCTGTCTGCTGTGTACGGGGGACTGGGCTTACGTACGAGTTTGTTAATCCTCAGGCTGACAGCTGCTGTAACCAGAGCTCAGAACACAGTAGGTGCTCAATAAGTGGTGTCTGCTGGGGATGCGGCGCCACCTTTCAGAGAGGCAGAATGTGAGGTTTCAGAGTGTCCATGTAAGTCTTCCCAAGCCACACAGCCGGCCTGCCCCTGCCCCCTACCTGCCCGTACCACCCCCAACAGGGGAGGAACCAGGTCTCCATCACTCCTACCCTGATGACATCCTTCCCCACAGCGGGATTCCCTTCCCCTAGCTTCTCCCAGCTGTAAAATCACAACTGTAAATAACACCAGATCCCAACAGTGAGAATTAGCTAGAGGAGGCTGTAACGCTCTCAGGAAAACACTCCAGGAATGTCAGCTATACATGCCTGGGCTCTGGTTCCTGCAGAGTGGCCCAGGCAGGGCTGCCCCCGACTGGCTCCCCCCACTGGCTCTAGGGTGAGCACAAGCTCAAGATGGGGTGAAATCATACAAGGCCGAACTCTCAAAGCACAATGAATCCACCCCCGGCCCCACTGAATGAGTCTCTGAGGGGCCAGCCTGCCTCAGGCTGGTTTTGGATAGCAAAGAAAGAGACAGACAGAATCCTGACAGCAACTGCATTTTCTACTGAAAAGGTGCTCGGCTGGTGAAATGTCAAAAGCTCTTCAAAAGCATTTTGAACAGATTTCCCCCCGAGACTTGGCATGAGCAAGGAAAACCTCGGAAGCGGAAGCGGTTGAAACCTGAAACAGCAGAGTGTTAAACAACAGAGAAAACCCCCACTCCCTGTGCCTTTGTCGCCGAGAAACAGGAAATGCTTTCACAGACACAAGCCCCCTCCCACACCCCTGCGATGCCTGCTTTCTTCCCGGCAGTCTCAGCTTCAGGGGTCCTTCCTCCCTCTGAATTCGCAGCCTGCCGATCTGCACATTGTGGCTGGGACCTTCTAGACAGGGGACCAGGAGGCTGAGGTGACCCCCGATGGCCTGCAGGGGCCGGGTCGCCTCCAGAGCTCTTGGGGACTGAAGCGCAGAGGAGACTGCGGGGCAGCTTCATCCTCTTTCCTGGGGCTGTTCCCTGTGCGTAACTTTGCTTCCCACCATCCACTGCAAAAGCTGCAGTGAGACAGCTGCCACAGGCCACGCCGCCATCACGTGTGGGTATTCAACCACGGCACGCACCGTTTATGGGGCCTGAACCACGCTCGATGGACTGTTCTTTGAAGACATAAACATTGTAAAGGCCCATATAAGAAATGAGATTGTGATGAGAGACGAGGCTGATGACTGCCCCAGACGGTGATTGTGAAAATAACGATGACCAAAAGCCCCTACTCGGCATTTCCCATGTGCCAGCACTGGGGTGAATGCTATGCCCGGATGCCATTCACTCCTCAATCAGCCCTATGAGGGCTACCCCCGAACTCACCCGACGGCGGATGATGCCCACACAAGGTGAGACGGGGACGGCAGCGGGGCTGGGTTGTGAACCTGTGTTGTCTTAACCACCTGCCTGCTCTGAGGTCAATGACAAAGAAGCACTCCTTAGGGATGCTGTCTTCTGACTTATTAGCCACATGCAGGCAGTGATTAGAACCCAGACTGTGGTGGAGACGGGGCACGGGATGACCAGGCTTCCCTGCTCTCTGATCTCTCACTCCCTGCAAAGGCGGCTGGTTTGACAAGGGACACTGAGCAAATGGAGGGACGGCAGGGGGCCCAGGAGATGGAGGCACTGGCCTTTGGACCATTCAGCATGGCCCTGCAGCCCACCTCACTTCCCTGCAGCCGCCCCTCCTGGCAATTTCCTGGGACCTCGCTGCTCTTTAGCAAGCTCACTGCTCTCATGTGAGCACGGCCCAGGTCTTGGACTTCTCTCTGTAAAGCACGGATGGCCCAGTGGCGGGCTCTGTGGACTCACACACAGTGTTCCACACCAAGGAAGTGTCTGTCCACGCTCCTTTTTGCCCCTGCCCAGAAAAGCACTAAATTTTGGTTACCGCCTTTCACGGGATGCTCACATTCCTGGGAGTGACAGCGGATGGAGGGTCTGCCTCTCTTGATCTGGATGCCGAGTGCTGGCTGCTGCCATGGCACAGTTTCACGTGTCCCAGAAAAGGGCCCCAGGGTCCCCAGTGCCTGTGCACTTGATTTTTGATGCTCAAATATTCCTCAATAAGGACTCGACTTTTAACTTCACAATTAAGGGGAGGCTGAACATGCAGAATCTCCTAGAGGGATTACAGACTTACACTAAAGTGTAAACGATTGACTCAAAGCCTTTGGGGGAGCAGATTGTGATGGGCATCATGGGCTGGGGAGAGAGCAGACAGACACTTGACTTAATAACGACCACATGAGCATCTCAGAGCTCAGCTCCTTCTTGTTTCAAATTCGGAATCTAAGCCTCTGACATGATCTCGCACTTGAAGCCAAGGCGGATTACCAGCCCTGCCATTTGCTAGTTGTGTGACTGTGAAGAAAGCCCTATCACCACTCTGAGCCTCAGCTTGCTCATCTGTAAAATGGGGACAGACGGGTGACGGTCTGATGAGATACCCTGAGTGAAAGTGCTTTGTAAATTCTAAAGCAATGGCAAATGTCACGGGCCAATGTCACTGATCCCAATAAAAGCAGTCTTACCCTCTACCTGCACCCACCCCCAGTTGTGGCTCCTCAGGCAGGGGCTGTCTGGATCCCACAGTGCTGACTTCATACCTGCCCAGTGGGACTCAGCATGGGCCACTATAGCCAGTTCCTTGTCTGTCTCCCTTTAGGCCAAGTCATTGTCCACTCTTGTATCACCAGCACAGGGTCTGGCATAGAACAGCAACTCCAGAAATGCTGGCTGAACTGAAGTGACTTGGCCACATGCCCACAGCAAGTGGGGGCCACAGCCGGGCAGACAGGCCTTGCAGGGTGGGGCAGGGGGGTCAGGCCCCACCAAAGCAAGTGTAGGCCTCAGAGATGGTGTGTCCACATTGAAAACTGTCTGTAACTACCCTCTCGCGTGATACAAGGTTTGTTCATTGCTAAGGTCATGGAACTCGAGCCTGTATCTCCTTGCCTAGAACATAGAAAGGCATCTAAACAGCTGGGTTTCTGGGGAGCACACACAGACATAGCAAAATACACATGAACTTGACCTCAGACTGGTTCGGCCTGACTTCCTCCCAGGGCTCAGAGCACACAGATCCTTGAACATGTACCGCATCATTTGATTCAAAAGGCCTCTGAGAGGCATGGTTATCTCCACATTACAGACAGAAAGAAGGCTGGCTTAGGCTGTGAGGGTGCTCAGAGGCCCTGCAAGTCTGATCGACCCCTTCCACTGGCACCAGGGGTCAATGGCCACTTTCTTCTTTTCAGTATAAGGGAACACCGTTCTCTTCCCTTGGTCTGTTAAGTCATGGTTTTCTTTAAAAACATCATCCATTATTATCCCTCCAGAATGTGTTTTTCATTGGAAACATCCCATCATTTCAGTGGTGATTAATGCTCAGAAGTCATGCTATCCAGAAAGAAATGAGATTTCCTCCTCCCCCATTTTAAGGGCCCGCCACCCCTAGAGTGGAATACATAGACCCGGCATTCAGTGGGTGAGAACAACGATCGGCATTGTTTTCTGGAAAGAGCTGCTAGCCCGGGTGGGAAGGCAGCTGCAGGTCATTTTTCAAATATACCAGAGCGATAGGAGTGTCCTAGGCAGGGATGGGAACGTGACGTGTGTCCCTCACACAACCCTGGAGGGTTTGGCTGCTGGCCAAGGTCAGGATGAGGGGTAGGGGCAGGGAGAGAGGGGCTCCATCTTCCCTAGGGGCCTGCCCACCTCCCCAAGGCTGAGTGGCAGGAGTGCTCGGTCATCCCTTGGCGTCCTGCCCCAGCTAGCACTTGTAGCATGCTCTTGGACTGGCCCATTCCTCACCTCCCTGGAAACAGTCTCATCTTTCTCAACAGCACCTTGGGGTGAAGTGAGAGGAGACTGCTTGGATGGGGATATCAAAGCTTCCATCTGCTGGAAGATTCCCTTTTTGAGCTCCCTCTATTGCGACATAGTGAGCAGAACACCTGCTTAGCACAGCACGCTGGTGCTGCGGTGTTTGCCTCCCAAGACCTAGAAACTGGACAACTGGTTACATTAACAGCCTTCCACAGCTACAGTGGTACACGGATAGTGTTCAGCCTTCTCTCTGCTTTCCTTTTGGGCACTTTGTCTGCTGCCTTCAAATGCCAGCACATGACGAGGTTTGGTGGCTGGTTACAGGAAAGAAGCCCTGGGTGACTGGTTTAAAAATGCAGTGGAACCCATGGGTGCAACCACGGCGCCATCTGCAAGCTGGACAGCAAAGATGACACATAAACCATACACCAAACCCAGTCTGAATCGACAAAAACGCTGGGGAAGCCTCACCCTGTGGAATCTAATTAGAGAGGTCCCTGGTCTCCAGGGAGTGAGGACATAGGGTCCCCACCACTACCCCAGGGAAATGTATTCTTCCCACTTCTCCAGAGAAGGCAGAGAGGGAAAAACAGGCAAGTTTCTCCACCTGGGGAGAGGGTAGTAAGGGGCAGGTGGTGGGGGGAGGTGCCCAGCCCCCAACTCTCCCGGGTGATGGCAGCAGGAGGCAGGGTGGTGAGGTCAACAGTTGGGGTCAGGGTCTCTTGGTTCATGGCTATGCAGCCCCCACCAGCATGCTCCTGGTACACCATACACACAAACAGTGCCAACTCCAGTTTAATGCCCCTGCAGGCCCTCTCTGCTTGGTAAAACCAACCTTCCCCCCGCTCAGCCTCAGGCTCAGGCTCTGGCTGGGGGCCCTTGCTAAGCCCTCTCCATAACAGCTCGGTGCACACAATGGGATGCCATCTGATGCCAGCTCCAGACAGTGGCTGATACCATTTGGGTGTCTGTCCCCTCCAAATCTCATGCTGAAATGTGTCCCCCAGTGTTGGACAGCAAACACTGGTGGGAGGTGTTTGGGTCATGGGCACGGGTCCCTCAGGAATGGCCTGATGCCCTGCCCATGGTCACGAGTGGGTTCTTGCTCTGTTAGTTCACCGAGAGCTGGTTGTTTAAAAAAGTCTGGGGCCTCTGCCCTCTCTCTCTCTCACTCCGTCTTTCACCATGTGACATGCCAGCTCCACCTTTTACTGCAAGTAAAAGCCTCCTGGGGCCTCCCCAGAAGCAGATGCCAGCATGGTGCTTCCTATACAGTCTGCAGAACCATGAGCCAAATAAACTTCTTTATCAATGATCCAGTCTCAGGCATTCCTTTACAGCAATGCAAAGCAGACTCATACAGCAACCAAGATGTCACAGAGGCCCTCACATCCTACAAATCCCTTTTGTTCTTACTGCAGGGATGGCTTGTCAAATGGGCTGTGGCAAAAGTGGACACAGTGACTCCAACACCTCACTCTTCTGAAAGTCTGGAAGTGTGATTCACAGCATGGCTGGTGAAGGGAGGACGGCCAGGCAAAAGGCTCCGTCTTACCTGACAGGCATTCCCGGAAGGCTGAAGGTCCTGTCTGGGGAAACTTGCACAGTGTCCTTGGCCAGGGAGGGACCCCAAACAGCAGAGGAGGGAAGGCTCATGGGCTGAGTGAGCCACGTGATGCATGAGCACCAGGTCTTGGGCAGGGCTGCTGATTGTCTCACATGTTATTCCCATTCATCCTTTGGTTGTTTTGCAGCTCCTTGTACCAGGAAGGTCAAGGTACGTGTGAAAGCAAAAGTGTCCAGCTAGTCCTCAGAACAGGAATGGTCGTGCTGAGGACAGCCAGGCCCTGGAGCCCAAGGACCATCTACAGGATGCCCCTCAGCTCAAAGGCACCATCATGGTGCCTACCCAATCCCTTCTGGCTTGGTTTCCACCAAATGGCCTGAGCACTGAGCTGGGTCCAGGAGCTTGGACTCTGCTGGGGGGTGTGGGTGAGTCAGGGAACTGCTCTGAGCCTCTGTTCCCTCTTCTGTGCAGCAGGGGTGACAACCTTGGGTAGAGGGGACCAGTGACATGAGGCACAGGGGTACCCCACAAAAAGGAAAGCAGTGCTAGGTGCCCCAACCCCAGATGGGCAGGTGTGGCCCAGGCCTAGAACTGACCACTTCTTGCCGCACTCCTGCCCCGGACCCCTGTGGGCACAGGCGCCAACAGTAGTACAGGCTGCATTTAGGGCGTGACCACTAGGACCCTTCCAATTCCCTGATGACAATGACAGTTTTATTCCAGTTCACATCTGAACACTTAGTGTCCACACAATGTTATTCTGCCCGTTACTGTGCTAGGCAGCTTCCCCTTCTACATCTTCTGGACTCTCTGTAACCATGTAGGCATGAGGTAATCATCAGTTCTTTAGATGATCCCGAACATCTGCCAATGCATTACTTATGGATCAGAACCTAGTCTGTTGACAGCTCACCTACAGTCTCTGGGCTAGGATCAGTGACCTTTTTCAAGCTAGGTCTGGATGTGCTTGGATAGAGAATTTCTCAGTGTTGTCTATGAAAGGCTGGAAGCCCTACTGATAAGACAAGGTTAGGTCAGATCAGAATGGGCTATAACCCTGGGGACTGTGCCCCAGAACCGTGTGAACACTGGGTGGTGGATTTTGGGCAACAAAATGAAATGGGTTTAGCTGTCAAAGTACTTAGACATATTAGCATCTTGAAACCTCTAAGCATCTCTGAGAAACAGGCAGGGTCAGTGTTTATGATTCCCATTTCAGAGATAAAGAGACCAAGGGTCAGAGAGGTTAAGGCACATAAGTAGAGAGTCAGAGCTGAAAATCAGCCCCTTAATGTCTCTATTGTGTGAGTTCAAGTTCTCATGGTTCGAAGTGCATCTTTCTTTCTTTCTTTCTTTTCAGATGGGGTTTCGCTCTCTTGACTGAGCTGGAGTGCAGTGGTGCAATAGTGGCTTACTGTAGCCTTGACTTCCCTGGCTCAAGTGATCCTCCCGCCTCAGCCTCCTAAGTAGCTAAGACTATGGTCACGTGCCACCATGCCTGCTATTTTTCTGATTTTTTTTTTTTTTTTGTAGAGACAGGGTCTCCCTATGTTTCCCAGGCTGGTCTTGAACTTCTTGGCTCAAGCAATCCTCCTGCCTTGGCCTCCCAAAGTGTTTGGACTACAGGTGTGAGCCACCATGCCCAGCCAAAGCACACGTCTCTTTTGTGAGAGCTTTGAAGTTAAGTTTCTCTGCCAGTGTCAGATACACCCTGGCAGCTCCATACTAAGCTTTATTAACAGCCAAGTAACTGTGCGACATCCCTGTTTGGTTTTGGGGAAACTGGACTGGCAGCCTCCATTCTACTGCCTTGGTCAGCTGTTTTGATCAGGGAGTAAACAGGAGAGAGGTGTTTTAGGTCCTTCTCAAATTCACTGTTAATCCAGAATAATCGTGTACCTTAGCACTACCAGGCAAACTGGGAATTGGGAAATTTGGCTTTTTTTTTTTTTTACTCAAAGGGTTTGGGGAACTTTGTGTTCTGACTTGGGCTGATGGGAAGGTGGTAGCATTTCTGCAGGGATCAGATTCTGGTAAATTTTGCCTTCCAGTGGCAAACCCATTTTTCCTTCCATAAAGCAGAGGCAGAAGCAAAATTGCCTGCCTGAGCCATGTTGCCGCATTTTCACAGTGAAGCCAAAACCTAAATTTTCAGACAAAATTTCAGAAATAACGCCACACATCTACAACCATCTGATCTTTGACAAACCTGACAAATCAAGCAATGGGGAAAGGATTCCCTATTTAATACATGCTGTTGGGAAAACTGGCTAGCCATATGCAGAAAACTGAAACTGGACCCCTTCCTTACACCTTGTACAAAGATTAACTCAAGATGGATTAAAGACTTAAACCTAAGACCTAAAACCATAAAAACCCTAGAAGAAAACCTAGGCAATACCACTCAGGACACAGGCATGGGCAAAGACTTCGTGACTAAAACACCAAAAGCAATGGCAACAAAAACCAAAATTGACAAATGGGATCTAATTAAACTAAAGAGCTTCTGCACAGCAAAAGAAACTACCATCAGAGTGAACAGGCAACCTACAGAATGGGAAAAAATTTTGCAATCTATCCTTCTGACAAAAGGCTAATATCCAGAATCTACAAAGAACTTAAACAAATTTACAAGAAAAAACCAAACAACCCCATCAAAAAGTGGGTGAAGGATATGAACAGACACTTCTCAAAAGAAGACATTTATGCAGCCAATAAACATATGAAAAAAAGCCCATCATCACTGGCCATGAGAGAAATGCAAATCAAAACCACAGTGAGATACCATCTCACGCCAGTTAGAATGGCTATCATTAAAAAGTCAGGAAACAACAGATGCTGGAGAGGATGTGGAGAAATAGGAACACTTTTACACTGTTCATGGGGAATGTAAATTAGTTCAACCATTGTGGAAGACAGTGTGGTGATTCCTCAAGGACCTAGAACCAGAAATACCATTTGACCCAGCCATCCCATTACTGGGTATATACCCAAAGGATTATAAACCATTCCACTATAAAGACACATGCACACGTATGTTTACTGTGGCACTGTTCACAATAGCAAAGACCTGGAACCAACCCAAATATCCATCAATGATAGACTGTATAAAGAAAATGTGGCACATATACACCATGGAATACCATGCAGCCACAAAAAAGGATGAGTTCATGTCCTTTGCAGGGACATGGATGAAGCTGGAAACCATTATTCTCAGCAAACTAACACAGGAACAGAAAATCAAACACTGCATGTTCTCACTCATAAGTGGGAGTTGAACAATGAGAACACATGGACACAGGGAGGGGAACATCACACACCAGGGACTGTCATGGGGTGGGGGACTAGGGGAAGCAGTACATTAGGACAAATATCTAATGCATCTGGGGCTTAAAATCTAGATGACGGGTTGATGGGTGCAGCAAACCACCATGACACATGTATACCTGTGTAACAAACCTGCACATTCTGCACATGTACCTCAGAACTTAAAGTATAATAATAATAAAAAAAACTGACTAAAGATAATGAACATTCAGCTCAAGTAAACTTTTTTTCACATAAGGAACATATTGACGGTCAATCATGTGATTAGAATATGCATTAAAATGTTAGGAAAAAAATGCTAGCCACTAATTCCAACATGTTTCAGATATTGTGCAGGCTGGGCAGAAACCAATGGCTCTAGGTTGGCAGTTTGCAATCTGTGAGGGAAGAGCTATCAGGAGAAGCAAGCAGGAGTTTTTCAGTTGCTAAGACCATACAGAAAGACAAACACGGTCTATGCTTACAGGAGTGGTACAGACTTTGTGAGAAGACTCTAGAAAACCCACTAGAAGGTTCTTACAGGTGGCAGTGGTGCTCACCTTGGTCCCCAGAAAACAGGAATCATTCAAATATATCAGATGAATGAATAAAAGAGGAGTTAAACAACAAAGCATTTTCTTACCTGGAGAAACATTCAGTGGCCCTTTATTCACCCTTGCTCTCGAGAGTGCTGACCCCGCAGTTCTGTGACACCCCTCCCTGCTACCAACCCAAGGCCCCCTGCCCTGTCTGTCCCTGCATCTCCAGGCCCTTGCCCAGGGGTCCTGGGAGTGAATGGAAGTGATGTTTTCCCCAACTGTCCCCATGGCAGGAGGCTAGGGCCTGCCAGCACACCACACAGCATGGCAAGCCTGGCATCCAGGGCACCTGCGTCCTGCCTTGGGCTGCGTTTCGGTTCCTTCTGCGTGCACGTGAAGCAGTGGGGTTCTCCCAGTGAGCCCCAAGGGGCAGTGCTGGTGCAGCCTGTGGGAGAAGCAGGGGAGGAAGCACACGGGGTCTTGGGTAGTCGCAGCGAGTGGAAGGAAAGTGAATTTGCCTAGTTACGCTGGGACTGCCACGTAGAATTGGGACCCATCACAAGAGCTGACTTCCCGACCCTCAAGTCCCCTGCACTGCGGCACGGAGAGAAATGCCAGCAGGCTGCTCTCACCGTAGACCAGTCCCCGGTTTTCCACTCGTAGCAGCCTGAGTAGTCCTCGCAGGCCTCCTCGGCTCTCGGCCTCATGGATGCATCGCATTTGCCTTGTGAGTTGGTGCACGCCACAGTCCGTTTCCGCACCCCTTTACCACAGCTGGCAGAACACTGCAAGACACCATTCAAATATTTAATCCAGTTCCAATTCGATTCAAGTCCATCAACAGCTATTAACTCTCTCCAATGTGCCAGGTGCGGTGTGGGGATGATGCAAAGATGAAAACTCGCACTTCTGTCCTCAAAAAGCTCATGGTCTGCAGGGTCTTATGCACATGGTCCCAGCTGGGGCCCCAGCAAAGTGGCCAGTGTTGGGGAAGGGACCCAGGAATCAGGAGTGGGAAGAACCTGGGGTACTCATAAGGTCACATGAGGGGAGTGGAATTCAGTGGCCACTTGTCGGGTCCAAAAGCTCAAGGCAATACATGAGCTCAAAGGGCAGGTGTGTGATGGAGCCATGAGTGGGGCAGGGAACAGGGGCCGGAGCAAGGTGAAGCCCTGAAGCTGAGTCCCAGGCCCCAGATCTTCCCGGCTGGCCTCCGGGTGCTCGTGCCCTGCTTGGACCAGCCTGGGACAAAGTCCTCAATCCAGCCGGAGGGGGAGGAGGAGGCAGAAGAAGCCTTGCAGAGGGCTCCAGTGAATGTTTTAATGCAGACACCAAGAATGCTGACAGAGGCATGTCCCCCATGGTAGTTTACTTACTTGCAGGAGACCTGGCAAGGGGCAGTGGGGATGGGGCCTGGGCAGGGCCTGGGGGTGATGAATGATGCGCCTGCTCTCAAGAGTTCAGGATTCCCAGCAGCAAGAAGGAGTGAAGAGACAGAGGGCATGACAGGGTGTCAACACAGTGGACAGGCGCTCTGGGGCGCGTTTGGAGCCTGCTCCTGACACGCCCAACACAGAACTTGGGGAGGGACGGTGCCCAGGCTGGCAAGAGCACTTACCATCTCCAAAAGCAAAGCAGAAGGAAGACCAGGCCGAGCTGACCCACAGCCTCGGGGGGACAAAACTCACAAACAAGTTGGCCCTGGGAGCCCTGGCCCTGACACAGGCGTAAACATATAACTTGGAAAGATGGTGTGCAGAAGGCTGGATTCTGCTAAGGCGGTTTCATACTTGCTCAGTCTACCAAAGATATGGCAGGCGACAGCAGTGACTTTCTTGAGTTATAACAAACTCAACTTTAAAAAGTTCTAGGCCAAATGCAGTAGTTCACACCCATAATCCCAGCACTTTGGGAGGCTGAGGTGGGAGGATCACTTGAGGCCAGGAGTTCAAGACCAGCCTGGGCAACAGAGACACCCCTATCACTAAAAAAAAAAAAAAAAAAAAAAAAAAAAAAAATCCCACTGCGTCCACTAGAAAAAAGGTACATAAAGGACAAATGTTATTTCTGATATTTGTTATTAACATTTATCCCAAAATATGATCTAGCTTTATTTTTTTTTATTTTTTATTTTGAGACGGAGTCTTGCTCTGTTGCCCAGGCTGGAGTACAGTGGTGCAATATCGGCTCACTGCAACCTCTACCTCCCAGGTTCAAGCGATTCTCCTGCCTCAGCCTCCTGAGTAGCTGCGACTATAGGTGCGTGCCACCATGCCTGGCTAATTTTTGTATTTTTAGTAGAGATGGGGTTTCACCACGTTGGCCAGGATGGTCTCAATCTCCTGACCTCGTGATCCACCCGACTCGGCCTCCCAAAGTGCTGGGATTACAGGCGTGAGCCACTGCGCCTCGCCTCTCTCTCTTATGAATTCAATTCAGCCCTTTTTCTAAAGATCCCATGGGGTTTTCTTTCAAGGCTAATTAAGGCTGGTTTGAAATACACATGCTTCAGAACTGGCTGCAATGTCCCCTGCAGGGGTGGGGAGAGTAGCTGTGTGTGGAGTGCAGAGCTGGTTTAAAGGGTCCCCGGATGCCAGGGGTCAGTCCACGGTGGGCTTTGCATGCAGGAGCAGGGGTAGGAGGCTGACTGCAGTGAGCTTTGCATGCAGGAGCTTGGGCAGGAGGCCCGGGGCACTGCACCGCAGGGCTACCCCTTACTTCTGTGCATGGCAAGGTTTCCTGACCATTTCAGCAACTCTGTCCTCACTGTCTGACTTGTGGGCTACCCCTGGCACCAGCGTCCACACAACTTGGTCCTCTGCAACCAGGAGCCTGTGCACCATTTCTGCCTAAGTTCACTCTTGCCTGGTCTCTACTTTGCATTGCTCCCCTCCTCCCCTTGAATTTCAAGCTCTGAAAGTCCAGCCTATTTCTTAACCAAACCCTGACCCTTAACCAAACTCTGACCAGCAACCCATTCTCTTGAAGCCTTTGTCTGAGCGGTGCTGCAGGCGGCTGAGGTCGGCTCCAGCTCCAAAGGGGCCTAGGCGGGTGCCCTTCAGTCTCTTTGCTTCCCATCGGGGCGGGGCCTGCAAGCTGAGGACAGGAGAAACGCACTACCTTTTCCTTCCCTCTGGATATTTGATCCTTCTTCTAATAAAGTCGGGAAGAAGCTGGGGAATAGGTAGTGAGAGCAATCAACACAGCTGGTTGGATAAAAGCGACCATATCAATAAAAACTCTCCCTTGAGCAACTGAAACCCATCTGCTTCCAGCGGAAGACAGTCTCGCTTTGGGACTTCAGCACGTGGGAAGCGGCAGAAGTACCAGCTTCGTGAGCTTCCCATGGGGAATGATTTGATTCCAAGTTAAACGTTCAGAAGGAAGCATTTTGCTCAAGCCTGGGCTAAGCCAGAGTTAGGCTGACTGGGTGTGGTGCTCGTTCGGGATTAGGATTAGGTGTGCACATAGATACAGACACAGAGAAATTTCTTTAAATCTTGCTCCCATTGTCTCACATTTTCCAAATGTAGAGATCTTCAGTGATGTAATGATAATTGATGATGTCAGACTTGGTGGGGAGGCATTTTTTTCCCCCATAAAAAGAGTCTGAGTGGTTTTTTTTTTTTTTTTTTGAGACAGAGTTTCGTTCTTGTTGTTCAGGCTGGAGTGCAATGGTGCAATCTCGGCTCACTGCAACCTCTGCCTCCCAGGTTCAAGCAATTCTCCTGCCTCAACCTCCCAAGTAGTTGGGATTACAGGCGTGCGCCACCATGCCCAGCTAACTTTTTGTATTTAGTAGAGACAGGGTTTCACCACTGAGTGGAAAATTTATGGTTTTGATCCGATCAAAGCACAAGTCTTATTTAGATCAAGAGCCAGGCAATTAAAACCCAAAGGCTCACCAGTACTGGAAAGGGGAGGGGACTGAATACCTGCCTCAACCCTTCCAGCAAGGGGCTGAAACAAATCCCCCTAATGTTAAACTGTCAAACGTAAGCATATATATATAAAATCAAACAACAAACTCTCAAACTCTCTTTTCCTAAATATCATAAAATGTAGGATTAAAAATTCTGATCTATAAATAAATACATGCCAAGATCTGTTTGAAAATTAACCTTTGTTTTACAGCAGCCAATGGCAGACTTTTCCTTCATTAAAAATGGGCTGAATACTTTTTTATTCAAAATAATTCCAACTGTTTGGCAATAGAAGGAACTTTAAAAATATTTTCCACACTGAAGAGTGTCTTGGATGAGCCTCTCTGAGTTTTCTAGACTACGCTGGTGGAAGACCTGAGGGAAGCCTACCCTTTATTCAGCTATTTTTTTTTTTTTTTTGTAGTTTTATAGCCAAATGGTCAAAATCATTAACGCAAAGTCAATGCAAAGCCCTGAAGGATGACATCACCAAAGATAAAATTGTACTCCCAGGACCAACCTTCAAAGTTAAGACTTAAGGCTTAATCCACTTCTTTCCAAAACATTTTACGGCATGAGATTTGTAACTCCAATTTGCACACTAAAAGCTGTCCCTCCTGGCATCTGACTCTTGTAATCTACAAAGACTGCTAGGGGATTAAAGGCAAACCTTTGAAGCCACCTTCCCAGCCTGAGCACACCACAGTTAAATATACCCAAAGGAGAATTAAAAAGTCGGTCAGTCTCTGTCTATCCTATCTTGATGTGAGAATTTTCATAGGAAATGGGATCAAACAGTCCTTCACTGTGGTGTCAACACGTACATCATCAGAGACATGGTGTCTACGTTTTCGTAGCCATGCTGTTATCTGAGATGGAAATTAAGGACACATGAGCTATAACACAACTTCAAGCTGACCTGGGAGCGAGCGAGGGCTGGGAGGCACCAGAATGTCACCAATACCATGGCACCGTGTTGAAATCCCTGTGGCTGAGTCCTGGTGGCAAGCCCAGGCACCCACCTGTGACCACTCAGACGCCTCCCAGATGGACAGGCAGTCCTGGCCTTCACAGCTCTGCACTGCGGCTGGCCGCGGGCCCGGGCAGTAGAGGGGCCGCGTAGCGACATGTGTGCCATTCTGCAGCTGGTACACGCAGGTCACCTCCCGGTGCTGGAAGCCTTTCTCACAGGTCGCCGAGCAGGGGCTCCACGGGCCTGCCACCCACCTGCCAGACGGGAGGAAAGAGAGAGAGAACGACGCGGGTGAGAGGCCAGCCTCTCCGGAGGGCCTTCCAGCTGGATCCTGGAATTGCTGCCCTGTGGTGGGAGAGAGGGAGGCAGACTCAGGAAGCTTTTCAGCCAACCCTGGACATAATTCAGAGTATCGGCACAGAGGGAGTGACTTGAGTGGTGCTCTGGTTGGATGGTCTCCTCAGCACAGACATCTTTCTGCAACCAACACCCCTACGGCAGACGGAATTATCTGGTCACGGCCTCCCTGTAGGGAATTACGTATCTGCTTGTTGTCATAGGACCTGCTTCTTTCGACAGGGTGTGAGTGAACAGGATGCTGGCTGCGTCCCGGCAGAAGCTCTGAACGTGGTTATGTGGTTTGGCTCTGATTCTCTTTGCTTCTTACCCTCTGCTGAGAGAACAGTCCCAGTACAGGGAATGCCCCTACAGACAGCCCGCACCACTACCGCCTGCGCTACTGTCAGTGACCGAGATGTTGCAGTTGCTTGTTGCTGCGGCAATAGGGGATTGATACAGCCATTGACAAAGAACCCCCCAGCCCACACCAGTCCCAGTTTGATTAACCAGAACTAGGCCCTCCCTGCTTTCCAGAGCCTGGGCCCTCCAGAGATGGCTGTGGTGCTTGAGAGTGGCACGTCGTGGGCCATGGGAAGACAGAGGCTATTGAGGTTGGCGTCTGAAAGCGTTCTTCTAAAACTTTGGCTAAGGCTGGGCAGTGGCTGACGCCTGTAATCCAAACACTTTGGGAGGCTGAGGCGGGTGGATCACTTGAGGTCAGGAGTTCGAGACCAGCCTGGCCAACATGGTGAAACCCCGTCTCTACTAAAAATACAAAAAATTATCCAGGCGTGGTGGCACACGCCTGTAGTCCCAGCTACTCAGGAGGCTGAGGCAGGAGAATCACTTGAACCCAGGAGGTGGAGGTTGCAGTAAGCCAAGATCGCGCCACTGCACTTCAGCCTGGGTGACAGAGTGAGACTCTGTCCCCCAAAAAATAAAAACAAAAAAACAAAAAATAAAACTTCAGCTCCCTTCCTGATAGCCTGACGATCCGATGCAGTAGGCGTCTCTGTTGGCCTCAGGGCGCTGGGAAGCAGCTGAGCAGCTTGGGAATCATGCTTCCTCATGACACACAAACGGCTTCCAGTGCCCTTTTGGGAACACTGAGGGATCTCCCCTGCTTGGTTTCTGGATGAGCCAACTGGCTTTGCCCTTTCTTGTCCTGCCTCATAAACTCCTTGCTCCCAAGAGTTCACCACCTGACAAAGGAGCTTGACCTGTGCACTGCCAGGTCTGACAGCCACTCAGTTCCTCCTCATTAGTCAAAAACAGTCCTGAATCCCGCCCCAAGCCAAGTCTGATCATGCCATGCTGGGCCATCCCGCTGCTGAGCAAAGTCTACAGCTCTTCCCACTGGCAGGATCCTTCGAACGGGCACCGGATGGTGCCAGCTGTCTCTCACTTTCCAGTCCCAGATGAGTGGCTCATTTGCCCATCCAGGCACTGCAGATTTATTGAGGGCCTCCCATGTGCCAGACACCTTCTAGGTTCTGATGAGGAGGCAATGAGTGAAACAAAGTCCCTGCCCTCTGAAGCTTACATTCTCAGGGGGGCAGACCATATATACCCACTGAACCACATATATCACCATAGCATGAGATTAGAGACCGTAACACACAGTCACAAGTACTTTAGAGACAAGTCAAGCAGCGTGAGCAGAACAGGGAGTAGGTGGGGGTGAGTGTTATCTTACAGCAGGATGCAGGGAAGGCCTCACTGGGAAACGGACATCTGAGCAGAGCCTGGGAGGAAGTGAGCCCCGTGGCTAGATGGGAAAAGGCTTCCAAGGCAGAGGTCACAGGGGTGCAAAGGCCCTGGTGGAGGGGCACGCTGGCGGGGTGGAGGTGGAGTGAGGAAGGGGAGAGCGAGGGGAAAGGATGGGATTTGGGAGGCAGAAGGGTGAGATACCTAGGGCCTGGCTGGCCCTGGTGGCTCTTGTTCAAATAAGATTGAGTCCTGGAGGGTTTTGAGAGAGGAGTGACATGCTCCTTTCGGCTCTGAGAGGACCACCGGCTCGGTGTGGATACCAGCTTATAGTGGGCAGAAGCAGCGGCAGGGAGACCAGAGAGGAGGCTCCCACGGCAGTCCCGGTGAGGACGGCGCTGGTTTGAACCAACTGGGGTGGCGCCGGCATCTCTGGTGCTGAGAAGACGGAGCTTCCTGGGCTCCTCCCCTCCATGCCAAATTGTCCCTCCTTGTCCCAGGGCACCTCCTCTGAAGCTAAGTCCCAAAACTCTTGGCAGAATCATCACTCTATCCTCAGGCTTCTGGGGCCTAACTGCAGTGCAGCCCTTCTCGGATCCGTGGCTTTCACGGCAGGGATGGGAGCCACAGTGACTCCCTTGCAGTTGTGAGGACAAGTGGCACATTGTCCATAAACTGCTTACCACAGCGTCTGGCACACCTGAAGCCCGTGTAAATGTAACTCTTAGCTATCACTGCTGTCACTGTCTCCTTGGTAGGAGATGGAGAACTCCTGCAGGGTGGCCATGAGTCTCCCATCTCAGCACCCGGCCACTACTCAACACGAAGAGAATTGAGCTAAATTCTACACATTTCTCCTAGTTCTTTTCTACTAGTTCTGGTCTTTGGAGTAACCCAGAGGCCTTCTTCAAGATGTGAAGACAGTTCTTTTGTTCCCCTTTAAGTTTTCTCTTTTTTTGGCCAAAAGAGTTTGTGTGGCAGATGTTCAATCCCTCCCATTCATTTTCTACTCAGTCACTACTTTTCTTACTTATAGACAACAACATGGCCCAGATGTGGCCTGGAAGCAGCAAGAATGAATGTGATGAATAGGGACAATAAGCACACACATACTAAAAAAACAGCCACCATCTTCTTTATTTTTTGAGATGGAGTTTCGCTCTTGTCACCCAGGCTGGAGCGCAATGGCACGATCTCGGCTCATTGCAACCTCCACCTCCCAGGTTCAAGTGATTTTCCTGCCTTAGCCTCCTGAGTAGCAGGGTTTACAGGCATGCGCCACCACGCCTGACTAATTTTTGTATTTTTAGTAGAGACGGGTTTCACCATGTTGGTCAGGCTGGTCTCAAACTCCTGACCTCAGATGATCCACCTGCCTCGGCCTCCCAAAGTGCTGGGATTACAGGTGTGAGCCACTGTGCCCAGCCCCAACCATACCGCTCCCCCGGAATACACCTTAACACTAAAAATACAGAAAAGACATAGTCTCAAATAAAGGAGGCATCTTTAAAATGAATAAAAACGTATGCCTATTTCTCTCATTGCTCCTGGGAAATGGTGAAAGCTTTCAGAACAGACTGGTTTCTAGAGTCATCACCGTAAAAACACTGGCCCCAGGACTTAGATCTTATGCCTGCTGGGGGCTGTGGTCAAGAAAATAGAAGGAAGAACACCAGAATGTGCTCTTGGAAGGAGACACGGAAAATATTCAGCGGGGCAGACATTTACTGAGCATCAACCAGGTTCACGAGACTTCTGGGCCTTCGGAGGACCCAAAGCTCTTCCCAAGACGAGAATGATGAACGCCGTGACCCAGGCATGGCCATTACCCCTGAATCCAGAATAAGCCACATCCCTCCTGAAGGAAAACAATGTCTGTGCCTGGGAAGAAGAGGCACAGAATAGGAGATTGGTGGCTGTGTCATTTCTTTCTTTGCTCACAATCACAAAATAAACTGGTCTCTTTTCCTTTTAACAAGGAAACTGGTTGGAGCACAGGGAATTTTTAGGGCAGTGAAACTGCTTTGTATGATGCTATAATGGTGGAAACATGTCATAAATCTGTCCAAACCCACAAAATGCACAACACTGAGAATGAAGTCTCAGACCAACCACAGATGTGGGTGACAGTGATGTAGTGATGTGTCAGGGTAGGTCCATCAGCTGTAACGAATGTAGCACTCTGGCAGGGGAGACCATGTGTGCCTGCAGCAGGCAGTATATGAGAAATCTCTGTACCTTCCTCTCAATTTTGATGTGAACCTAAAAGTACTCCATAGAATCAAACCCAGGCTGGGCGTAGTGGCTCACACCTATAATCCCAGCATTTTGGGAGGCCAAGGTGGGTGGGTCACCTGAGATCAGGAGTTCGAGATCAGCCTGGCCAGTATGGTGAAACCCCGTCTCTACTAAAATACAAAAATAGCCCACCGTGGTGGTGTGCACCTGTGGTTCCAGCTACTTGGGAGGCTGAGGCGAGAGAACTGTTTGAACCAGGGAGGCAGAGGCTGCAGTGAGCCGAGATTGCACCACTGCACTCCAGCCTGCCAACCTGGGGGACAGAGTGAGACTCAGTCTGGAAAAAAAAAAAAAAAAAAAAAAAAAAAGGCCAAAACCAAGAAAAAAAAAAGAAAAAAGAAAAACAAATTTGAATGTGATGATTTTCTTTTTTAAAATAGAGACTCTGACTTCACCAATGTTGTCCCACTTGATGCTGTTTCTATATTTTTAAGCAGCCGGATTAAACACATGAACCTCCCCGTCCTGGGCTGCTTTTTGTCTCTCACGAACTGACTCCCAGCAGATCTCCTTTGTCCTGCCCTTGTGCAGTTGACTTTGAGAATAAAGGCGTCAGGCTTTAGGGTGAGACCTGTTTGGTGCTCCTGTGCTGACCCCAACTGTGAAAGCAGCTTTGAGTCTGCCCCCGCCTTTGTATCTGCTGTGCTTCCAGGGCCAAGCCTGAGAAGTGGGGCACCTATGTCTTGCTCATGGGGTTGCCACCTGGCATGCCGTACGCCACAGGATGCATGGCCATTCCCAGCACGTGACCACGGCAGGTGCTCTAGTGGACGTGGGTGGCGACTCTGGCCGACACAGAGGTCACATCCAGGACACACTGGGGGGATGGGGGAAGAGCTGGGCAAGACTCAGTAGTCCTGCCCCGGATGTCTCTACATCCCCTGTCCCCCCGCTGACTTAAAAAGCCAGATCTGCAGGGAAACAGGGTCAAGAGGAACGTGGAAAAAGCAAACATTTAATTCAAAAAGTTCTGTAGATTTAAGAGGCTTCCCACAAAAGTGATTTCTTGATTTGAGCAATTTGGAGAAACAGCCCTGGGAGGGGCACTGTTTTCACATGGCAGATTCCTACACAGCAGTGAGGGGCGGCTGGCTGTCCTGCCTCTTCTCTCCTTTGCTTCCCGTGCCAGAATGGAACATACCTCATGCATCCCTCTTTCCTGCTGTCCAGCCCTTTCCAGCGGAGTCCTTACAATCTCCCTCCTTGTCACAGCCCAGAGCCTCACTGGGGGAGGGTGACACAGCCCCCAGCACATGAGGTGTAGGTGCAGCCCACAGGGGCCGCCTTGCTCCTCAGCCAGGGATGCTCTGCCATTCACCCCTCCTCTGGGGCTGCCCCTGCCTCCCTCCTATGGCGCAATGGGCATCGCCAGATGGACTGATAAACTCTCGTCTCCTGGGGCCCCTGGAGTTAAAAACAAGCTCCACCTGCCGAGAGCGCAGACTCCCGCCCACACCATGGGGGACCTTGAGTCTCCCCCTGAGAGAGGAGCACAAATGCACTCACGTCTGTGGGCCCCACACCGGGCAGCTCAGGGCACAGCCCTTGCTCCACGCCCTTCTTCCCCTCCCCCTCCGACTTCCCAGCTCTGCCTGGGGTTCTAGATGTACAGCCAGAAATATGGCTCAGCCCACAGGAGCCACATAAGCAGCCGGATCCGCAGTATACGAGGCTCACTGCTGTAGAGGAGGTGAACACGGGGTTGTGGGGGCCCAGGGAGGCACCCTGCTCTGCCTCAGGGTTGGGGAAGTGACGTCTGAGCTGAGTCTCAGTCAGCAGGGTTAGCCGCGAATAAGCTACGCCACCGTATCCTGTTTTACGCAGTTTTAAACTCTATCATCCAGTGTTAGAAGGACACATAGCCACTGACTGGCCATGTAGATAGATTAAAAAACGGTCTGGTAAGATATTAGCACACCCGTGTTCACAGCAGCATTATTCACAATAGCCAAAAGGTGGAAATGACCCAAGTGTCCATCAAAGGATGAATAAATAAAGTGTAGTACATGCATACAAGGGAATATTATTTAGTTGTCAAAAAGGAGATTCTGATGCATGCTACGACATGGATGAGCTTTATGCCAAGAGAAAGAAGCCAATAACCAAAGGACAAATCCTGTGCAATTCCACTTAGGTGAGGTCCCTGGAGCAGTCAGATTTATAGAGACAAAGTAGAATGATGGTTGCCAGGGGCTGAGGGGAAGGGGGAATAGGGAGTGAGTGTTTAATGGGGGCAGACTTTCAGTTGAAGAAGATAGAAAAGTTCTGTGTTTGGATGGTGGTGATGGCTGCACAAGGTGAATGTACTTACTGCCACTGAACTGTACATTTACAAATGGTAAGATGGTAAATTTTATGTGAATTTTACCACAATTGAAAGAATGATTTCAGTGGGTGGTTAGAAGCAAGTTGTAAATCAGTGAAGAAAAGTCACAGAAGCGAAGTGTTTTTAAGCCGCAGGCAGCCGAAGGGGAGAGCAGAGGGCTGTGCCTGGGGTGCACATATTCATGCCTGCAGCGCAGGAGGAGCCGTCTACAGGGGTTGCTGTGTGGACTTCGTGCACAAGCACTCCACAGAGTATTTTAGCTGTTTTTCAGCTAGACTTTTTGCTTCTGATCTTGACAAATCTCAATGAGGTATGGTCAGAAAATGACTTTCTTACAATCTTTTTTTTTTTTTTTTTTTTTGGTGGCATAAAGAAATCATTTCACCCAAACCACCCTGGCTACAGGAGCCCACCTATGATACTTCAATGACACTGTACAACTAAACACCACAGTCCAATCACATTGACTTCAAATCCAGTAATTTGGGAAAGGACTGTAGTTCCGTAAAACAATTTATATTCCAATTACATTGTAAGCCCTATTTTTTTCCACTAGTAAGCCCTAAAAAACTTTAACAGCAATATTTATTAGCCAAGTTTGAGTTAGCTGCTCTTCTTAAAAGCATGATACTGTAATTCTTTTTTTGTTTGTTTGTTTTTTGAGTGGAGTCTCACTCTGTCGCCCAGGCTGGAGTGCAATGGCGCAATCTCGGCTCACTGCAGCCTCCACCTCCCGAGTTCAAGGGATTCTGGTGCCTCAGCCTCCCGAGTAGCTGGCATTAGAGGTGTGGTCCACCACACCTGGCTAATTTTTGTATTTTTAGTAGAGATGGGGGTTTCACCATGTTGGCCAGGCTGGTCTTGAACTCCTGACCTCCAGTGATCCGCCCACCTTGGCCTCCCAAAGTGCTGGGATTATGGACGTGAGCAATCACCCCCAGCTCATTTTTGAAGTTTTAGTAGAGATGGAGTTTTGGCATGTTTGCCAGGCTGGTCTTGAACTCCTGGCATCAAGTGATCTGCCTGCTTCGGCCTCCCAAAGTGCTGGGATTACAGGCATGAGCCACTATGCGTGGCTGAAACTAATTCTTTAGGAAGCCACAGTTAACACTTCTCTAATTCAGGGCACCCCTTCTCCTGTTCCTCTGCAGGAGTCAAAACGGACTCTGCTTCCTTTCCCGCCTAGCACTGACTCAGTTCGTCTGCATATGCTTCAAGTTAAATAATCCTGATGAGATGCTTCAGGCAGCTCAGTGACCACAGGAGACCCTGTATTCTTATTGCTACTGTAACAAATTACCCCCAACTTAATGGCTCAAAATAACACAGATCTATTATCTTACAGTTCTGGAGGTCAGGAGTCTGGCATGAGTCTCTCAAATCTAAAACCAGGGTGCTGAGACGGCTGGTTCCTCCTGGCGACTCCAGGGAAGAATCTGTCTCCTGCCTTTTCCAGCTCCACGCTGCCCCATTCCTTGGCTTGGGGCCTCTTCCTCCATCCTCAAGACCAGCAGTGGCGGGGGACTGTTTCTCACACTGTGTCACTCCCACCTTCTCTTCTGCCTCATCTCCTACTTGGAAGGACCCTTCTGATGACCCCAGAGTCACCCAGATAATCCAGAATAATCTACTTTAAGGCCAGCTGATTACCAACCCGATAATCAGTTGCCCTTAAAATTTGCCGATAAAATAACTGCCAATAAAAGCATCATAACTGACTACCAACCTGTATTAGTTTGCTAGGATTGTCGATAAAAGTATCACGAATTGTGTGGCTTAAAACAACAGGAATCTATTCCCTCACAGTTTTGGAGGCCAGAAGTCCAAAACCATGGTGTCAGTGTGGCTGGTCCCCCCAAGGGCCCTGAGGGAGAATGTGTTCTGTGTCTCTCTCCTAGGTTCTGGTGGCGGCTGGGAAGCCTTGGTGTTCCCTGGCATGCAGAAGCATCACTCCAGCTCCAGCCCCAGCCCCAGCCCCAGCCCCAGCCCCAGCCCCAGCCCCAGCCCCAGCCTGCGTCTTCCCACGGTGTCCTCTGTGTGTCTGTGCCCTTACATGACCCTCTTCTTATAAGGATACCTGTCATATCAGATCAGGGCCCCACCCTACTTCAGTATGGTATCATTTTACCTAATTACATCTGCCGTGACCCTGTTTCCAAATAAGGTCACATTCTGAGATACTGGGGGTTAGGACTTCGATAAAATAATTTTGAGGAGGACACAATTCAATCCATACCACAACCTTAACACCATCTGCAACCTTAACTGCTCTTGGCCACACAGGGTCCCATATTCCCAGGTTCTATGGATTAGAATGTGGACAGCTGTGGGGCCGTTATTCTGCCAACCACACACTCACTGCATTCACAATTCTGAAAAAAGTCAGCTCCTGTTTAAAATTCAATTTCTATTTACATCTCGATTTGGCTGAGATTTAAACTAGGTAAAGGCCTTGTGAGGTCTGCTGAGATGTGACAGTTGTTGCAAAGAAACAATGACATCATCAGGGTCACACTTTTCTGACAGTTACTTTACGTTGAATATAGAGTGAATCTCAGATGCAGGTAGCCAAAAAGAGGACCCTGGTAGGTCGTTATTTTCAACAACTTTAAATTATCAAAAAACAGCATGAGATGTTATATTCCAACACAATCTGGGCGAACAAGTGGTTTGTCCAGGGGTCCAGTGTTAACTCTGTGCCTCCCCAGAATGGGTGAAAAAGGTGGCGCTGGTATCGACTGAGTGTCTAATCTGTGCCAATCTCTGTGCTAGGAATGTTCGCCACATTCACTCAGCTAATCAACGTAAGGAAACAGGTGCCTGTATGTGATTCTCTGAGCATCTGTTAGAAACAGGCCAATTCCAGGCAGGGCATCAAGCAAGTCACACATACAACATCGCAGCATAAAAAGGAGGGTGGCAAACAGCCCCCAAGCTCCAGAAAATGCAGGCCAGGCCAATGAAAGCAGCCACTGGCATGGTCAACCCGCTCAGCCTCAGCCTCTTTGTTCCCAGATACATAAGTGTCAACCTCACGTTGAGTCCTGAACCAAGGGCTGGGACACTTGACTCAGTTTCCCCACCTTCCCAAAGCTCAGGCAAGTGTGTGGCCCTCAGGGGTGGGGGAAACATAAAAACAGACAATTTCTTTACCATCTGACAAGTGCTGTGAAGGAACTAGAGCTTGGGTTGGGTCCTGAAGGTCAAAGTGGAGCTGGTCAACCAAATAAGCAGGGCTCAGCATTCTGACGGAGGGAGCCTGCCCTCACAGTGTCCAGGAGGTGGAGGGACTGTGGTGCAACTGACAAGTCTGGGATGTCTGGTCCACACCTTAAGGCTGGGGTGGGGGAGAGGTGGCCTTTGGTACACTCAGGAATCATGTGCCAGAGGGCAAGATGATGGCTTTCCCCAAGGCAGTGGTGGCAAGACAACATGCCTTGGTAGAAAACTTTTTTTTTTCTTTTTTTTTTTTTGAGACGGAGACGGAGTTTCGCTGTTGTCACCCAGGCTGGAGTGCAATGGCACGATCTCGACTCACTGCAACCTTTGCCTGCTGGGTTCAACCGATTCTCCTGCCTCAGCCTCCCTGGTTGGAAGACTCTTAAAGGGTGGAGATGACAGGGCCTTTGGTATGTGGGGTCAAAGAGAGAAAGAAGGCAAGAAATGTCAGGCTCAGGACTCTGAGTCCAAGAATGTTGGTGGTACCTCCACTGAGAGGGAGTACCCCAGGGGAGGAGCTGGCTTGGGGTGGAAGGGTGGCGCTGCTTTAGAGGCCGAGTTGAGGGGCCACTGGGCGCAGTGTCAGGCAGGTCAGCAGGTGCAGTCTGCAGCTTGGGGTGCGGTCGGGTTGGAGACATAGGGCTGGAGAGTCATGAGCAAAGGAGGTCATGGGGGAAACCAAAGGTAAGAAGGGCTCATCCAGACAGTGCAGACAGAGAAGACAGGCTGGAGGGCAGGGCGTGGGGAGTGCAAGCACTTGGGGGGAATGACAGCCTCCGGAAGAGATGCAGAGGGGGTGACCACCAGGCCAGGGATGCTGGGAAGGGACTGCACCCGTAGTGCTGGGGCCCGAAAGGCATCTTTGGATTTGGCAGCAGGGAAAGGCTGCTGGCCCAGAAGAGGCCTCAGGGGGAAGCAGGGATAGATGGGTGAAGGAGAGGGTGGTCTCAATGCCTCTTAAGAAACGTGGTCTGATGCCTGCTAAGTGGGCTCTGCAGACCCTCCCTCTTAGAGTGGTACTGAACTTTGGAAGCCAGGCCTGCCCAGAGGTGCCTGGGAGTCGGAGGGGGTGTGTGGGGGCCTGTGAGCCTCTGGCCTAGTGTACTGTGTGAGGAAGAGGAGAGGACAAGGGAATTTCTGTGGCCAGGGGAAGCACCCAGAGTGACCAAGAGGCAGAAGCAGCCACTGAGAACAGGCTGGGGGGGGTTCCTCCTGCAGACACATGGGAATGGGACCCTGCCCACAGGTGGTGCCTCACGGAAGAGTCACTGTGGGCAAAACAGTAGAGCCCGTGACCCATCAGAGGCAATATCCAAGATGTGGGCAGCCAAGGGGAAGGAGGCCAGGGCCCGGGGGGCCAGGAGGACACCTGAGGGGAGGGCTTGGCCTTGGGCAGCACTGAACTGCCATCTCCCCTTGGGGTCTGGTGACGAGCCTGGGCTGGTGGATTATGGCATCCTGACAAAGAGCCCAGCCTGAAGAGTGATCTCATCCCTTCCTGTCCCAGGGAGACTTGGGCAGTCTGATCTGGAAAGCGAGATGGATCAGAGCTCTCACTTCTCATTTATTCTCTGCCCTGAGCCAGCCTGAAAAAACAGGCTCACACCTACCCCTGGTGGGTCAGCCCTGTGTCTCTAACACACATGTGGTCACCCCTCCAGTTTGTGCCCTGTTTTTGTTTGTTCGTTTGTTTCTGAGACTGGGTCTCACTCTGTCACTCGGTCTAGAGTGCAGTGGTGCAATCTTGGTATACTGCAGCCTCGACCTCTTGGGGCTCAAGTGATCATTCTACCTCAGCCTCCTGTGTAGCTGGGATGACAGATGTGCGCCACCATGCCCAGCTAATTTTTTGATTTTCTGTAGAGACAAGGGCTCACTGTATTGCCTAGCCTGGTCTTGAACTCCTGGGATCAGGCAATCCTCCCTTCTCAGCCTCCCAGAGTGCTAAGATTAGAGATGTGAGCCACTGCGCCTGGCGTACCCTGTCCTTTTCTACCCGCTGTCTCATTTTCATGCCCACTGTAACTCCCAGAGGAAGAGGCATGAGACCTGCTGGTTTCCCTTTACAGAGGGAGAAAACAACTTGGAGAGGCAGCAAGACTGGCCTCGGGCTCCCCTATTCCTATGTAGGTGGGTCCTCTGTGCCTCAGTTCAGGGGCTTTTTGCATTCATATAATCCTACTTCCAGCATGGGTGCACCTGACCAGCCTCATCATAACACCCTGAAAGTTCAAGGTGCGCATATACGGAAGTCAGACCTTCTCAAATTCTCAGAAGGACCTGGACAGACCCAGACTCAAGTCCTCACTCCACTGACTCCCCAGCTGTGCAACCTTGGGGGAGTCTGTGCTCGAGCCTCAGTTTCCTTCTTTGTAGGATGTTGCTCTTATCTCACAGGCTTGTTGGAGGTGTGACTGAGGCGACCTCTACCGAGCACTCAGCCCCGGCCTGACACTCCACAGGCCTGATAAATCCCAGCTTATTACGACTGTTGTGACCGCTATTCTCCATCCAGGCATCGGTCTTGTTAAGAGGAGTTGCTGCTCCCCCAAAGCCCTCTGGAATGGACAGTCTATGTGGACAGTCCAAACCAAAACAGAGATGGTCACATTCATCTTAATTTTTTTTTCTAACTTTCAATAGATTTGCATTGTTCAGATACGAGGGACAGGACATTCACAGCTGAAGGCCTCTGAGTACTGAATCCTAGTTTGGATTTACCTCCTCTGAGCTTTGAGTTTGATATGGTTGGGCTGTGTCCTCACCCAAATCTCATCTTGAATTGTAGCTCCCATGATTCCCATGTGTCGTGGGAGGGACCTGGTGGGAGGGAACTGAATCATGGGGGTGGGTTTTTCCCATGCTGTTCTCATGATAGTGGGTAAGTCTTGAGATCTGATGGTTTTATAAAGGGCAGTTCCCCTGCATGTGCCTTCTTGTCCGCCACCACGTAAGATGTGCCTTTGTTCTCTTTTGGCTTCTGCCATAATTGTGAGGCTTCCCCAGCCATGTGCAACTGTGAGTCCATTAAATCTCTTTCCTTTATAAACTACCCAGTCTCGGGTATGTCTTTATTAGCAGCGTGAGAATAGACTAATACAGGGTTCCTCATCCATAAATCAGGGGCAAGAGCAGTGGGCGTGTGTGTGAGGACTGAATGATAAGTAAATATACTGGGCATGGGGTGACCAGGAGGTGCCTGCACAGGGGATGCTCCAGGCATACACATTCCTTGTCTCCGTGGTGCAGGACCAGGGAGAAAGCAAGCACTCTGGTCTGCTTTGCTGTGGGAGGCAAGGCCCTTCCCAGTGCACCTGCAACACTGTTCTCCATGTGTGCTGCGGGCCTGTGGGTGAGAGGCTGTGGCAGAAGCTGGCCAGCCAAGAGACCATGCTCCCAGGCCCTTCCCGAGAAAGATCAGCGTCAGAGGTTCCTGTCTGCCTGAGACTGGGTCCCTCTCACAGCTCCTGGCAGACGGCAGCCAGCAACTCTGTTACCAGAACAACCAAAACACAGCTTTAACATGTGCCATGCATAGTCCTGAAGACCTGTGGCTGCTTTTCTTGAACAGATGTCTGCAAAGGAGGAGGGAGGTGAGGATGTACAGCTGTGACTTCTCTAGCTGGGCTGCAGTGTTTTCCCAGGGGACCCAGAGGGACGCTTTACAGCCACACGTGAGGCTTCCATGCAGCCTTTCTCCATTTAAAACTCGAGAATTACGACTTCTCATATACATTTCCCCGAAAAGTAGTATTATTCCCATATTTGCTTTTTGAAAGAGGAAATGAGAATCTGCGCGCATTGCGAGGAGCACGGCACCATCTGTGAATGTGTGCGTCTCCGGAAGCAGGCGGTTCTACTTGCAGAGAGGCCCCGCGACGCAGGGAACATTGTCTTTTGCTAACAGTGAGGACTACTGAGAAACCACCTTCAGCCTTAAATCCTGTAACAAACACTGATTTCGAGGCTTCAGTTACTTAGTTCAACCCTAAGAATCCAGATGGGTGATCAGCCAGAGTCTTTCCATGTTTTCCTGAAAAAATCCTTGGGCCGTGATGGTTAGTTCTCATTTGCTGGGGAAAGAGACAGAAAGGAAGGAAGGAAGAAGGGAGGGAAGGAAAGGAAGGATGGGAGGGAAGGAGGGAAGGAAAGGAGGGATGGGAGGGAGGGAAGGAAAGGAAGGATGGGAGGGAGGGAGGGAAGGAAAGGAGGGATGGGAGGGAGGGAGGGAAGGAAAGGAGGGATGGGAGGGAGGGAGGGAAGGAAAGCAGGGATGGGAGGGAGGGAAGGAAGGAAAGGAGGGATGGGAGGGAGGGAGGGAGGGAAGGAAAGGAGGAGGGACGGGAGGGAGAGGAGGGAGGGAAGGAAAGGAGGAGGGACGGGAGGGAGAGGAGGGAAGGAAAGGCGGTAAGGACAGAAGGGAGGGAGGGAAGGAAGGAGGAAAGGAGAGAAGAAAGGGAGGAATGAGGAAAGGAAAAGAAGGAAGGAAGGGAGGGAACAAAGGCAGGCAGGAAGGTTTTCAAACTTTGCTATTATAAAATATGGTTTAAGGGAAAGTATTTCTAAAATAGATTCTCTAGTTATTATACCAGCTAAGCCTTTTTCAGAGCTTCCTATGTGCCAGGCAATGTTTTAAGCACTTTATATGATTCAACTTATTTGATCCTTGCATTGATCCTATAAAGATCCATTCTACAGGTGAGGAAACTGAGGCACAGTCGCCAATCTCACTCAGGTTGCTGCAAATACCATTAATTCATTCTTGTTTATGGCCAAGTAGTATTCCATCATACAAACATACCACAGTCTCTTTATCCACTTGTTGACTGATGGGCATTTGGGTAGGTTCCAAGATTTTGCAACTGTGAATTGTGCTGATACAAACATGCAAGTATCTTTCTCGTATAATGACTTCTTTTCCTCTGGGTACATACCCAGTGGTGGGATTGCTGCACCAAATGGTAGTTCTACTTTTAGTTCCTTAAGGAACCTCTACACTGTTTTCCATAGTGGCTGTACTAGTTTACATTCCCACCAGCAGTGTAGAAGTGTTCCCTGATCATGGCATCCATGCCAGCATCTACTGTTTTTTCATTTTTTGATTATGGTCATTCTTGCAGGAGTAAGGTGGTATCGCATTGTGGTTTTGATTTGCATTTCCCTGATCATTAGTGATGCTGAGCATTGTTTTCATATGTTTGTTGGCCTTTTGTGTATCTTCTTTTGAGAATTGTCTATTCATGTCCTTTGACCACTTTTTGATGGGATTGTTTTTATTCTCATTGTTTTGAGTTTGTTGCAGATTTTGGATATTAGTCCTTTGTCAAATGTATACATTGTGAAGATTTTCTCCCATTCTGTGGGTTGTCTGTTTACTCTGCTGTTCCTTTCACCATGCAGAAGCTCTTTAGTTTAATTAAGTCCCAACTACTTATCTTTGTTTTTATTGCGGTTGCTTTTTAGTTCTTGGTCATGAAATCCTTGTCTAAGCCAACGTCTAGAAGGGTTTTTCCAATGTTATCTTCTAGAATTTTTATAGTTTCAGGTCTTAGATTTAAGTCCTTAATCCACCTTGAGTTGATTTCTGTTATTAGGTGAGAGATGAAGATCCAGTTTCATTCTCCTACATGTGGCTAGCCAATTATCCCAGCACCATTTGTTGAAAAGGGTGTCCTTTCCCCACTTTATGTTTTTGTTTGCTTTGTCGAAGATCAGTTGGCTGTAAGTATTTGGGTGTATTTCTGTGTTCTCTATTCTGTTCCATTGATCTATGTGCCTATTTTTTTTGGATTTTATTCTTTTTTTTATTATTATTATACTTTAGGTTTTAGGGTACATGTGCACAATGTGCAGGTTTGTTACATATGTATCCATGGACAAAAAACCAAACACCGCATGTTCTCACTCATAGGTGGGAATTGAACAACGAGAACTCATGGACACAGGAAGGGGAACATCACACTATGTGCCTATTTTTATACCAGTACCATGCTGTTTTGGTGACTATGGCTTTATAGTATAGTTTGAAATCAGGCAGTGTGATGCCTCCAGATTTGTTCTTTTTGCTTAGTCTTGCTTTGGCTATGCAGGCTCTTTTTTGGTTCCATATGAATTTTAGAATTGTTTTTTCTAACTCTGTGAAGAATGATTGCAGTATTTTGATGGGAATTGCATTGAATTTGTAGATTGCTTTTGGCAGTATAGTCACTTTCACAATATTGATTCTACCCATCTATGAGCATGGGATGTGCTTCCATTTGTTTGTGTCATCTGTGATTTCTTTCAGCAGTGTTTTATAGTTTTCCTTGTAGAGGTCTTTTGCCTTCTTGGTTAGGTATATTCCTGAGCATTTTATTTGTTTGCAGCTATTGTAAAAGGGGATGAGTTCTTGATTTGATTCTCCGCTTGGTTGCTTTCGGTATATATAGAGCTACCAATTTGTGTACATTAATCTTATTTCTGGAAACTTTGCTGAATTCTTTGATCAGTTCTAGGAGCTTTCTGGAGGAGTCTTTAGGGTTTTCTAGGTAAATGACCATACTGTCAGCAAACAGTGACAGTCTGACTTCCTCTTTACCAGTTTGGATGCCCTTTATTTCTTTCCCTTGTCTGATTGCTCTGGCTAGGACTTCCAGTACTATGTTGAAGAGGAGTGGTGAGAGTGGGCATCCTTGTCTTGTTCCAGTTCTCAGACAGAAAGCTTTCAACTTTTCCCATTCAGTATTATGTTGGGTGTGGGTTTGTCATAGATTGCTTTTATTACATTGAGGTATGCCCCTTGTATGCCGGTTTTGCTGAAAGTTTTAATCATAAAGGGATGCTGGATTTTGTCAAATGTTTTCTCTGCATCTATTGAGATGATCATGTGATTTTTGTTTTAAATTCTATTTATGTGGTGTATCACATTTATTGACTTGTGTATATTAAACCATCCCTGCATCCCTGGTATGAAATCTATTTGATCATGGTAGATTATCTTTTTGATATGTTGTTGGATTCAGTTAGCTAGTATTTTGTTAAGGATTTTAGCATCTATGTTCATGAAGGATATTGGTCTGTAGTTTTCTTTTTTGGTTATGTCCTTTCCTGGTTTTGGTATTAGGGTGATGCTGGCTTCATAGAATGAATTACGGAGGGTTCTTTCTTTCTCTGTTTTGTGGAATAGTGTCAAAAGGAATGGTACCAATTCTTCTTTGAACGTCTGGTAGAATTCCACTGTGAATCTGTCTGGTCCTGGACTTTTTTTTGTTGGTAACTTTTAAATTATCATTTCAATCTCGCTGCTTGTTATTGGTCTGTTCAGGGTATGCAGTTCTTCCTGATTTAAGCTAGAAGGGTTGTATTTTTCCAAGAATTTATCTATCTCTTCTAGGTTTTCTAGTTTATGTACATAAAGATGTTCACAGTAGCCTTGAATAATCTTTCACATTTCACTGGTATCAGTTGTAATATCTCCTGTTTCATTTCTTAATGAGGTTATTTGGATTTTCTCTCTTCTTTTCTTGGTTAGTCTTGCTAAAGGTCTATCAATTTTATTTACCTTTTCAAAGAACCAGCTTTTTGTTTATCTTTTTTTTAATTCAATTTCATTTAGTTCTGCTCTGATCTTGGTTATTTCCTTTCTTTTGCTGGGCTTGGTTTGTTCTTGTTTCTCTAGTTCCTTGAGGTGTGACTTTAGAATATCAGTTTGTGCTCTTTTAGTCTTTCTGATGTAGATGTTTAGGGCTAAGAACTTTCCTCTTATCACTGCCTTTGCTGTATCCCAGAGATTTTGACAGGTTTTATCATTACCGTCGTTCAGTTCTAAGAATTTTTAAATTTCCATCTTCATTTTGTTTTTGACCCAGTGCTCATTCACGAGCAGGTTATTTAATTTCCATGTATTTGCATGATTTTGAAGGTTCCTTTTGGAGTTGATTTCCAGTTTTATTCTACTGTGGTCTGAGAGAGTGCCTGATATAATTTCAATTTTCTTAAATTTATTGAGGCTCATTTTATGGCCTATCATACGGTCTATCTTGGAGAAAGTTCCACATGCTGTTGAATAGAATGTGTATTCTGCGGTTGTTGGATGAAATCTTCTGTATATATCTTTTAAGTCCATTTGTCCCAAGGTATAGTTTAAATCCATTATTTCTTTGTTGACTTTCTGTCTTGATGACCTGTCTAGTGCTATCAGTGGGGTATTGAAGTCCCCCACTATTATTGTGTTGCTGTCTATCTCATTTCTTAGGTCTATTAGTAATTGTTTCACACATTTGGAAGCTCCAGTGTTAGGTGCATATATGTTTAGGATTGTGGTATTTTCCTGTTGGACAAGGCCTTTTACCATTATATGATGTCCCACTTTGTCTCTTTTTTTTTTTTTTTTTTTTTTTTTTTTTTTTTTTTTTTTTTTTTTTTGAACAGAAACAAGCATTTAATTACATGGGTCATGCCACTAGACACAATGGTAAAGAATTCAGCTCCAATTGTTCACTAGTCGGTCGGTAAATGCCTAGTATGGGTCAGCAAGGGAATTTGCAATTGCTTACAGACATTTTTACACAGATCTCATAAGGTGCTGACAAAAGATTAGCAAGAGTGCTCAGAAAGCATCCTCCATGGTAAAGCCTGAGAGAACAGGAGCCACTTAGAGAAAGGCATGAAACCCACCCCACCCCCCATCTCCCCTGTAAGTCTTTTTTTTTTTTTTTTAATTATACTTTAGGTTTTAGGGTACATGTGCACAATGTGCAGGTTTGTTACATATGTATCCATGTGCCATGTTGATTTCCTGTACCCATTAGCTCGTCATTTAGCATTAGGTATATCTCCTAATGCTGTCCCCGCCCCCCCCCACCCCCCACCCCACACCCCACAACAGTACCCGGAATGTGATGTTCCGGGTTAAAAAATCAGGAAACAACAGGTTAAAAAATCAGGAAACAACAGGTGCTGGAGAGGATGTGGAGAAATAGGAACACTTTTACACTGTTGGTGGGACTGTAAACTAGTTCAACCATTGTGGAAGTCAGTGTGGCGATTCCTCAGGGATCTAGAACTAGAAATACCATTTGACCCAGCCATCCCATTACTGGGTATATACCCAAAGGAGTATAAATCATGCTGCTATAAAGACACATGCACACGTATGTTTATTGCGGCACTATTCACAATAGCAAAGACTTGGAACCAACCCAAATGTCCAACAACGATAGACTGGATTAAGAAAATGTGGCACATATACACCATGGAATACTATGCAGCCATAAAAAATGATGAGTTCGTGTCCTTTGTAGGGACATGGATGAAACTGGAAAACATCATTCTCAGTAAACTATCGCAAGGACAAAAAACCAAACACCGCATGTTCTCACTCATAGGTGGGAATTGAACAATGAGAACTCATGGACACAGGAAGGGGAACATCACTTTGTCTCTTTTAACTGCGGCTGCTTTAAAGTTTTTTTTTGTCTGATATGAGAATAGCTACCCCTGCTCGCTTTTGTTGTCTATTTGCATGAATTGCCTTTTTCCACCCCTTTACTTTAGTTTATGTGAGTCTCCTGAAGGCAACAGATGGTTGGTTGGTGAGTTCTTACCCATTCTGTGGTTCTGTAACTTTTCAGTGGAGCATTTAGGCCATTCAATGTTAGTATTGGGATGTGCGGTACCGTTGCATTTGTCATGCTATTTGTTGCCTGTATACCTTGCTTTTTTTTGTTTTTCTTTTTTTAACTTGTATTTTTGTTTTAAAGGTCCTGTGTGATTTATGCTTTGAAGAGGTTCTGTTTTGATGTGTTTCCAGAATTTGTTTCAAGATTTAGAGCTCCTTTTAGCAGTTCTTGTAGTGGTGGCTTGGTAGTGGCGAATTCTCTCAGCATTTGTCTGAAAAAGACTGCATCTTTCCTTCATATATGATGCTTACTTTCGCTGGATACAAAATTCTTGCTGATAATTGTTTTGTTTGAGGAGGCTGAAGATAGGGCCCCAATCTCTTCTAGCTTGTAGGTTTTCCGCTGAGAAATCTGCTGTTAATATGATAGGTTTTCTTTTATGGGTTACCTGGTGCTTCTGTCTCACAGCTCTTAAGATTTTTTCCTTCATCTCAACTTTAGTTAACCTGATGACAATGTGCCTAAGTGATGATCTTTTTGCGATGCATTTCCCACATGTTCTTTGTGCTTCTTGTATTTGGATGTCTAGGTCTCTAGCAAGGCTGGGGAAGTATTCCTCCATTATTCCCTCAAATATATTTCCCAAACTTTTAGATTTCTCTTCTTCCTCAGGAACACTGATTATTCTTAGGTTTGGTCATTTAACATAATCTCAGACTTCTTGGAGACTTTGTTCATACTTTCTTATTCTTGTCTTTGTTGGACTGGGTTAATTCAAAGACCGGTCTTCGAGCTCTGAATTACTTTCTTCTACTTGTTCAATCCTATTGCTGAGACTTTCCAGATAATTTTGCATTTCTATAAGTGTATCCAATGTTTCCTGAAGTTTTGATTGTTTTTTCTTTATGCTATCTATTTCCTTGAATATTTGTCCCTTCACTTCTTGTAGCGTTTTTTGGATTTCCTTGCAGTGGGCTTTGCCTTTCCCTGGTGCCTCCTTGGTTAGCTTAATAACTAACCTCCTGAATATTTTTTCAGGTAAATCAGAGATTTTATCTTGGTTTGGATCCATTGCTGGTGAACTAGTGTGAGTTTTTGGGGTGTACTAAAGAGACTTGTTTTGTCATATTACCAGAGTTGGTTTTCTACTTCCTTCTCATTTGGGTAGACTCTGTCAAAGGAAAGGTCTAGGGCTGAAGGCTGCTGTTCAGATTCTTTCGTCCCATGGGGTGTTCCCTCGATGGAGTACTCTCCCCCTCTTCCTATGGATATGGCTTCCTGTGAGCCGAACTGAAGTGATCGCTGTCTCTCTTCTGGGTCTAGCCACCTAGCAAGTCTACCCAGCTCCGGGATGGTACTGAGGCTTGTCTGCACAGAGTCCTGTGATGTGAACCATCTATGGGTCTCTCAGCTGTAGATACCAGCACCTGTTCCAGGGTAGGTGGCAGGGGAGTGAAATGGACTCTGTGAGGGCTCTTAGCTTTGGTGGTTTAGTACTCTATTTTTGTGCTGGTTGGCCACCTGCCGGGAGGTGACGCTTTCTAGAGAGCATCAGCTATGGTAGTATGGAGAGGGACCAGTGGCGGGTGGGGCCCTAGAACCCCCAAGATTATATGCCATTTGTCTTCAGCTACCAGGGTGGATAGGGAAGGCCCATTCTGGTGCGGGCAGGGGTGGGCGCGTCTGAGCTCAGACTCTCCTTGGGCTGGTCTTGCTGTGGCTGCTATGGGGGATGGAGTTGAGGTTCCCAGGTCAATGGAGTTGTGTACCTAGGAGGGTTATGGCTGCCTCTGCTGAGTCACGCAGGTTGTCAGGGAAGTGGGGGAAAGCCGGCAGTCACAGGCCTCACCCAGCTCCCACGCAATCCAAAGGGCTGGTCTCACTCCCAATGTGCCCCCTCAATATCCCCGCGTCTGTTTCCAGGCAGTGGGCAAGCTGGGCTTGAGAACTTGCCCCAGGCTATCTGCCTCCCAGCTGTGAAAGAAAAGGGCTTGTTTCTGCCCCCACCTGTGGAATCTGCACACTGGATTTGTGCCATCCCCCGAGTTCTGGCCAGGATGCTTCTTGCCCGGTTCAAATTATTACGTAGTTCAGCTGGAGACTTCCTTCCCCCTGTGGTGTTCAGCCTCTCCTCTGGCCTCCCTCCCGATGGATCCCTGTGGTGCCAGGCAGGAATGGCCTGCTTGGGGACCCAGGGAGCTCCCACGGTCTTTCCCGCTGCTTCCTCTACTTCTGTATTTTGCTCGACTCTCTAAACTGACTCAGCTCCAGGTAAGGTTGGAAACTTCTCCCGCAAACAGACTTTCATTTTCTCCAGTGGGGGTGTATGTTTGGGAGAAGATGCTCTCCCTTTCCCACTTCCACAGTTTGGGCACTCACAGTATTTGGGGTGTCTCCTGGGTCCTGCAGGAGCAGTCTGCTTCCTTCAGAGGGTCTGTGAGTCCTCTTGGGGTTGCTGGTTTGTTCTTGAGGTTCTAGATTATCACCATCATCACACAGACTTCCTATTATGTCTTTTTTGATTATAGTCATGCTAGTGGGTGTGAAGTGGTGTTTCATTATGTGTGTTTTTTGTTGTGGTAAAATATACATAATGAAATTTACCATCAAATCCATTTGTAAGCTGTACAGTTCAGTGACATTAAGTATATTCGAACGATTGTATAGACACCAACACCATCCATCTCTAAAGCTTTTCAACTTCCTACACGGAAACTCTGTGCCCACTAAACAATAACTCCCTGTTTCCTGCTCTCCCTAGCCCCTGGCAACCACCATGCTACTTTCTGTTTCTCTGAATTCACTAACCCAGGTGGCTTATACAAGCAGAATCATACAGTATTGTCCTTTTGTGGCGGGCTTATTTCACTTAGCATAATGTCCTCAGTGTGCATCTGTGTTGTAGCCTGTGTCAGGGTTCTTTTCTTTTGTAAAGCTGAACATACAAATCAACTAAGAGAAGACAAATAGCGTAATCAGATAATGGGCAAACAATAGAAGAAAAAAATCACTTGAGAAGAAATATAAATATCTCCCGATATGGGTTTGCTCTGGGCCCTCACCCAAACTTCATGTTAAATTGTAATTCCTTGTGTTGAAGGAAGGGCCTGGTGGGCGGTGATTGGATCATAGGGGGATTTCCCCTTTGCTGTTCTCATGATGCTGAGTGAGTTCTCAGGAGATCTGGTTGTTTAGAAGTGTGAACCACCTCCCACTTCTCTCTCTTCCTCCTGCTCCTGCCGGGTAGGAAGTGCCTACTTCTCTTTTGCCTTCTGCCATGAGTGTAAGTTTCCTGAGGCCTCCCCAGCTATGCTTCCTGTACAGCCTGCAGAATTGTGAGCCAACGAAGCCTCTTCTCCTTTACATCATCCAGTCTCAGGTAGTTCTTTGCAATGTGACAACAGACTAATACATCCCCCAAACATCTGAAAATATTCAACCTCACCACAGAGCAGGGGAATTAAAAAACCAAACGAGGACGTGCCCTTTCACATCCATCAGACTGACAACACTAAAATATGTGACTAAGCCACATTTGGCCACGATGGGAGAAATGTTCTCACAAGGTACTGGTGGGACGCGACCTACAGGTAACCCCTCAAGGTGTGTATAACCTATGCCTTATTCCACTTCTAGGGATACAGTTTCTTATACATGTGCCCAAGAAAAACAGAAAACGACATTCACTCCATAATTGTATAAACCTCAAATGGCAGTCCACCTACGTGTCCACTGATGGCAGAATGAATAAATGTGTAAGATGAAATCATATAGAAAACGAATGCACCAGAGCTACAGCAGCAACATGGCGAGTTCCCAGGGGCAAGACAGATGTACATGCCCTAAGAGACTATTTAAGACACAACAAACAATACTCCCTTCTGTTTGTGGATATATACATATATACCGCAAGTCTGAAAATTTGGGTGGGATGAGATGCATACATACCAACAGGGGAAAGGAGGAGAATGGGACTAGAGAGCGGTCAAAAAGGACTTCCAACATATCTGTAACACATTACGACTTAACGGATGTGAAATGAATACAGCAATTGTAAAGATTTGTTAAAACTGGGAAGTGGAGACGTGTTTATTAGTTAATCTCGGTACTTTTCTGTACTATGAAAATTTTTACAAGAAAAATACTTACAGAAGCTATAGTCAGGCTGGTATGTACTAACTGACCTTGGCTGCAGTGAGTGGTTGAGACCATGGGCAGCTGAACACGTGCTATCCGGTGTACGACCACACCTGCACTCCAGCCCACTGAGGCCAAATGTTGCCACGCCATTCATTTTTAAAAGTAAGGCTAAAAATCCAGAGTCTTACTGCAATCTCCTGATTTAAAAATGTTGGAAATGAATCCTAAAACCTTAAGACGCCTGTGTGGGCCAAGCTACGTCTGCTGTGGAATTTGGCCCTGCGGCCTCTAGTCTAGGACTTTACACTTTCCTATCCCGAGGCAGCAGCTGCCGGGGTTCTGAGCCTAAGCTCCAACAGCCAGATGCCCATCTCCCTCCAGCTCACACTTGGAGATGATTCTGCACCACTGGCCTGCACATGGGTCCTTGTCATTGCTTTCTTTGTTTTGATCACCAAATTCCTACTACGCACACATGCTAACTTAACAGGTTAGCCCGAAGCATCTTGTCCTAAGAAGATTCGGGAAAAAATGGCTCCCACAGCATGATGACGTGGCACAGTTTTCCCAGGACAGCAGTCGGAATGGTACCCAGCAGAAACAAACACCAAAGTCCTGAACCACGCAGGCTGCAGAAAACACCCAGGGGTCTGATTAACACCAGCGGGAGTCCCTGCCCAGCTGGCCCAGCTGCCCGGCCCCACAAAATTATTCAATGTGAAAACACACAAGCAGACCTCCCCAGCATTCCACCCCCGCTGCTGCTCCACTTTGGACATGAAAATATTCAGAATTTCACAAGGCTCTCAGAAAATATTCCTGAGGCAAGGCAGGGAGGTGCTCAGCAGTCTGAGTGAGGCAGCTCTGCTTGTCCTGTAAGGGGGACACAGGGGAAGTGCTCGCTCAGCACTGTGTTCGAAGGGGCAGAGGCAGGGCTCTAACAGGACTGAGCTGGCTGCCTGGGGCTCTGGCATGCAGCTTTACGAGCAAGGGAATTCACAGCTCTGCCTGAATCCCCACCCACAACTACCTTTAACTGCAAGCTGCAGGCTCACTCCCTGACTCCCCCAGAGCCATCAGGAGCCAGCCGGGCCCCTGACAACAAGCTGCAAGGTGACTCTCCGTGGGTCTATTTTGAGTTCCTGGTGCCTCTTAACATGCTGCTGCTAAGTTAGAAGCAGTGACCCTGGTAGTTACGGCTTATAAAGTCCATGTTCATGGTGAACGTGAAAAGAGGTTTCCCAGGAGGCAACAGACATCCAGGCTGGAGCCATGTGGAGGCGGCTGATGCCTAGGGGCCCCCATCCTGACCCAGTGGCTGGCGTTCGGCTGTGTCTATCTCCATGCACTGACTCAAGTGACTAAGGGTGTTTGGAGACCACGACGTATCATAATCATCTTTAGTACAGATGACAGCTTTGTCACTGACAGCCTCTCTTCCTTGTTTTCACCTGCTTCCGCCTGGGCTTCTCCAGTGCTGGGAGCTTTGCTGTTCTCCCCTCCACTTCTCCGTCTCCTTCCTCCCCCATTTTCTAAGCTAGCTTGGCTCTTTCCTTGGTTCAGTCTGTGGCTTCTTTGCTCTCATGGCTCACTTAAAAATAATTGTTTGAGGACCTTACCTATGCCATGTTCCTTCAGATACTAGGGAACAGGGCATAGGGGACCCCTCACTCTCCACCTGGGAGGCTTCAGGCCGATGTGTTCACCAGCCTAGAGGATAGCAGTGAGTCCCACCATGCCTGTGGTTCTGGGTGGGTGTGCGTGTCACAGACCACTCTGCTAGTCCCCATTACTGAAGGCTAGTGGCCACTTCTTTTCCAAAGACCAGACATGCAGGGTTAGGATCTGGGGGTCATCTTGGACTGCTCTCTGTGCCACATTCAAGCAACTGCTAAGTCCCACCAAGCCAACCACCATGAAGGATCTCAAATCTGCCTTCCCCTCCCCCTATCCATGGCCACCCTTAGCTAGGGTGCCATAACAGTCTCCAACTGCACTGCTCCCCCCAAAAACAAACATGTCATCTCTCTTCCCTTCCAAGTAACCTATGCTTCTCTGCCACCGCTGCAGTCTGAAACTTTTGATGGCTCCCTAGTACCTAATGCCTTTCATATCCTGAGCCCAGCATTCCGGTCCCAACCAGTCTGATGATTCACTCATTCATTCAGGCCATGCTCCTTCATAGCTCCACCCAAGGACTGCAGCTGTTTTCAGGAATATATGGAAAGAAACAAAAGTAAGACTCTGGACTAAGAAAAAGAAGTACTAGGGTAGGTGAAGGTAAGGGGAAGAAGCCTTGTCGCCCTGGCCCTGGCCTGCCACATGTGCTCCTCCTTCCCAGGCTGTTGGCTATTCCTTCACCCAGACATGCTGGCACCGGTCCCTCTGCCTGCACGCCCTCCTCATTTCTCAGTTGGCCAGTGTCAAGTGCCTGCTCCTCCACAGGTCCTAGATGTTTCTCTTCCACTGCTGGCACATCTAAGGTTCTCCAAATGGCCTAAATGATACCGTTCCTGCCAAGACTATCCTGACCTTGCTATGGCTTGGGTACTCCTAGGAGTCAAGAGGCTCAGATCTAGTTCGGGCTCCCAGGCTAAGTCTTTGTCGACCTTGGCTACTAAACTTCCCCAAGCTCAGTTTTTCCATCTGTGAAATGGGTTGAAACTCATTTGTTTCTCACGTGCATGTGCCAACGATTGATCCTACATGGTCAATCTGTTATCACCTAGTGTCCCCTTCTGGATGGACGCAGGCCCCCAGCAGGCATATCACAGAGCAGTCCAGGAGCTGCGTGCACCACACCCCCATGCGCTGACTTAGCCACAGCCCCCACCTCCTCCTTGGTGGTGGACCCCACTAAGGCAGCGTGTGCTGAGTCCACCCTAAACCTTGGCTCTGGCACACTGGAGAGAAAGTTCGTATTAATGTTTCTGGCTAATAAAATAACCAGCAGTCTCCTATAAAAAGTGACAGTGGGATAAATCTACATTAAAATATTCATGCCCTTTATTTCACTTCACAAAAAGATTCAAACACCCCAACCAAACACAGTTACAGCAGCTGCCGGGCAGATGTTCTTCAGGCAGGCAAATGAGAGACAGTAATTAGTCTCAATTAAGTTACCAGTAAATTATGTAACGGAGACCTTTAGCCACCCAGCCCTGACAGGTTTGCTGAGCCAAAGGCAGTGAACCTGGTCCAAAACTATTTAGAAACTCTGGATTGCTTTGGATAATTCATGTTCTGAGTAAATTAGAGAGAGTCTTGGCATGGGAGGAATAATGAATACCGTAACCACTTTCAACTGAAAATAATAATTTGTTAATAATTTTAATAGCTAATGAGCTACAGAAACCACGTCTGTAAGCCTTCCAAGCAGAAAGGAAGGAGATTCATCTTATTTCTGGCTCTATGAAGCTTACGGCATCCACTCATCCATATACTTTTGAGACTTTTGCTCAGCAAGTATCTTGTCACATGATCTATTTTCACTGGAGCGCTGCTGCTGCTTCTTGAATTTTCAAAAAGTTTCCTAAGGGGCTGCTCTGCAAAGATGTTTCTGTCTAAATAGGCTTTAAGGATTTCTCACCAAGAGGCACACAGGAGACTGGCTGGCCGCCATTCTGCCTTCAAGACCCCGAGAAAAGAGACTCTTCCATCAAGTCTTGTTGAACCAAGTTTTGTGATGTTTTCCCCTGTCAACTTTTGCTTTTAGGTGACCAAAATAAATTTTTTTTTTGAGACGGAGTTTTCCTTTTGTTGCCCAGGATGAAGTGCGGTGGTGTGATCTTGGCTCACTGCAACCTCTGTCTCCTGGGTTCAAGTGATTCTCTTGCTTCAGCCTCCTGAGTAGTTGGGATCACAGGTGCCTGCCACCACGCTGGGCTAATTTTTTTTTGTATTTTTAGTAGAGACGGGGTTTCACGTTGGTCAGGCTGGTCTCGAACCTCCTGACCTTAGGTGATCTGCCTGCCTCGGCCTCCCAAAGTAGTGGGATTACAGGTGTGAGCCACTTTCCCTGGCCAGGAAAATTTTATTTACAGAATTGTAGAGAATATCCCACTCCCTGGTGAAAAAACTGTATTTGGGGCCACTCAGAGTCCTGATTTCCTCTCTTCATCCACAAAGGCCTGGTCACATCTTGCTGTGGGTGGTCCTTGCCCAAGTCCTTGCCTTCTCCCTATCTCTTCTGAAAGTCAGACTCTAGCACAGAGCCTCGTGCTTCTTAAGGACCTCATGAATGTTTTCTAACTTTAATTAAATTCCGTGGTTCTCTATGAAGAAAACTGACAGGTGACCCGGAGCTTACAAAAATGATCTTTGCGCTGATCTCCAGGGCATCTTGGGCTGTCCTCACTCGCTTTAGTTTATCTCTTCTATTGCCGTATTTTCTGCTTAGTAGAACTTATAAATATAATTCATGCACATTGTAGAAAATCTGGAAAGTACAAAAAATAGAAAGCGAGAGAACCAAAGGACACACATGATCCTAGTCTCTTTTCCTAAACATCTTCCTTTGATGTCGATGTCATACCACAAATCATTGTATATTGTGCATCACTATTGATAGCAGAAGCAATTCCTATGCAATCAAAAATCTTTTCTAAAGGTTGATTTTTTTTTTTTTTTTTTGAGATAGGGTCTTGCTCTGTCACCCAGGCTGGAGGACAGTGGTGCAATTACAGCTCACTACAGCCTCGAACTCCTGGGCTCAAGCAATCCTCCTGTGTCAGCCTCCCAAACAGCTGGTACTACAAGCGCATGTCACTGTAACTGGCTAATTTTTAAATTTTTTTTTTTTGTAGAGATGTTGTCTCATTTTGTTGCCCTGGCTGGTCTCAAACTCCTGGCTTCAAGCGGTCCTTCCACCTTGGCCTCCCAAAGTGCTAAAGATTAACTTTTTAATGCTTGCATATTACTCTGTCATATAGATAGAGCCATACATTACTGAACCAGGGCATACTTGGCCATTTGGGTAGGTGCCCATTTTGTCCATATTTTGGATGATTTCCACAGGGTACAAATGGAAGTCCTGGATCCAAAGTGTTGAGCAACATCATTCAGAGGGCCAGGGAGGAGTGCTTGGATCTCTCCATGATGGGGATCTCATTACACTACGACCTGGCCATGCCTGCCCCACTAGCCTGTTGGGGATGCTTGTTCTCTAGTGACAATGCTTTACATTTGTGAAGGCACTGGGGCAAGGTTTCCAAAAGTCCTTCTGTGTGTCCCTTGTGTCTTCTTTCTGCCCATGCATGTAGCCCTTCAGCTGTTCCTTAAGAGGCAGCAGCGTCCAGGCTACAGTCCCTCCACCCCACTCCCCTCTTCGGATGTTCCTTACCGGTCAATGTTTCCTTAGCATGTGGCCTTGACAAATACATGTCTAGTTGCAATGTGACCTGCTTCAAGTAAATAAACAATAAGAACCACATTAATTGGACCCTTCTACATGCCAGATGTTGTGTGCTTTAGTCTTCACTTGATTCCCAGTTAGATAAGGGGGGAGCTCCTGTGAAGTAACCTGCTCAGCATCACACCGTCAGTGAGATAGGTCTTGGATTGAGAGTGGTTCGCTAATGTTGTCTCCTGTAGCCAATACATTTCTCTCTGTATCTCCTGTAGTTTATACTTTACATAAATGGCCGCTGTGTTATTTGAAGCATAAATATTCATAACTGTTATATCTTCATTATAAATTAAGACTTTTAATGTAAGTTTCCTTGTCACATTTAATGCTTTTTGGCTTGAAGTCTATTTTGTCTAAAGTTAGGATTGCTACCTCTGCTCTCTTACTGTTTTTGCTTCCCTGGAATACCTTTATTTTTAGCCTTTTTGAACCAGTTTCTTTTAGGTGTTTTTTTTTGCATACAGCACATAGTTGGGTCTTTGTGAGCCAGTTTAAAATCTTTTTCTTTTTCTTTTTTTTTTTTTTTTTTGAGACAGAGTTTCGCTCTTTTGCCCAGGCTGGAGTGAAGTGGCGTGATCTCGGCTCACTGCAACCTCCACCCCCAGGGTTCAAGCAATTCTCCTGCCTCAGCCTCCCCAGTAGCTGGGATTATAGGCACTCGCCACCACGCCCAGCTAATTTTTTTGTATTTCTAGTAGAGACAGGGTTTCACCACATTGGCCAGGCTGGTCTCGAACTCCTGATCTCAGGTGATCTGCTCGCCCTGGCCTCCCAAAGTGCTGGGATTACAGGCATGAGCCACCACGCCTTTTCTTTCAGAAAATCTTTTTCTTTTAACCAGTAAGCTAGGCCAATTCCAATCTACTTGATCTCAACTTTGTAGTAGAATTTAATTATAATTACTGTATGTATTTTATTGTGTTTTCTGTGTTTTTTTAGATGTTATTTTTTGCCATTTATTTATTTTTTGGTATCTAAAGGTTTTTGTTTTACTCCAACCATTTTTGATAGTTTTATTCAAGTATCACATAAATACATAAAAGTATATAAATTATAAGTATACAGCTTGACGAAATTTTCACAAAGCAAGGCTTGTAACTACAACTCAGGTCAAGAAGCGAACATTACCAGAGCCTCAGAGGGCCTCCTCATACTCATTTATGAGCCTCCCCCAACAATTCTGACGCCTATCATCACAAGTTTGTTTGGCATGTTTTTCAACTTTATATAAATGAACTCACAGAGCATGCACTCTTGTCTTTTGTGTCTAGCTTCTTTATTTGTGAGATTGATCCAAGTTTTGTAGAACAATAGTTTATTTTCATCATTGTGTCGGATTTCATTGTATGACTAGACCACAATCCATCCATTGTACTGTGGATGAGCATTTGGGTTGTTTCAGGTTTTGGCCTCTTATGAATAGCACTGTTCTGAACATTCTTGTACATGCCTTGTACAACTTGCTGGCATACACCTATGTGGAAGCTAAAGCAACTGCATCTTAAATGGGAGGCTAAAGCAACTCCATCTTGAATGCTTACCCGCCATGTTGGCTTAACTGACTAACTCTAGTTCCAGGAAGGCCTCTGAGATTTCCAATTTATCTATTGTTGTTTGTGTAAAAGCAGGTACATACCATAACTTGTGCTCTTAGGTCAAACAATCTTATGCTATCACACTTCGGTTGTCCTACAAATCGCATCTGAACCATTCCTTGACCTGGATCTGGGGGACAATGGCATGGGGATCCACCATCTTGTCTTGCTGCTGCCCAAGGCACAGACATGGCTTCTGTTTGTAAGTCCCTATTAAATGTTTCTTTCTAAGAAACTGGATTTGTCAGCCTCTTTGGCCTCTCAGCTTCCTCAGACTTTGGGGAATGTCTGCATAGCTCTGCCCACCTTGAAACAATCTAGAATTTCTGGGTCATGAGAATTTGTATGTTTAGACAAATAGATTTCCAAAGTGGTTATGCCAATTTACACTCACACCAGCAATGACAGAGAATGCCAATGGCTCCATGTCCTTGCCAAAACATAGTATCATCTGTCTTTTCTATTTCAACCAGTCTAGTGGGTGTGTCAGTGGTATCACATTGTGTTTTAATGTGTACAAGTGGAGAATACAGGTGAAGGCATTATGGGCAATGAGAACAGGGTGAACAAGAGTTGGGAGGTGCAGAAGTACTCATACCTTTGTAAAATGCACTTTGTCTCTCTTTCCTAATCTCTTACTACCTGGTTTATCAGTTTTCAATGATATCTCTTGACTTCCACCCACCGTCTAAACAACAACAAATGTTATTATTTGATTCTCCTGCTTTCTGTTTTTTTCTTTTTATTCTTTTATTCTACTCTTTTTTCTATTGCTTTTAGTTGCATTCTTTTCATTTTGTCAGAGTGTATAACATTTACATATTATTTTTCATTCCTGTATCTAACTTTGTGTTAGTCTTAGCTCCACAATTAAACATCCTAAGATGCTCACCATCAGCCCTTTTACCCCTGACCCTAGTCATCTCTTGGTTAGATGAAAGGCATCCTATGATAGTAGTAGGATTGGCAAACTATGGCCTGAGGGCCAAATCCTCCCTGATACTTGTCTTGGTGAATACAGTTTTATTAGAATACAGCCTTGTTTATACATTGTTTATAGCTGCTTTTCTGCTACAATAGAATTGAGTAGTTAAGACAGAGACTACATGGCTTGTAAAGCCTAAAATATTTAATATCTGTCTTTCACTGGAAAAGTTTGCTGATTCCTGCTCCAGTAAATTCCTCAAGAAGGGCTCATGGATACAGCATCCTCAGCTCTTGTCTATTTAAAACTGTTTTTCTAAAGCTTTGATACTCGAAGGATAGTTTAGCTAGTTATAAAATCTTCAGTTCACATTTTCTTTCTTGGTCTGATCTGTGAAGACATCATGCAGACCCTGAGAACTGGGAGTCTGAGTTCCATGAGCCACAAGGAGTGGGTTGGGAAGCAGAATGAGTGCCCCGTTCTGAGAGGAGTCCTACCACTTGGTAGCCACACATTTCTGTGGTCTCCTGACCCCATGGCAGTCCCCACTGGGGAGCCCTATCCAGAGAAGTCACATGACAGGAGGCTGCTGACAAGCTGTACAGGCAGAGCCACAGACAGACCCTCTAGGAACTGCAGTGCCTGGGTGATGAGCCATCAGCCGCCATCTGTGTCCCTGCTTCATCCATAACAATATCATGGGAAGCTTACTAAGTGCTCTGCTGACCTGACCCACCACCCCAATAACAGTCAGACAGGCACAGAATGTTCTCATTAAACCCTCATACATTTGGGGCACTCAAGCAGCCTTCTTTTCAAAAATGCATGCAAACCATCTGCCTAAATCATCCCTCATCCTCTAGTTGTGCCAGGGGTTGACAGCACTCTGAAACAGCATTCTTCGGACCTGGCCATTTATCTGTTTGGGAAATTGAGACCCAGCCCTCAGATCACTGGCTCTGCTCTTGTCTGCTGTGGTTTCTCAGAACCAGTCAGCAGAGCCTCAGATATGACAGCTGTAACGTTCTGTAGCATCTTGGATTGGATTTTGTACTGGAATGGGGTTTTGGACACTTCTAGAAAATCATAACAGTGATCATAAAAATGACAAATTTAGCTCTTACTGTGTGCCAGGAACTGTCCTGAGCCATTTATTTCTCTTAGCTCGTATCATTCTCATGACAACCCTCTGAGGTAGGAACTCTCTCAGTCCCCTGTCGTACAGACAGGTTGAGTGGCCTGCTGCAGGTCCCCTGCTGGCAGCAGCGGGGCTGGGATGGGAACCTGGCTGCTGGAGTCCTCACTCCACTGCTTCTGCTTCTCAGGGCTCCCTCCTTAGTTTTCTTGAGCTGCCATGCTCTTTGCCTGCTTTCTTCTACCATTGCCTTTTACCTTTACCCTCCTTCTCCTTTTTGAAAAGCAGCAGTGAACCTGCACTTTGCCTTTTGTTACTTTTAGCCTTAACAGGCGTCTCCTTCTCAGTTTTCCTTATTTCAAGGGCTAACTTAAAACAACCACAAAAAGCTATCTTTGTCGAAGCTTTCTTAGCAGGGCTGTTTGCGGACATCTCGCTGTCTGGCCCGCGCTGCTTGCTAAGGCTGCAAACTGTTTCCTCCCTCCCATTGATGCATGCCCCAGTGCACTCGGGTCTTTCCATCTGGTTCACCCCGAGCCACCAGGGTGAACCCCTAGTCCTGAGTATGTCTCCCATCTTATGTCTTGTTGTGTCAGTTGTGATTATGGAGTCAGAATGGAATCTTCCCAGATTTCACCTAGGTGCTCAGCTGTATTGACTTTCTGTAGCTGTGGGAACAAAACTACCTCTACTGTGACCTTTACTGACTCTACTAATATCTTCTCAAAACATAAGGATCTAGATTTAACCCTGCTCGGTTTTCTTTCCTGACTGTGGCAAACTGCAAAACAAAATGGTCGTTGCTTCCCAGGTTGTCACAAACCTTCCTGCTTTGTAAGAAATAAAGTCAGGGTAATGAGCCCTTTCATTCATCCATTTATGCCGGAGAGAAGAGAAATAGGGAGTGCTTTGTCTGTCAATCAGGGCATCCGACTGCCTCATTTCCATCCCCAGCTCCAGGCACCAGAGCTTCTGCCATGCGAGGCCTGGAGCCTCCTGCAAAGTCCTGCCTTCAATCTCCACTTGGTTAGGTCTCTGCCTTGTGGCTCTCTCCCCTCAGTGGCCTGGGCTGTGGGCCCAGAAGTCTTCAGGAGATGAGGTAACTGACTACCTTTCCCTCCTAGATAAGCCCCATACTCTATCTCTACTGAAGGATTTTTGCATCTGCTGTTAGATTCAAGTCATGGGACCCAATTCACCAAATCTGGTGATTTCCACCATGCTTTCTGAGTTAAAACGTCAAGGGACCTTCATTACTATATGCTGGTGCTTCTCAATGTGGTCCCTGGACCAGCACCATGAGTGCTATCAGAGCCCTGGATAGAAATGCAAGTTCCCAGGTCTCACTCTGGATGTACTGAATCAGAAGCTCTGGGAGTGGGGCCCAGCACTGTCAGTTACCCAGTCTCCTGGGGATTTCAGCACAGTAGAGCCACTAGACATATCAGGAAAAGAATCACCTGAGGCCTGAGCCTTGCTTCTGATCAGCTCTCTGAGAGGTGTTGACCCCCAGATCACCCTTTGTCCTCCCTGATAACTCACTGGGCAGGTGCAGCTGAAATGTTTTTCCCTCCCTGTTCTCATGATTCAGGGTAAAGCTCTCTCCCCCTGGCCAGGGAACATCCTCTTCCCAGGAAGCGGATTAAGAGTCGTGGAAGGAAAACACCACCGAGCCGTGTGCACGGTGTTGCCCAGGGCATGTTCATTACCTCCTCAGTGCTAATTTCTGCCCTTAATGTCCTAAGGAATTCCTTTTGGAAATTATGTCTTTCAATTTCACCAGGCTCCTTCCTTCAGTGGTATTTAAACCCAAATACAGGTTAGCAGACAGAAGTGCTGGCAGGACCCAGCCTTTCACATCCACCCACAAAGGCAGCCTCCTCACGCTCCCCCTACCAGGGCTCCAGCGGTCTGTAATGAGCCACCCGGGCACAGCACATCTGTGAAGTCTCTAGTCCCAGACTGAGCCTGAAATCCAATCTTCGGGTTTGAATGACACTGAGACCCTCCCAGAATCCTTTTTCCTTCCCTAGTCTCACCCCCATCCTGCTGATGATACTATCTAAAGTTCACAGGTAGAGAGCTCAGAAGCACTCAAGAGGTCAGAAATGAACGACTCAAGACTTTTCTGCTGTTGCAATTTACTCTGAAATACGCATAAATTATATGAACTTGTTCTGACGAGAAGGGGAATGTTAGTATACTCTGGGACATGCCCCCAATCTTTTACTATCTGGGAAATACCAGCATGGGTTTAGATTATGTAGTTACAACTGTATTAAAAATGTGTGTGTGTGCGCTCGCATGCGTATGTGTGAGGAGTGTCTTACGAAATAATGGATAACCCATACAATGTTGGGGTCCAACAGCTGGCTGATGTTTATCATTGATATAGTTTTGTAGTTGAGCAGTGATGATAGTTTTGGCTGGCGTTCACGGAGTGCTTACTCAGGGTGAAGGAATTTATAGGCATTACTTCACTTAATCTCCTCAAGACTTCTATGAGAGATGTTCTCATTTCCCATTTTTACAGATGGCGAGATCATGTAACTTGCCTGTGGGTTTGCATGCAGCTAGGGGTGAGGTGGGGAGCTGAGGTCAGTCTCTCAATGCCCACCATGTGAAGCTGCTGCTGGGTGAAATGGATGGAGCATTTCATTCTTTTTCTGGCTAGCTACCGAACCTAACAAATTGCATGTCTTGCTGCCTCTACATGATAAGTAGAGGATGATCTTGCTATTGCTTCCAAATTTAAACAAATCCATTTCAATAAAGGCTGCTGTAAAGCATGAGCAGGTAAAGGAAGGATTTAAAATACGTCTGCAGAAACTGCTGCTGAGAGTGGAATGAGTAGGACTAGAGGGAGAAGTCAAGGTGGGCTATGGGTAGGACACAGCATGGGTAAAGTTGACCACAGGCTCTACCTAGAGAGGGTGAACGATTTAACTAGAAGACAATTCAACACACACCAGGGTCCCACATCAGCCTCTGATTTCCACCCCTTCATCAACGGAGCAACTGTCCAGACCAGACATCTGTCCCCTAATGGGTAAATGCTCATGCCACTGGAATGACATCTCATTTTTGACATAATGCTGCTAACCATAGAGATGAGCAATTCTGGGATGACTGAGGCACATTCCCTCCACCAGTATCAAACAATTCATTTATCTGTTCAAATGACTTACTAAGAACTACTAAGCTCTAGGTGCTGCTGGGCACTGGAGACTAAGCTGCATACCCAGTGATTTCCTTATGTGTAGAGTACTCACCATGTGGCAGCTTGGTTCTACAAATAAGTTCCTGACAAATATCTGCTGAGTGAGTTGAGCACTGATAAGGTCCTTGCCCTTATGGGGAAGAGGAACAAGAAAAAGAAAGGAAAGACTAAAGAAACAGAGTCACACAGACCATACAGGAATGACGGAGGTGTCCTGTCTATATGCGGCACTTGGTACAGGTAGATGCATTACTTAGCCATAGAGGACAGCATGGAGGTTTCAGAAGCTGTGGGTCTGATCCCTGAATGGGTAGGTTTAGTTCCTTACCCAGAAAATCTCAGGCCTGGGACACAGACACACCTTTCCTTCTCCATTGCCTGGCAACTTGCATCACTGGTCACTTGGGGTCTGAGTGAGAGTCCCTCCCAGCCCCTCCAAGCTCAAGGGCAGCTAGGCACGGGCAGAAAGTGTGCTTGTCTCAGAGGTCCAGGACGGCACCTGTCAGCACCTCTCGCTGCCTCAACCCCAAATCTCCCCAGGTCTCCTGGGAAACCACCTCCATAATGAACTCCTTGTGTTAGATATGTCCTGAATTTTCATTTCTTTTCTAGTATGGGTGCAGATAACACTAACAACAAGCCAGAAAACCAACTAACTACAGCATTCTGAAAAATTGCTCTAGTGTTTAATCCCAGAGTGTTGGGCCTTGGGGCTGTGAGTTTCACTTCCAGGGAAAGGAACCACTCCAGCTTCCCCTTGATAGCACTCGGAGTTAAATGCCACTACAGTACTGTCTGATGACTCTCTTGTCCTGCTTTTGGATATCAATTTAGAGCTGTCTTGGTCAAAAGGGTTCTTTTTTGCGCCACGGCAGAAGCAGGTTGTACTGTTTTTAAAATGAGAACGAGAAAGCAGAAAGTATGTAGATTTAAAGGAGGAAAACATTGTTTTGCGTTCTGTTACCAGAATGAGCTGGGAAAGCTACTTAATGACTAAGCATCTCAAAGTCTTCATCTGTAAAATGAGGTGAATACGTTGACTTTCCAGAGGGACTGTGGGGCCACCTAACCCACAAGACAGCCAGCAGCCACTTCCTCCTTTCTCTCCTTACTGCTGATGAGCAAGAGTGAACTGGCCCATTCCCAAAGAGCTCTGCCTTTCTGCTGCTTCTGTACTTTACATCTTAGCAAGAATAAAATTGCAGAGTTTTAAAATTCTCTACTTTTACCATAATCATTTTCAAGTACTGTTTTGAGAGAAAAAATATGGTTCTCTGGAATTTATGGGCCCAAACTAAGCTCTCAACAGGAAGCAGAAGGCCCAGTGAACAGGGTTGAACCAGCAGCTGATGAGTCTACTGCACCCATTTTTATTTTTCTCCCAAGCCATCACACCTGATCAAATTACACTCCGGGGACTGAAGATTCGGTTGGTACAATCTTGAGGTTAAAATAACCAGCATAAGTCTGGGTTTGGTAACAGGTTGTACCACACCCAGTCATGAAGGGTTTGGAAAAAAAACTCTCATGCTTTGAGAATCACACAGCTGCTGATGTTGAAAGTTCCCATCCAAGAGTAACATTCCGGTTGGGCGGGCTTTTCCCAGTACACAGGGATTTTCCAGTACAGTAGCCTTCTTGCTAACAGACTTGCCTGCTCTCATTCTAGCTGAGAGCAGAGTGGGTTGGACAGTCTTCATTTCTCGGTCTTGGTTAGATCATGACCTTAGCCTGTCTCTCTATAGGACTTAATAGTTTCTGCCTGTCTCGTGTCATCTTCCTTCTTCTGGTGAGAGGTGAGAACACCTCCGTTTTCTTTACCATGCTCCCGTTTGTTGGCCAACAGGAGAGCACGTGAGCTGAGAAAGACTGATCAGACTGTGCAGGAACCTGGGTTCTGAGCAGAGTGACCTTTGGAGTGGACACAGGAGCCGCTCCAGCCAACTCCGGGATCTTCTCTCCCAGACCAACTTTTCAGTGTCTCTTCAATTTTGGGAGCTACTCCATGTTCCTTCTGTATTCTCTTATCTTTTTGGGGCAGGTTCAGATCTGGTTTCTGTGGCCCAGCGAGGCCCAATTGTGCTGTAGAAGCCAGTGGTGCCAGGATCACCTCCTTGCATTTCCACACCACAGCCATGGCTTCAGAGCAGACTGGAGACTGTTGGGGACAGGAGTTTTATTGGCAGTGATGCCATCAGCTTATCGGATGGTCTCCTTACCTCCCACCATACACTAGCGTCTATCCAATGGAAGAAAGAGGTTGGCTGTGTTTACTTTTCTAGTGAAGGTATAGGGTCCCCCAAGCCCTTGTGAGCCCACAGTGCCTTGACCTTGCTGCTGGGAGCACCGCTTTCTGCAGAAGCTCCAGGAAAGGTAGATTCCAGGATTAAAATTCTCCTGGGAAGAAGCACAAGCCTGGGATTCTCAAAGTGGTTCACAGCACAGAGTGGCACACCAACAGCGTGTCTGTTGGCAAGAGACCGTGGAGTATTGAGACCTGTGGGGCTGTCTGAGCCAGCACTTCCCTACCTGACATGTCCACAGAATCCCCTTTCCCTCTAATCTTGGCACAGGCCGTGCTGTGGGAGGCAGTGCTGTGACTGTGGTCACTGTGTACACAGTGCAGAAACCTGGCCGGCCAACAAGGAGGCTGCAGGGCGTGCAGTCTGCAGCCTGGGAAGCACCTGCCACTAGCAGGCTGGATGCCTGGCCTCACCTGAAGAGCACAGTTGAGCCCCTGCAGAAAGGGTATGCCACTGCTGGGCTTGGGGAGAAGGACCCCACGTGTGCACCATTGTTTGTATCAGAACTGGTGTCTGTGACCTTGGCCGACAAGCAGTCCAAGACAGTTCACTTGCAAACTCTTTCCTTTGACATTTAAGCCACTAAGTCCCTCTCGGAAAATGTCCCAAACAGAACTGGAGAAAGGGCCACTGGTAGCTTCAGATGTCTCCATCCTGCTCCCTTGTGTGCCTGACACCTACTTTTTCTCCTTATTCCTCCAGCATTAAAACCTCTCTTGGAAAAGGACCTGATAAACTCATTCCCACATAAGAAAAAGTTAAAACAGGTTCAGCCTCTTCCCTCCCAGTGCAATGTTCTTAGCTTACTGATAAATCTTTCATTCTATTCTTTCCTTAATAACCCCCTTAGCATAAACATGCAGGCACACAGAGCTGGAAGGCCACCTTCCTTTGAAAAGGAGAGCCTGCCTGTCTCCCAGCAAATGCCTCATCACCCCGGGGACCTAAGATTAATGTCATACTCCATGGGGAAAACTCAAGCACTTGGAACATTTGTAAAAAGGCAACCCTCAGGTACTCAGGGTGCTCAGCTTTTAAAAGCACAATAACTTTGAACAAAGGCCAGGCATGCAGCTCCCCAGCAATGCTCTAGATGGTTAGAAATGACCCAGGTTTCACGCTATTAGCTCTGACGGGCAGCCCTGAATGTTTATGAATCCAGCCTATATGAGGTCTTTCTAGAAAGGCTCAAATGGTTTCTCAGGGAGGAAAAGATGTAAAACGTGATCATAAGGGATGTGCTTAGTTATTTTTAAAAAATCAATATGAATTCTGGAGTATTTCCAGGGTACATATGTTATCTAGGAAAGACTTATCCTGTCTGTGTGTGAAGGGATCCTGGCCACGACTTTGGTTACGTTCTTATTTCCGCTGTCTCACCAGTGTGTAATGTTTCCTCATTCTTATCCTGATGTTTCTGTTTTGGGGTTTGAGGCAGAGGTGCAGGGGATGAGGAGAAAAGGAAGATGGCACTTTTTTCAGGGTGGGATTTCACTGACCGGTGAGCAAATCTAAGCATTGATCCGCAGGTGTGCCGAGCCTGGGGACAAGCTTGGGGCCACTAGGAGGACAGGTGGGTCTGCATGGTTCCAGAGGGACCCCCAGAGACTGGCCTCTCTGTATAGTTTACAACACCCTTTTTCATCTTGTCTGGTACTAAGGTAGGTGGGCTCGGGCCGATATTAAGCAACGTCAAATCCCGCAAGAACCTGGGAGTATGTAGTATAAATATGAAAAAGAAATGACCTAGAAAATGAAGAGACGACTCACCAAGTTATTGCTGAAATAACATGCAGAGAATACTGTTATTCCCCCATAATACATGTTATGGGGGTATAAGCTACTGCTCAGAGACATAGGGGTCCCGTCCAGGCTCCCTTCCAAGTGAGAAGCACAGAGAACATGGGGAAAGAAAATCCTCGACTCTCAGTTCCAAACCCAACCAGCCTGTGGGAGGGTGTCTCCAATGTGAAGCTCGGGATGGCTTTTCTATGAGGCTGCAAAGATGATGGCTGGCCCAGGGAGAAGGATTAGGGCTTCTTTGTCAGAGTTTTTGGGAATGGCAGCCATGGTGGGTGCATGACTTGCAGGAAAGCCCCTCCATGGGAAAGGCAAAGAGGGCGCAGAGAGGCAGCAAGGGGAAGGTGCACTGCGAGAGGGCCTGCCGAAGGGCAACGGACCACACTGGGCAAATTCTCTGTCCTAAGAATCCCCACCAGAGGCACTGGGAGAAGCCCGCTCTGCGTAATGGGAAAGGACAGAGGAAGGGGTGAGAGAAGCAGCCCAGCATGATAAAGGCAGCCACTAAACAAGATCCACCGATTCCTGCTTGAGAAGGGACAATTAGGACATTTCTAGCACAGGCTCCTGACTGTCACCACTGCCCCAAGTCCCGAGATCTCGTGAGCTCTGGGCTGGTGTGTCAGCCTCTGAACTCACAGGAGCCTGCAGGAGGCCTCTCCTTAGCTCAAGGGCCTGCAACCGTAAGTGCGCACTTTTCCGTGAGTTTATTTGTTAATAGCTTTGAGATATAACTTATACACCACAATTCAACCATTTGAAGTGTACAATTCAATGGTTTTCACTACAATCTAGGATCTTTTTATTACAACAAAAGAAACGCTGTAACCCTTTAGTTATCAACGCCCAATTCCATCCCTCTCCCTCCTCATTAGCCCTAGGCAGCCACCCATCTACCTTCCACCTCTATGGATTTTGCCTCACCTAGACATTGCATCTCAATGGAATTTCATATGCGACCTTTTGTGTCTGGCTTTTTCCACCTAGCATGTTTTCAGGGTTTCTCTGTGCCAGAACTTCATTCCTTTTTATGGCTGAATAATATTGCACTGCCTGAATATACTGCATTCTGTTTGTCTATTCTTCAGTGAATGAACATGTGCCATGTTTCTACCTTTTGGCTATTATAATACTATGAACATTTGTGTACAAGCTCTTGTGTGAACATGTTTTCACTATTCTTGGGTACATACATAGTACTGGAATTGCTGATTTGAATAATAACTCAAAGCAGAACTTTTTGTGGAACTGCCAGATTTTTTTTTAAAAAAGTGGTTGTGTCATTTAATATTCCCATCCCAGTGTATGAAAGTCCTGACTTCTCAACATCCTCATCAACATTCGTGATCATCGATCTTCACAGCCACACACTAGTGAGTGTGGTCATGTGGTTTTGATTGGCATTTCCGTGCTAAGGATGCTGAATATACCTTTTTTAGAGGAACGTCTATTCAGATCTTTCGTTCAGTTTTCAGTTAGGTTCTGTGTCATCTTATTATTGAGCTGTAATAGTTCTTTGGGGATTCTTTTTTTTATTATTATACTTTAGGTTTTAGGGTACATGTGCACAATGTGCAGGTTTGTTACATATGTATCCATGTGCCATGTTGGTGTGCTGCACCCATTAACTCGTCATTTAGCGTTAGGTATATCTCCTAATGCTATCCCTCCCCCTTCCCCCCCACCCCACAACAGTCCCTGGAGTGTGATGTTCCCCTTCCTGTGTCCATGTGTTCTCATTGTTCAATTCCCACCTATGAGTGACAACATGCGGTGTTTGGTTTTTTGTCCTTGCGATAGTTTACTGAGAATGATGATTTCCAGTTTCATCCATGTCCCTACAAAGGACATGAACTCATCATTTTTTATGGCTGCATAGTATTCCATGGTGTATATGTGCCACATTTTCTTAATCCAGTCTATCATTGTTGGACATTTGGGTTGGTTCCAACTCTTTGCTATTGTGAATAGTGCCGCAATAAACATACGTGTGCATGTGTCTTCATAGCAGCATGATTTATAGTCCTTTGGGTATATACCCAGTAATGGGATGGCTGGGTCAAATGGTATTTCTAGTTCTAGATCCCTGAGGAATCGCCACACTGACTTCCACAATCGTTGAACTAGTTTACAGTCCCACCAACAGTGTAAAAGTGTTCCTATTTCTCCACATCCTCTCCAGCACCTGTTGTTTCCTGCTTTTTTAATGATGGCCATTCTAACTGGTGTGAGATGGTATCTCACTGTGGTTTTGATTTGCATTTCTCTGATGGCCAGTGATGATGAGCATTTCTTCATGTGTTTTTTGGCTGCATAAATGTCTTCTTTTGAGAAGTGTCTGTTCATGTCCTTTGCCCACTTTTTGATGGGGTGGGTTGTTCTTTTCTTGTCAATTTGTTTGAGTTCATTGTAGATTCTGGATATTAGCCCTTTGTCAGATGAGTAGGTTGCAAAATTTTTTTTTTTTTTTTTTTTTTTTGAGACAGAGTCTCACTATCTGTAGCCCACGCTGGAGTGCAGTGGCGTGATTTCGGCTCACTGCAACCTTTGCCTCTGGGGCCCAAGTGATTCTCGTGCCTGTCTCCTGAGTAGCTGAGACTACAGACATGCACCACCACACCCAAGTAATTTTTTTGTAGTTTAGTAGAGATGGGGTTTCACCATGTTGCCCAGGGTGGTCTTGAACTCCTGAGCTCAGGAGATCCGTCCGCGTCGGCCTCCCAAAGTGCTGGGATTACAGGCATAAGCCACTATGCTTGGCCTAGATGTTCTTAATATAAGTTCCTTATCAGATATGTACTTTGAAAATATTTTTCCCATTCTTTGATTGTCCTTTATCTTTTTTTGAGACAGGGTCTCACTCTGTCACCCAGGCTGGAGTGCAGTGGTGCAATCTCAATCTAGATTCACTGCAGCCTCGACCTCCCATTTCAGCCTGCCCCCCACCACCCAAGTAGCTGGGACTACAGACACACACTACCATCCCAGGCTAATTTTGTATTTTTTGTAGAGAAAGGGTTTCACCATGTTGCCAAGGCTAGTCTCGAACTCCTGGACTCAAGCAATCCTCTAAAAGTGCTGGGATTACAGGTGTGAGCCAATGCGCTCCACCTCCAACTGCATTCTTTTGCATGTGGACAGCTAGTTGTCACAGCACCATCTGTTTGAAAAGACTATTCTTTCTCCATTGATTGCTGTTGGCACCCGTGGAAAAGCAGTTGACAGTAACTGTGAAGATTTGTTTCTGGACTGTCAGTTATATGCCATTGTTCTTTATGTCTATCCTTATGCCAGGGCTACACTATCTGGATCACTATAGTTTATAGTAAGCTTTGAAACTGGGAAGCATGAGGCCTCCAACTTTGTTATTCTTTTCTAAGATTGTTTTGATGATTTGAGGCCCTTTGCAATTCCATATGGATTTTAGGGTCACGTCCCCATTTGTGGAAGGAAGATGGCTTGAATTTTGATAGAGATTGCACTAAATCTGTAGACCAATTTGTAGAGTATTGTTATCTTAACAAGTCTTCTCATTCATGAAAATGAATGTCTTTCCATTTCAGATATTTTTGTAGTTTTCAGAATATAAGTTTTAAAATTCTTTTATTAAATTTATTCCGAAGTATTTTATTCTTTTTGAGATTATAAGTGGATTTTTAAATTTCACTTAATTGATACTATACAGAAATACAGTTGATTTTTCCTTATTGATCTTACATCTGCGAACATCCAGAACTTGTTCATTAGTTCTAATAGTTTTTAGAGGTTCCTTAGTATTATCTGTATACAAGATCATGTCATTTGTAAATACAGACAGTTTTACTTCTTCTATTCAAACATGGATGCATTTTATTTCATTTACTTGGGTAAATGCCTAGGCTGGAATCTTTAATAAAATGTTGGATAAATAGTAAGAGCAGATATTGTGTCTTGCTCCCGATCTTTGGAGAAAAGCATTCCGTCTTTCACTTTAAGCGTGGTGTTAGCTGTGGGTTTTTTGCAGATGCTCTATTCGGTTTCAGTAGTCTGCTTATGTGTAGGACTTTTCCCTTTCCTGTAAGTTATCTAACTTAGGGCATAGTTGTTCACAGTGTTCATTCCCAATCCTTTTCATTTCTGTAAGGTCAGTCGTCACATTCCTGCTTTCATTCTTTAACTTAGTAATTCACATCTTTTTTTCTTGGCCAATCTAGCTAAAGACTTGTCAATGTTGTTGATTTCTTCCTATAGTTAACTTTTGGTTTATTATTCTGCTCTACTGTTTTCTACCCTTTATTTCATTCATTTCTGCATGAATGTTACTATTTCTTTCATTCTGCTTGCTTTAGCTTTTGTTGCTCTTCTTTCCCAGTGTCATTACATGGAAGGTTAGTTTACTGATTTGAAATCTTTCTTCTTTTTCAATATAAGTGTTTACAGCCATACATTTCCCCTTAAGGCCTGCTTTAGCCACATTCCCTAAGTTCTGTTATGTTGTGCCTTCACCTCGATTCATCTTAAAGTATGATTTAGTGTCCCTGGTGATTTCTGTTTGACCCACTGGTTGTTTAGGAAGGGTACTGTTTAATTTCCGTGTACTTACGAGTTTCTTAAACTTTTTTCTCTTACTGATTTCTAATTTCATTCCATGGTGGCCAGAGAACATACCTCGTATTATTTCTATTGTTTTGTGCTTGTTAGGTTTATTTACTGGCCTAGTATATGATCTATTCTGAATAATGTCCCATGTGCAAATTCTGCTGTTGTTAGGTGGAGTGTTTTATAGATATCAATTAGGTTTGGTTGGTTTATACTGTTAAGTCTTCCATTTCCTTGTTGATACACCTTGTTTTTTAAAATCCATTATTGAAAGTGAGGTACTGAAGTCTCCAGTTATTATTGTTGAGTTATGTATTTATTCCTTCATTTCTGTCAGTTTTGCTCCATGTATTTTAGGGTCTTATATGTTTACAATTGTTATGTCTTCCTGAAGGATTGCCCTTTTATCATTATAAAATGTCTGTATTCTAGTAATATATTTTGTTTAAAAAATCTTTTTGTCTGGTATTAGTATAGCACTCCTGCTTTCTGCCTGCATGATGTAACTTTTTCCATCTTTTTACTTTCAATGTATTTCTATATAAGTACACACTCAGAAGGAGAAAAGAACAATTCTTATCTGTGGACTGTTCATTGCTTTAAGAGAGTCAGCCAGCACAGGACTCCGCCAAGAATGACCCTCATTAGACCCCAAGGGGAAAGGGTCGTTCTGAGACGCAGCCACCAACATATCCAAGCTCATTTCTGAAACCTCTCAGCAATTCCACAAGCTAGGAACCCTTCCACTGTTGCCCTGACTGCACAGCCATTTCTTCTGTGGGCTGATGTTTCTTCCAGAACCTGGAGAATCCATAGTTTCCCTTCATTTCTGATAGACGGCTTTGTAATCTCTTTTGGGGCAGCAGTTGTTGTTGTTGTTCTTTCAGTCTTCCTCAGACTAAATCTCACCTTTTCCCTTTACTTCTCCTTTCTCGTAACTGTGACATAAAAAGTCAAATGGAACCATTAAGTGCTTGATGGTCTTCACATTTTATTACTCAGAAAAATCAGGAAGAGAGAAGGATCTCTTTTGATGGGTTGCACAGCCTACATGCAAAGCATTTCCCAACAGGAGAAAGCCTGCCACCTGTGAACCCGGTACCAGGGCATTCTCTCGTCCTCTGTAATGATCAAACGAAGGGATAGTCAAATGACCAAAAAAAAAAAAAAAAAAAAAACCTCTGAAAATGCTTTCTTGTCCTCCATCTTGAATGTTTCTTAATTTAGATAAATAAGGTAAGGCTTCAAAACTTACCATTTAATTTAAAGACAGGTGACATCCTGAAATTTGTGTCAGAAAAAGTTCCAGCATCTTAGCAATCTAAATTTCTCCTCCCCGCTCACATACCATCAACAAGGCATGTAATAGACCACAGGTATTAGTCACAATTAGATTTACCTATTTTATTTTAGAAAAAGACAGGAAAGAAAATGTTTATGTTTCAGACTAGCAAGAAATTGATTAAAAAACCATATATTTTCAGATTGTGGCTGTAGCTAAAGATCCACATATTCCAGGCTTCATTCTTAAGTCAAGATCTCTCTCTCTCTCTCTCATACATGCACGTGTGCACACACACAAAATGTGCTTTAATAAAAAGGAAGGGATTCCATTCCATTTTAACCCCAAATAAGGCCAGCCTGATTAATTGAGGAAGGAGAACAAATTTAAAAACCAAATACGCTTCCTTGCAAATGACTATTCAATTCAATTGCCAGTAAGATGTTGAATGTTCTTTTCTGAATCACTCTAATTCAATGTACAGTACAGCATGTACTGCCTGGGAAGAAGTTCAAATCATAAATACTATAGGGAAATATCTAATAACTTGGAATGGCCTTTTTCAAGTGGCTAATAAGCTCTTAAAGACTGCAAAAATGTTAAATCTGGTAAAGCACAACGTCTGTGCTCTGGGACGAGTCCATTTCATTGCCAGCCCCTGCCTCCTCGCTCCAGGACCACCTGAGGCTGGGTCTCAAGGGTCTCGGCCCACGGTACTGCTCTTTGGATGCTGAACGATGGGTAGGCCTCTTGCCTGCAGACTGTGGTCAGCAAGGTGAAGGCTGCCGGCCATGGCCGTAACAGCTGAGCTGATCTGTGATTTCTGCCACGCCTGCCAATGTCAGGGCCAGGTTTGTCGATGTTTTTGTGTTGGTGTGTGAGATGCTGGGGAGACGCCATCTGCCATGTGTGTCAGACTCCAGATTCCATATGGTTACAGCAGGGTTTGGGAGAAATATCCACAGAGCTAGGATTAGAATAAAGAGGTGCTAATGGTGTGCAGTTGGGAAGGCAAAGGAAACTGTCAGGAACTCAATGGAAAAAGGGTTGAAGAAAATTAAAGGGAGATCAGGAGAAACAAAGGAAAGTATAAAGGAAAAAGACAAACATCTCTGCCATTTTAAAGGGCAAAGAGTAACCATAACATAGAAAGGCTCTTTCACCTTGCCAGGTTCAACAGTGGGTTGCATTCTGGCTTCTTTAATAAAGTTCACACCAGGGGATTCTTGGGCGCTTCTTCCAGGTTCCAGGCTCTGTCCTCCACTCATGCCACCCCATCTGAAACAGCCATTTGTAATCCAGACCCTCCACATCTCCACCTCACCCTCTTGCCCAGGTGCAGTTTTTACTTGTGTGTCCAATCTCCCTGATTTTCTGGCACTCATTTCCTAACGTCAGGCTTTCTACTTTTCTTCACTTACTAGCATGAATCCATGTAACCATAGGTTCTTATGAAAGACTCATGACAACTAGATCGTGCCATGCAATAATTCAAATTTTGTTGTCCAAATACGTGTGTGTGTATAACAGCTGTACAGAAGTCCTCCCTTATCTGCGGCAGATATGTTCTAAGACCCCCAGTGGATGCTTGAAAATAAGGCTAGTACTGAACCCTGTATATACTAAGCACAGATTTCTTTCTTCTTTTTCTTCACAATTTCATGGGTAGAAGATTCATTTACTGCAGATCTGAGCAACCTCAGCATACATTTGCTTTTCTTTCCTTATTAAGTTGAAGACTTCTACCTTTTCACTTATAGGATGCATTTTATAGCTTCTTTTTAGCACATCTGAGTTGCCATCATCACCGCTCTTGTGCTTTGAGACCAATATTAAGTAAAACACAAGAACTACGACACCCAACAGTCAATCTGCTAACTGAGATGGCTACTGAGCGACAACCAGCAGGGAGCAGAAACACTGTGGATCCCCCAGACAAGGGGATGATTTACGTCCTGGGCAGGACCGAGCAGGATGGTGTGAGATTTCATGACACTACTCAGAACAGCAAGCAACTTAAAACTGATGAATTGTTTCAGAAATTTTCCTTTTAATATTTTTGGGCAATGGTTGACCACGGGTAACTGAAACCACAGAAAGTGAAACTGCAAATAAGCGGGACTACTGTACATAATACGTATATATATATATATATAGTGCATGTAGATATATTTACATGTGTATGTATATACGTATGTGTATGTATGTATGCACAGATCTATCTTGTTAGGATTTGCAAGAGCTTTAAAATCTATTATCAGATCATACATTTCTTTAGCCAAACAATAAATCCTCTTTGATGAGTCATGGCACTCACATATCCAGTTTAAGAAAAAGTACAAGGTCAGAAGGTTCAGAATAAACAAATCAACAAATGAGCAAACAAAACCAGCCTAGGGCAGGCATCCAGACACTTCCTGTCTACAGTCTCTAAGGCAGATTTTAGGTGCTATTTTCTCTTGTTTTTCAATTTCATTTTCGTCTCTGCTCTAAGTAATTCCACTCATTCTTTAAGTCTGATTCACATGATTTTACAGTCAGGAAGGGAGTGGAAGGAGGTGGGAAAGAGAAGTGGTGGGGAGGCAGAAATCGAATATTTATCAAGTTACACAATAAAAAGAAATTCAGAAATCTAACATGTCCTCCTTTGTATAATAAGAAAATACATTCCCTGAGCTAATACCTGCAGAGCTCTGGCTCGTGCTGAGGGTGTGGTCTCAGTATCTCAGTGGGCAAAACGAGAGGAAGCAATAATCCGAAACAGAGGCCAGCAAACTCTTATGTGTGGGCTATGTCTGGCCTGTGGGGTTATTTTTGTACAACCCAAGGGCAAAGAACAAATTTTACGTTTTAAAGGATTATGACTCAAAATACAGATAAAAATGTGCCAGAGACCACATGTGGCCTGCGAAGGCAAAAATATTTATTCTCTAGACCTATACAGATGAAGTTTGCTGATCCCTGTTCTACGGAGATACTAAGAACTTGCTTCTGAAATTGCTTTCAGTCTGAAGTGTATTTGGCTTGAACTTGGCTCAAACGTGGTGAGACTGCAGGACTGTGGTCCATCAAGCCAGAACGACTCTGAACTTTCTGTAGCAATATACACACTTGATGTTATCTACCATAGGCTTAGCACAGCTCTGTGGCACTCGTTTACAGAGTTTGCACTCATGTTTGTTTATGTCACTTTGTTTTGTAGGTGTTTTCCTACATGATCTTCTGGTTTCAGTTTTGTAGTGCAGCAAGGTTCTCTCTTAGGAGATACATGGGAGGCAAAATCACGAACTTGCTATACTTGCCCACTTGTTGTAATGATCAGAGGGCTCTGTTATGGCACTTTGAATTAATCTGGAATCTAGTTGAAACATGAAGATGTGATCTGATTACCTCTCATCTGTCTTTCACTAAACCTGGGAAATTTTTGATCACTGTTTCTTAAATGATTATTTTTCTGCTCCCTTTTCTCTCTCCTCTCCTTCTGTGGCTCCAGTTACCCTTATGCTAGAAGGCTTGATACTATCCCACAGGTAACTGAGTCTTGATCATTGTCAACGATTTTTTCCTTCCCATTTTCTAACTGAATAATGTCTAATCTTCTATCTTCAAGTTCAGTCATCTTTCATCATCTTACTCTATTGTTAGACCCATGGAGTGAATTTTTAAAATTTCAGATATTGTATTTTTTAGTCCTAAAATTGTGTTTTGTAGATTATCTCTTTTTTTCTTCTGAGATTTCCTATATGTTCCGTGACCATGAGCATAGCTTTTCTTATGTTTCTGAGCATAGTTACAATAGCTGCTTTAACATTCTTTTCTTCTAATTCCAACATATGTGTCATCTTGCAGTCAGTCTCCATTAATGGCCTTCTCTTTTGAGTATGGATCTGTTTCCCTATAAAACTAGTAATTTTGGATTGTACCTGGAACACTGTGAATGATACACTAATGAACAGCAGCACTGCTCAACAGAAAGAAGATGAGAACTGGAAATATAATTTGGATTTTTTTTTTTCAGAGGGAGTCTGGCTCAGTCACTCAGGCTGGAGTACAGTGGCATGATCTCAGCTCACCACAACCTCTGTATCCCAGGTTCAAGCAATTCTTCTGCCTCAGCCTCCTGAGTAGTTGGGACTACAGGTGTGTACCACCATGCCTGGCTAATTTTTGTATTTTTAGTAGAGACGGGGTTTCATCATGTTGGCCAGGCTTGTCTCAAACTCTTGACCTCAGGTGATCTGCCTGCCTTGGCCTCCCAAAGTGTTGGGATTACAGACGTGAGCCACCATGCCCAGCCTGTTAATTTGGATTTTTTTAGAAGCCGCATTAAAATAGTAAAAAAACCTCAAATTTAATTTTAGTAATATATTTTGTTTGTCCCAATGTATCCCAAATATAATCATTTGGGATGAGTATAATCAAAGTAATCACATTAAAAATTAAGATATTTTATAATCTTAAATATTTTATAAAATTATTAAGACTTATAATCTCTTTTCATACTAAATCTTTGAAACCTCATGTATATTTTATATTTATAGCAGATTTCAATTTGGAGTGGCTAGTGACTACCATATTGAACTATGCAGCTCTAGAGTTTCATTTTAGAAGAATATTGAATTTTTGTTTTAGCAGGCAGCTAATTTGGCTGGAATAAAACTCCAGGCACTGTCTCTCTTGTGGTGGGCAGCAGCTACACTCTCAGTTCAGGTCTTCTAGCTTTAGCTGTGCTATGTGGGGTCTGGCCGGCCTGTCTTATTCTTAGATTTGGCCCTAGTCTCTAAGAATTCCCAGAGATTCTTGAGATATATGCGGAATTGGGAGTCCCTCTCTGTGGCTCCCGCCTTTCTGGAGTTTTTCCTTCTCAATTTCCAGCTGCTATGGGTTTCCCTGAATATTCTCCTCTGATGGCTTAACCAGTACAAGATGGCAGGTAACTATCAGAGTTTTAGCTAGTCTCAATGGAACTAGGGCCTGCCTTTCGCTGAAGAGCTGTCAACATGGGTAATTCAATTCCATGCCATTCTATTCCTCCATTTCTCTATTTCTCTTCAGTTTCTAATTGCTTTCTAGCTTTAATTAATTAATTAATTAATTAATTAATTTTTGAGATGGAGTCTCACTCCGTCACCCAGTCTGGAGTGCAGTGGCAAGATCTCAGGTCACTGCAACCTCCACCTCCCAGGTTCAAGCAATTCTCCTGCCTCAGCCTCCTGAGTAGCTGAGATTACAGGCATCTGCCACCATACCCAGCTAATTTTTGTATTTTTAGTAGAGACAGAGCTTCACTATGTTGGCCAGGCTGATCTCAAACTCCTGACCTCAAGTGATCTGCCCGCCTTTGTCTCCCAAAGTGCTGGGATTACAGACATGAGCCCCCTCGCCCAGGCTGCTTTCTAGCTTTTAAACAATTGCTTTTTATACGGTCTCCAGAGTTCGTAACTGTTATCTGCAGGAGGGCTGGTCTAATGTAAGCTACTCTATTGTTACAGGAAGCAGAATCCTTGATTTTTAAACCTTTTCCCTGGAGTTCCACAGAGGAGCCAGGGCCTACTGTGAATGGTGGAAAAGGCGGAGTAGATTGGCCCACTCTGCCACATTGTGTGTGTGTCTCAATTCAGTGGTAGCAGTTCTCATTTCATCTGTTTCATTTTATTGGTTTCTGTGCATAATTTTAAAAAGACTTGGGTATAAAATAGTTTGAAAACAGAACTGATTGGAAGTCAGGAATCCCAAACGGAGGAACCGGCTGAAGCCATGGCAGAAGAACGTGGATTGTGAAGATTCCATGGACATTTATTAGTTCCCCAAATTAATACTTTCATAATTTCTTATGCCTTTCTTTACTGCAATCTCTAAACATAAATTGTGAAGATTTCATGGACACATCACTTCCCCAGTCAATACCGTTGTGATTTCCTATGCCTGTCTTTACTTTAATCTCTTAATCCTGTCATCTCATAAACTGAGGAGGATGTACGTCACCTCAGGACCCTGTGATGATTGCATTAACTGCACAAATTGTTTGTAGAGCATGTGTGTTTGAACAATTATGAAATCTGGGCACCCTGAAAAAAGAACAGGATAACAGCAATGTTCAGGGAAAAAGAGAGATAACCTTAAACTCTGACCACCGGTGAGCCAGGCGGAACAGAGCCATATTTCTCTTCTTTCAAAAATAAATGGGAGAAATATCACTGAATTATTTTTCTCAGCAAGGAACATCCCTGAGAAAGAGAATGTACCCCTGAGAGTAGGCCTCTAAAATGGCCCCCTTGGGTGTGGCCGTCTTCTATGGTCGAGACTGTAGGGATGAAATGAGCCCCAGTCTCCCGTAGCGCTCCCAGGCTTATTAGGAAGAGGAAATTTCTGCCTAATAAATTTTGGTCAGACCACTTGCTCTCAAACCCTGTCTCCTGATAAGATGTTATCAAGGACAATGGTGCCTGAAACTTCATTAGCAATTTTTCACCCTGGTCCTGTGGTCCTGTGATCTCGCCCTGACTCCATTTGCCTTGTGATATTCTATTACCTTGTGAAGTACGTGATCTCTGTGACCCACACCCTATTCATACAGTCCCTCCCCTTTTGAAAATCCCTAATAAAAACTTGCTGGTTTTACGGCTCAGGGGGCATCACAGAGCCTGCCGACATGTGATGTCTCCCCCGGACGCCCAGCTTTAAAATTTCTCTCTTTTGTACTCTGTCCCTTTATTTCTCAGCCTGGCCAATGCTTAGGGAAAATAGAAAAGAACCTACGTGACTACTGGGGGCAGGTTCCCCGATACAAACATGCTTCTCAAATGGAGCCCTAAGACCTTTTTGCTCAGTCATGCCCTTGAGCTCATGCTGACCTCCCCTCCTCCATCGTCTCTTACCCTATTTTCTAATCACTTCACCAGGGCCAGGCCATCTTTAGTTTGCAGAGAAGAGGCTGTAGCCTGTTTGACTGCTGAGTCTTTACAGTGGCAAATCCTCCTTTCTGTGGCCCCTGAATATGACTCGATGGACTGATCGATAGGCTTGTGGTACAGCTGCTCATACCAAGGTGCCCAAGCAGATTTCCCGCAGTGAGCTCTTCCTCCAGGCCTTCGGCATTAGGGTGGAATTTCATTCTTAATTTGGCAAGGAGCACAGAAAATCATCACAGCAAGCCTCACCTTCTTTGTTTCCTTCCTGTCTCCTCTCTTTCTCACTCAAACACATTTTAAGAGTTTGACAAAACAAAGGGGGTTGGTGCAAAAGCCAAATATGTTGTGAAGCTCTTGTACTAGGCAAGTGGCACAAATTAAGAAACTTAGAAAATGGAAATACTAAACACGCACCTAGTTAGAAAAGGTCAACATGCCTTAAATGATACACAGAACCACAAAGCAAAAACCATTCACCTCAATTCAGAGCAGAACGGAAGGCCAAAGGCTGACATGCCACCAATGTAATGGATTCATTAAAGTCCTGCTAAAAAGACTCGAAAAGAGGAGGCTTAGCCGATGAACACATTTCACACAATTCATCTCCTGACAACCCAAGAGAGTTCACACGGGTAACACAGCCACGAAAGTTGGGGCTGGGACAGAAGTGCTGATGGATCCCAAAGAATAAACACCAAGATCCACACTTACTGGCATGAATTTCAGCCACTGAAACAGGTCACCCACAACATTAGCCTGTGCGCACCCTTTCTTCTGGGCACTCAGACTCCAGTATTTGTTTCCTTCTCCACCAAGACAAAGTAATTTGGGGAAGCCAATGGGTACTGGTTAAAAGTGTGTGATGATGGCCATTTTTTTTTTTTTTTTGCCATGAGATGTTACTAATGGTCTCCTACACAATGCCTTCCAGTGAAGATTATATTTCCATCAGAGTTCTGGCTTAGCAGCTGGAAATTTGGTAATTTGAGCAAGTAGAAATCACTCATCAACAATAACGGAACACAGCATAGGGCAGTACTGTGGCATTAACTGCATATCACTCCCCACCACTGATGGTGCTGCTGCCCCAGACTCTGGTGGGTCCAAGCTACAGAACCCAGCTCCTTACCGTGACTGGCAGGGGTGCAAGTTGCACCTTCGGACCTGGGGCTCTGGGCGGCTTGCTTGAGGGCAGTCACTGTCGTTCACCAGAGTTGTGGTCTTGTTGACAATCCGTGTACATGAGACAATGGTTCTGCGCTCCCCTGGAAACCAAACCACAGGGAGCTGAGAGACTGTGGCTGCACCCAAGTGGAAAGGCTGGGCTTGCATGCCTATGAAAGAGTGTTTGGGTGCTGCTGATGGTCACTTGGTCATTTAAAGTGACTGTTGTAAATGTTGTGTGGTTTTTTAGAGAGGAAGAACTGTAATTGTAGGGAGGAGGGTACAAGACACAGAAGGCAGAGTGGGGCCCTGGAAGATTCTAGAACAAGATAAGAAAGCAGCAACACTTCAGATCAGCGGTGTCCTTGGACAGCTTGGGGTTCGTTGATTTGGGCCTTTGATTTCCAAAGATTGCTCATCTTTTTATCTGCTTGTTTGATGTTTAAAGTCTATGGAGATCTGATCTCAATTAAATACCTGCACATTAGCCCTCAGCAGAGTCTGGCTACCTATTACAGAACTCCTGCTTGCTGGGGAGAAGTGGGAGACAAGGAGTCTGGTCTGGAAGACACACAGACCTGCATCCTCTAGACAGGCATTCCAGAGCCATTCTGAACTTGTCTAGCCAGCCAGTTGGTACTTATGGCTGAGCCCCTACCTGCTCTTGAAAGCTTTGCTAACCCATTATCCCAATTGGATATAACCCTTCTTTTGGGTGTTCCCGGAGCACCCTAAACACTGCATGGCCATGACTTTGTCAGGCAGGCTGAGCGATTGGGAGTTAGGAGGGTGGCCCTTGGAGCCAGGCCGTCTGGGTTCAAGTCTTGGCTCTATCACAAATAGCACCACAGAGGCCATAGTGTCAACAGTTGGCCACCAGGCTTCTGCGTCTCAGTTTCCTCAAGCAGCCTGGTTTGCTTAACTTCCCTGTGCCTGAGGGTACTTCAGTGATGATTAAAATAAGCGAATATATATGGCGTCCATAGAACAGAAGCTGGCAGGTGGCTAACACTTCATCTTAGCTCTATTGCTATCATTATTATTATTTGGGAAGAGTGACAATAAAAGATTAATAGGGAGTCGAACACAACTATTTGGATCCTAGGCTCCCTGCTGGGTCTGTTCCTGGGCAATTTGTCACGTAGGGATGACTTGAAATCACGGAGACCCGAACCCCACCGCTGGTTCCTGCTGCCCCACATAGCAGCCTTGCATGAGTACAGAAAGCACGGAACTGCTCTCAGCTTTGGTGGCAGGTCTGACCACTGTGTTAGGAAGCTGGAAGTGATCAGTGTCATAAAAGGATTTCCACCAAGCCAACAGCAACCGAACAGCCTGCCCCTGCCCCCAGGAGAGCCTGCTAACTGTCCCACGTGGGCTATGCTTAGTTTGCAACAAGTTGTCCACGAGGAAAACCTGGCTGGAATCAGAGGTCGATGTGTTGGCTGGATTTGGATTGTACCCGGAACACAGGTTTTTGGAGGTTGAAAGGCCATCGGCACAAGCAGCAGCTAAGGGCTGAGGGGGAGAAGGCCCCCCGGGGAGAGGTGCAGAGTGGAGGATGCAAGGCTGACCGTGGTATCCGGAGGCTATGCCGGCTGCTGCAGGAACAGGCTAAGCACAGACAGTGAAGGTGGTTGGCCAGGACGCCCAGGAAGAAATTCCTGTGTGTCTATAACTCCTACCCATGAAACATGGGATGAGTCCCTTAAATGGTAAGCAATGCTTTACATATTGGACGTCTAACAGAAGTTATCCAAGCAGTCAATGGGTGCTCAGGACTAGGGATGGCAGGGGCTATGCCCGGGGTTCCACTCCGTCATCCAACTCTCTGGGTTGGCCTACCAGGGTCCAGGTCAACCTTCTGTCCCAACTCTGTGCCCACTAAGATCCACCCAGCCTGTGTTCCATCTCCCATGACCCTTCTATGTGCCCTGCTAGGGTGACAAACAGCACTGTGCTAAGAAACTGCTGGTTCAGAGTTCAGAATGGCTTCCTGCTGCCCCCTCTCAATGACACAGCAATAAACACAATGCCTTTTGGTCATATTGATTCTTGCTGTACGACAGGCTCTTTGGCTCACCCTGTGGACCCTGCAGTGGGTGTGAGAGACAACCACCCTATTTTAGAGGTGAGGAAACATGGGGTAGAGAGAGAAAGTCATTTGCTGAGGTCAAGCAGGAAGCTGTGCAGTCAGGACTCATGCTCAGAATGTTTCACCCGACTTGCAGGACTTTTTCTTTCCATTATATCCTGGAGTGAGGTGACTGTGGCCAAGAGGGAAGGGAGTTTGGGAGTGGGCAGAGACATGCTCTGGTGCCCCTCTAGCAAGCGGCAACAGCTGAAGGTCTATTCTGTTTATTCCCAGGGTCCACCTGTCACACCCGAGATGTAATCATACACCAGCCAAACCTCGCTTCACCCACAGGTCAGAGCTGTGGGGCCCTGCGCCCCAGGCAAAGCAGAGGTATGGGCATGACCCACGTGTGGGAGTCGGGAAGACTCTGCCCAAGTATTCTGCCGAGAGATTTTCGATGGGATATGGTTAAATTCCCGTGGAACTACAGGTTACAGATTTCCCACACCCTGTGTGCTGGCCACAGATGCCTTTCTCCTTCCTTCAGCAAAACCCCACACCCAACAGGCCATGGACCACGGCCACTCACCTCCTCCGCACTGCACACTGCACCCTTCCCAGCCGCTGTGGGTCCAGATGAACAAAGAGTCCTGCGGTTTTTCTGGCTCGCTTTGATTTTCCGCAGTGTGGTTTACAGGAATGGTGTATTCATAATGAATTCCATAATCTTGGTCGTGAAATAACAACACCTGGATCAGCCGCAAAGCAAAAGGCCATTTTGAGTAGGAATGAAGGCCCGTGGGATTGCCGAATCTCACACACAGCCACACCGCAGCTGTTTCTCCACGAGGGGTAACCAGCTCTTTTCTGGGGCTGAAAATAGGTTCCACTGAGGGTGCTCCTTTATCTCAGCCCGGGATTCCTCAGGGACTCAACTTGGGAGGAGGGTGAATGCAAACCATCAGGAGGGAGTTCTGTTCTTTCCTACCCAAGAGAGAGACCAGCTTAGACTAGGAGCTTTAGGATAAGCGACTCTGAAACCTCTCACTGCGCTTTTCGTGGACAGCTGCGTCACGCAGAGAACAGTCCACATTCCTGCATGCTCACCCACAAAGCTGCCCTTGAAGACAGGAAAGACACAGATAAACTTTCACCCAGAAAAGCATCAGAGCAATTGGGGTGACTCTACTTCTTTGGAAATGAACATCTTCCTCCACTCCCCATCATCAATCACTGCCGTGTCAGTTGGTCCAGACAGTCAGGGGTAAGGCAAGCTCAAGAGCAAAATGCAGCTCACTGCCAGAGGACTTTGCGGCGGCATCAGTTTGGGGTTCAAGGATGCAAGAGTCCTCCGCTGTCACGGGAGCCAGGACAATGAGTGTACGAAAGGGTGGCAGGAGCCAGACTCAAGGCTTCACGCCGGGGGTGCGGTGGAGGTAGAGGGAGGGGTCTATCATGTTTTGTGGGAAACTATCATAGAGCTTGGAGACCTCGGGTCTGAAATCCTAGTCAGCAAGAATCTACGGAAGAGATGGGTTTAGAACGGCATGTGACAAGCCTTGTAAAGCCAGCAGGTGCATGATCAGCTTTATTTCTCTAGACATAACGGTGCCAAACAAGCCCTCTTGTAGGAGCTTAACATGGCTTGCTTGTGGATAATGAGTCTTCATGCTAAGCCTGGAAGCAGTGAGTGCCCCTGGGTCTAAGTAACTAGCAGGTTCACTTCCAGCCCGAGAAGTCCGAGAATGGGCCAGCAGGCACTAAGGGGAGGGTGTGCATGGCCCACCTGACTTGACCTGGGGCAGACCAGGTCAAAGTGTACCAGACAATGGGAGCCATTTCCCTCCAGCCATCTCTCAGCCTCCAAGGCTGAGTTGTGGGGTTGGGCTGCAGTGCTAAGAGCAAATCTAACTGCATCAACATCCACAGCTCCACCAGAGAGACCTGCCATAACACATTTGGAAAAATGCCTCCAGTTAGGGAAAAAAACCACCAAAAACCAAACTAGTCTTAGAACGAGATCTTTATCATCTCAGTATGAGAATAAGACTGGTGAATTGAGAATTCATATGAAAGCAATTTTGTAGCCACATATAGTGTGTGTGTGTGTGTGTGTGTGTGTGTGTGCGTGTGCATGTGTGTGTGTGCATGTGTGTGTACTTGGTTTCAAATGCAGGTCCCCATGATTCTCTGGGTGCTACTGATTCTGCAAACAATGTGTACACCCCAGTTTGGGACCATGGCTTTCTATATAGAGGCAAAGGGGCACTTCTCATTGTCAGTTTTAAAATCTTGAAGTGACAATCACATTTTGAAAGAAAAGCCATCAATATTGAGCGAGGGCTGAAACTTCAGTTACAGTAGTAGTTGCTTTCTCCGAGTTTTGCTCATCCTGGTCTGAATGAATCCAGGCTGGGTACTCCGCTTTAACGGGCTAACAACTTGCTCAGTTTACAAAGGCTTTTGGTGTAAAGGGAAATACACTCACGTTGGTGTTTGCTAGAGAAAGCAAACTCTCATGCTAACAGGTGAAGTTTCAGTACAGGTTTTAGGTTTTGCCTCCTCTCTTAGTCCCTCTGAATAACTGCTTTTAACTCAGAATAGGAGGATTAGTTCTAACTGTGACTAGGAAACAATCTTATCCCAGATAAATGACTCAGGTGCACATTCTTGGGTCCCAGAAACCTACTGGCAGGAACGGATTTGCAGTGGACTGAGCGGGCTGAGTGGTGCACTGGCAGGTTTCTACATGGTTTAGATTGCACATGAAAACTGCTTTGCCTTTGTCTCCCCAGAAATTGTAACGGGGTTAACACCACTATGGGGCCACGCCCACCCTGGGTGCCAGTGCTCCCCGGCAGAGCCAGCCTCCTCAGGAGATTCCCTGGGTAATGGCTAGAAAATCTTTTGGGTGTCAACTAACCTGGAACACTTACAGTCTGCCAGAGATCACAAATTAATGGGGAAGAAGAACTTCCACGGAGAGACTCTGGCAGGCACTGTGGACAAAGTGTGCTTTGATTACAGGGGCACAAGCTGCCACAAATCCTGTTTTTTGGAAGGAGACATGGAATCAATGATGAGCTATCGGAAGTTAGCCATGAGAACTCCTGGATCTTGAGAAGGAAGCAGAGTGTTCCATTCCCTGGCGATATCTGACACGTTTAAAAGGAGGCATCACTGATGTTTCAGTGGCTTGCACGGAGGCCTCCCTGAGACAAACAGGTAAGACAATGGCGCCCTGGCCTGGCCCAATGGCTCACAGGTTTCTGGAGATCACCTGGGGAATAGAATACCTGCATCATCTGATCACCCCCCTTCCTGATTCCCAAATGCTTGTTGCAAGCTGGGTCTGTGAAATCTGAGGGATGCTAGTTCGGAGCTGGAGTCATAGTTCATTTCCAAAAGATAATGATGTACACTCTGTGAGGGCAGATCTATGCATCTCACCAACTGATGCAAAAACAGACTTCCAGTGGGGCTGTCTGCTTAATGAGGCCAAGTCTCCCTGGCTGCCATCCACATAGCTAAGCATTTCCTTCTTTGAGGCAGCTCCTTTTGAAAAAGATAGGAGCTCGGCCAGGGAAGAGCCAGGGGAAGCAATGAGAGAATTCTGAAGCAGGTCGTGCAAGGGACTGGAAAATAAAGGACCCAGAGAGGGGAGAGGACTGAGCAGCAGGGGACCTCGTAAACCCCTGGAAGCCAGATGCATTTCCTGCCCCCAAGGTCCCAGGAAGAAGTAAACTGGAAAGTAACTGGTAGACCTCTCGGAGCCACGCCCCCTAAGACAAGTGTGGAGCCAGCAACTTACCATCAAGTGCAGCGGTAGTTTGGTTGGTCCCTTGGCAGAAATCTTCTCCCACAGCCCCCTTCTCACATAGCGAACAGTGGTGCCTGCAATCTGGAACTCTCCGGGGAGCTCTATCTTCCAGTCACTGTTGATGGATCCCTTACCGGAGTCTTTGAGAGCTAGAAAGCAAATTGAAGATCAAAGAATCAAGGGGCTGGGGGTGGGAGGATCCAGCCTGTCTTTAAAAGGAATCTGCGGCCCCTGAGTGGAGCAGAGGTCTCCCCTTCCACAGGGGGAAGGAGGGAGGCCTGAAGCTAGAGAAGGGGAGTGCTCTGTGTACTGAGAACAAAAGCCTGGATCACAGGGAGCACGGAGATGCAGATCCCCAGGACCCCCAGGGAAAGCTGTGGGATTGATGGGCACCTTCCAGCCTGGGCTCCTGTCTGGAAACCAACTCAGATAGCTGGGGTTAGGGGTGGAGGGGCAGGGAATGGAGACGACCACAGTCTGATCTCATTTCACTAAACTTCCCCAGCAGATGGTTTTCTGCCTGATGAATTCATTCCATTTTAATGTGTCCTAGGCTACACACCAGTTTTGCTGCTTTAGCAAAACTCATCATTTCCCTTTCCTATTACCTACCTGGGGCTCTAGAAGGAAAGCAGCCCAACTCCAGCACCTCTTAAGGATCTGATATCCCCCCCATTACTAAAATGGACGTCCCTTCAATCAACAGCCATTACTCTATTAAGCATGAACGTTTGGAAACCCTAGCCACCCACAGATGTGGTGGTCACACGTGGCAGCTGTGGACGAGTGGTGCTTGGGGGTTGAGCGTAGCAGGGGAGGGGCACTCTCATACCCCAGCTCTGTGGCCTTCAGGTTCTCACGTTTGCTCGCCCACGCCTCTACCAGGGACAGCCTGTGTCAGGAGAGGCTGAGAATCAACATGCTGCCGACTGGCCGTAAGCAGAAACTTGGTTTTCCACACAAGCCACATATTTACTATTTTCTGAGGCACTCACCAGGACTTTTCTTGTGTCTTCCCACTTAGGGGTGGTTCTCATGTGGTTCTCATGAGGACAGCACTCTGCAGTGACATCCTATTTTGTTGTTGCTGTTGTTATTTAGGAAAAAAAAATCCCAACAAACTAAAACCTATTCTGGCATTTTAGGAGAAGGCAGCAGATGACAAGAGGTGACAGTAAGTCTGTCATTTCCCAAAATGGGAACTCCAGGACACCCTCAGTCCTATGCCCACACTCCCTGCACACTCAACTGGAGCCCCACGGACACCCCAAACTGATCTACATATATCTCATTGGGACCCTACTCAGTCCATAATCAATGAAATCAGATTCTGCTGCATTGACTATTCTCTGCTTACTGAGGCCAGAAATGAAATGCCCATATTTAATACTGATTTTGGAAAATGAGAGTTGAAACCCAAAAGGGGTTTTGGTTACTGCTGAATTCATCAGCCCCAGGCTGGGGCAGGCCACAGGCAGCAGAGGGTCGCTGGGTAGCCACTGGCCTCAGTTCCCATCTCCAGGACATTCTGGTCCCACACTGCTCGCTCCCAGCAAACACAGAGACGCAGGCTCAGGGCTTCTCGTGTTACAGGGACTGCCAAGAGAAACAGGTTCCCCACTTCTAGGAACTTTCCAGCAGAGTGGCTTCCAGTGGGGTCTCGTATCCAGGGTGGCTATGAGAGGTTGAGGATTATAGGACTCCAGGGACAGCTCAGGAAAGAGAAAGCCCTACCACTTGGAGCCGAATCTGTTTCCCTTCAAGAAATCCAACCCACAGCTGAACTGTCCTGGCTATGAGAAGGAGGTGAGAATGTTGGGACGCCCACAGTTTCCTCTCCTTTTTCTCTTCTGCTGCCACCATCTGCAAACTGCCATTTAAGGAGCCTATTCTCTAGGTTGGCTCTTTCATATACTCTGACCCATTTCATCTTCTCAACAACCCTCTGAATTACTGTCATCACTTCATGGGTGAGGCAATGGGGGCAGAGAGAAGTACCTCGCCCCAAATCACAAAGCGATTCAGTTGTAGAGTGGAGACCTGAATCCAATAGACCAACCCTACTGCACTTATCACTTTGACACCTTTCAATTTCCATTTCTTTAGGTTATAGCATCAGTCTAGATTTTTCTGACTAATGCTGAAATGTGCAAAGGTAAGGCTTGTTTTCAAAAAGGACAAATTCCAGGCTCTGTTACAGGGTTTCATATTCTATATACCCTTACAACAGTGACTGATTTCACGGATTTCCAACGCTTCTAGTGAGCTAATAATGCAAATATATACTTGGTTATATTAACTATTAGTGAATGTAGGCAAAGGCTGCATGGAGGTTCATCATTCTTTCCAGCTCTCTGCAGGTTTAGAAAATTGTCTCTTGCACGCGCATGTGTCTATTTGGTTTTAGGATCCAGTGTGGGCTGGTGGGAAGGGGCAGATAGAAAAAACCAAGGGGCCAGACTCCTTTAAGACAGCAGTCCCCAGGACTGGTTTTTGGGACTAGGGACTGGTTTCGTGGAAGGCAATTTTTCCACAGACCAGGGGGTTGGGGGAAGTGGGGTGGTGGGGGATGGTTTTAGGATGAAACTTTCCACCTCAGGTCATCAGCCATTAGCTTCTCATAAGGCATGCACAACCTACATCCCTGGCACGTGCCATTCACAGTAGGGTTTGCGCTCCTATGAGAATCTAATGCCCGCTTCTGATCTGACAGGAGGCACAGCTCAGGCGGCCATGCTCGCTCGCAGGGCACTCACCTGCTGCTGTGCAGCCTGGCTCCTAACAGACCACGGACTACTGCTGGTCTGCAACCCGGGGTCTGGGGACTGCTCCTTGAAGAAACACCTCAGAAAGCATGAGTTGTAGGAACAGCAGATGTACCCTGCCAGTCCCTCAGCCTGTTTTGAGGGCCTCCTCACTGGGGGCTAAAGACAGACACAGCTTTTGCTCCCAGGGAGCTCACAGTTTGGAAGGGAGACAGAGACAGGATGAACATAACACAGTTTCACAAGCTCTATAGTAAGGTGCCTGCAGGGCCCGGGAATGTTGTGGTACGGGGCAGATGGGGAAGGCTTCCTGGGACAAGCCCGCTTTCAGCTGAGCATGTAAGACAGGGAGAGGAGACAACGCCACCCGCAGTGTGTGGCTCAGCGGTGTGTGGCTGCCTGCAGTGTGTGAGGCAGGACGCTTGTTCCTGACCCTCAGAGGCCAGGACGGCTAAGATCAGTTCTGGGCGGGGTGACGGAGGGAGGAAGGCACAGCACCCCGTACGGAGAAGCAAGTGGAAGGTGAAGTTTTTTCCACTTTTCAGAGGTTTGGCTGGGAAAAGGAGGCAAGAGATGGAGAGTGGCCTCAGAGGGTGGGAAGGAGGAAGGGGGCTCACTGTGAGGACAGAGGACACCCAAGCATGCTGAGGCGCCCTATGTAAAGGAGTCAGAGATGAGCAAATGATGTCTTTGCAGCTGTGTGCTGACCACAGTCACACCAGGGCCTGTTCCGTAGAACCCACCTCTCTCACAAAGACCAGAGGGAAGCCAGGCAGCTGCTCTCCTCCTTGCTGGGCCACCAGCACAGACCAGCTGAGGCCCATATCCACGGCCTGCCAGTGACAGACTCCAACACTGGCTGCCCTGAGCTGGGGCCCCAGGCTCGTCCCTGGTTCATTGCTTCTGTGAACACCCACTGTGCCCATCACACAGCATCTGTTTCTCCCTTTAAGCAATGGTACCCAGGGTTTCTCCTGGGAACACGTTTTTCCTCCCGTCACGTGGGATTGGACCCCACAGTTCCAGGCACAGACCCACCACCCAACCCCAAACAGGGGGACTTTTGTTCACCTTAGGGAAAGGCAGCTTTCTTCCCACAGGGTTTCCCAGAGACTGGATGTGAGCCTGGATCTGCCAGCCCACAGGAAGATGTCCACAGAGAGGATAGGCAGGAGTGTCAGTGCGGAGAGAAACCGTTTCTCCTGTGACATCATTTTAAGCCCCTGGATCCAGCAGTGCCTGAAGCTGATGCTCAGCAACTGAGAGCTGGGTCTGGCATTCACACATGCTTTTTGGAGGTTGGGTTAAAAAATGCTAATCACGATGAGGGCAGAACAGGTGAGGAAAGAAAATTACTATTATGGCTTCCTATAATTAGGCCCCAGATGTTTACCACCAAGCTGAGTACCCCTGAGAGATAGAAGGCCTGGAACACTCCACCCCTGCCTCAAACTCCCTCCAGGGCCTCTGTCCATATCCCAGCACTAACACCTCTATCCTGGCTCTAACCCTCCTATCCCGGCTCTAACCCTCCTATCCCGGCTCTAACCCTCCTATCCCGGCTCTAACCCTCCTATCCCGGCTCTAACCCTCCTATCCCGGCTCTACCCCTCCTATCCCGGCTCTAACCCTCCTATCCCGGCTCTAACCCTCCTATCCCGGCTCTAACCCTCCTATCCCAGCTCTAACACCTCTATCCCGGCTCTAACACCTCTATCCCGGCTCTAACCCTCCTATCCCGGCTCTAACCCTCCTATCCCGGCTCTAACCCTCCTATCCCAGCTCTAACCCTCCTATCCCGGCTCTAACCCTCCTATCCCGGCTCTAACCCTCCTATCCCAGCTCTAACACCTCTATCCCGGCTCTAACACCTCTATCCCGGCTCTAACCCTCCTATCCCGGCTCTAACACCTCTATCCCGGCTCTAACCCTCCTGTCCCAGCTCTAACCCTCCTATCCCGGCTCTAACACCCCTATCCCGGCTCTGACCCTCCTATCCCGGCTCTAAAACTCCCGAGGAGGTCGGTCTTTCTCCACTGGCCTTGTTTATGTATTTCTCAGGCCCTTTTTCTTAAGATGTTTTAAAGTGACTCTGAATGACAACCTGCAAACTACCCCACTTCCATGCCAAAAGTAAAACATCTGGGAAATCAAGAGTGAAAAGGCCCAAAAAAGGGCAGGAGGGCACACCTGGAGACGGTTATAAGACCATCCTCAGAAACGCTGCACAGAGGTGGCGGCTGGCCCGGGGAAGCCCTACTTCTGCCATCAGAGGCCCGACGCTGGGCGGCAGCAGAAGCAGCAACTACAGCACGAGGCAGAGGCAGAGCCACTTGGGCCTCGGAGCCTGCCATCCTCTGATCACCGGAGCGGGGTCTTGCTTGTCTGCAGCGGAATGGGTGGGAGAGGTGTCAGGAAGAGGGCTCCTGGAGGCCATGGAGGAGTTACTGGGTATGGTCAAGGAACTGTGGGGAAGGAAGGTGAAAGAGGCTGCGGCTGACGGACGAACCCAGGCAAGGCCAACTGCCGATGGGAAGGAACATACTGGACAACAGAGTGCTAGTGACAGCTGGCTCTCTGGGGAAAATAGCCTAGAGTTACGGCGTATTTGCTTCCCAAAGTGTAAATACTCTCACCATGACAGATTTTGTCATCCACCTGGCATCAGTGAACAAGGAGTGGGGAAGAGATGCCTCCAATTGGCTCTCACAAGCCACACACAGCTGTGGGGGCACTTCAACGAATTCGGAAGATGCTTGTCTTTGCTTTGGAAGTGCTGGTCTGGAGCTGATGAGCTGGAGAACTCCTGCACAATCACAACTTGGTTGAGGCCAGGCGTGGGTTTGGGGTCAGCTCGCACAGCCCCAGAAACAATACACTTGGCATGCCCATGCACTGCCTGTGGCCATCGCCGCAGTGGCTGCAAGTTGTGGCGCACTGCAAATGCAGCTTTCCAGCTCAGAGCCTACACGCCTTTCCTCGGGACAGCGTGCTCCCAGCCACACAGCTGTGTATCTCTCAGGGAGAGGAAAACACAGGCAGATTATTAGCAGGAGGTCAGCAGATCCAGCAGGCATGGGGGTTACTTCCAACCTTTTCACTTCAGTGTCACTTAGCAAGATTCCAAATGTGCAGTTTGCCGTGGTCCATCCGAAAAACCCTAACTTCCTGCTAAAATCAGAAGTTCGCGCCTGACATCCCTTCAAAAGAGACGTCAGCCTCAGAGATTCCTTTGGGACGTCAAGATCATTTTTAACAGTGAATAAATAGGTTCACTGTGGAGTCCCACGAACAATGACTTCATGGGGCCCTGTCAAATCCAGAGAGACAATGCAGGTCACCTCCTGCCCCCTTCTGTGGCAGCTTGGGTTGCTCTCCTGCCTTGAGTTAGCTGCACAGAGTGGGGTCTGCAAAAGCCTATGAGGCTGCAGCTCCAGGCACCTCTGTGCAGGCGTCCTTTCCATAGCCTTATGCATAATGTATTTTTTTTTCCTGAAAGACAACCTTCCAAATTAAATATATTTTAGGCTCTACAAGTTCCTGTCCCCTCAAACCTTGGGCATCGATGAGTATCTCCAAGCCCTCTTTGTCTCTAAGTATTTTGAGATTAATTAGTGTGCACTTGAAATCAGGATATATTTGGACCCAGAAAAGACTCCATAGGGACAATTAAAATGATTACAAATGCTTTTATTTTATGGGCAATTGGAGAACAGGGGAGTCCGGCAGTGATTTGACTTTATCTGTGAATTTTGAAGTTCTGGTTTGCTGGGGAGGAGATTTTCCCTTCTCATTTCGCCTGGACCAGACATTGGAAGTCTTAAACCACTATCCAAAACATAACTATGCTCACTTTGGTGGGTTTTACTCAGAAGCTCTCAACAGTGAGACTTCTGTGGGGCACCACATGGGTGGGTACACTTTCCTTTGCCACCAGGGCAGAATAAAACCTTTGCAATGAGCTGGAGTGTGAGGTTACATGCAGAACATCTATTTCTGTCTCTGGCCCTTCTTCCTCTCTGTGGACACTTACACACCATCCTGGTCTTCCAGGCACTGTGGGAAAGACCACAAGCCGTTCCAGGGAGCGAGGTGCGGGCATTTCTGAGGGAAGGGCACTGCTCCTTTTCAGAGCTGGCTGGAGGCAGATGTGAGCTCTGACCCTGTCCACACGGCCCTCTCTGGCACGGAGCTGCACAGAAGCCTGCGTGGGGTTGAGTCTCTCTCCCTCCTAGCTTCGCTGGAAGACCTGACCCACAGTCACCCTACTTCTAATCCTGGCGGCGACTCAGCTCCTTTTATTTCCACTCGGATCTTCTGCCAGCTCTGTTCTTAGCTATGGATACAAACTGCCCAGGCATTTCCTGTTCCAGGTGGTTTTGAGCAGAAAGCCAGCCAGCGTGGGCTGAAGGTAGGTGGGGTGAAATTCTTCAGGAATTGCTCCCGGCAAATGTGAGAGTAATTCAAAGTTACACTGGGTTGACTTCCAAAGCGCCCAGCCCCGAGTGGAAACAAGGCCGTTTTGAACTAACTTTAGAAACATAATGAGTGCGGACCACCTTCAGGCTTGCCCGTGTCCATCAGCCAGGCCCTGGAGTCCTGGGGTTATGCCTTCTGGATAAGATAAAGCAGGAAGCTGGCTCCAACCTCCTGCGGAGGCCCAGTGCTTCTGCAGAGCTGAGCAGTCACCCCGAGACGTTAAACCAATCTCCGTGGGATGCAGGTTTGTTCCGAAGTGCACACAATGTAGTGGTAACAACAGGCAGGTTTAACGTGTGTTCTCCAGTGAAAAATCTCCGTCCGGCAGTCTCTGGGCGTGATTGGACAGAGTAATTCTGAGAGGCTCCATGAACTGCAGCAAAATCAGAGGAGGTGGAGACCTTGGATGAGACACCAGGCCCCTTGGAGCTTCAGCTTGCCCCTCTGTGAAGGAAGCAGAGCAATACCTTGCAGCCCATTTAGGGGGATGAGGGATCAGGTCTCCAAGGCACAGCTGAACTCAGTGATTGGCAGCCGCTAGGCGGATGCTATTGTTCTTTTCTTGTACACATGGCCCTCGGGCTTCAGGAGCTGAGGGATGATCACAAGCGCTCGTTCTCCTGGGTGGCATCTGCTAATTAGCACCTGTTGGCCCTAACGTGAATTTGAGTGAAAGGTCTGTTTGTACCACATGAATTGGAAGTTGAGGAGCGATCCAGAGGATTCTAACATCCTCTGTCATTCTTAAATTGCCATGCAAAAGTGGAGATGAGGAAGACACTCCTATCGCCAGACACTTAGGGCTGAGCCAGGTGGAGAAGCCACGCTGGGAAATCTCAGAAGCCAGGGTCGGAAGCCAAGGGACTTACTCACAGGGGCACCTTCTCCACTCATTCGACCTCCAAAATGAACTACCTCTTGGAATACCCAGACTGTGAATTTTGAATTAGGATGAAAGGTGACATCAGCCGCCCACGGAGGGCCTCCAGTACATTCAAATGCATGGGTTGGGAAGGGGAAAGGTAACTTTTTGGCATGATACCAGGTGGTGGGGCTTCCAGTGCAAATGCTGGTGAGGTTGACCCAACGTCCTTTGATGGGCAGAAGGAGAGGGAGTGGGCTGTTTGCGAAATTAGTAAAAAGAGGCTGTCACTTTGAAGCTGCCAAAAGCAGCACGAGGCCTTGTTTCAGAATGCATTTTTAAGTGTTGTTCTATTTGCAGAGTGACAGCTTGGACAGCTGAGGAAGAGAGTGCCAGGTGAGGCAGGCACACCATCCATGCAGGGGAGGTGAAAAACCACGGGGCTGATGAAAATGCATGTGGATGTCAACTCCAGGGATGGCAAGGTCTTACCCTGGCAGCACAAGCATGAGCAGCCGTCACAGCCTCAAGGAGGCAGGGTGGATGGCGGATGACCAAGCTGCGGAGGAGGTGGCAGGGCAGCTTGGGACACGGGGGGGATCTAGAGTGTGGTGCCAATGATACCCCACGTGGGTGCTTGGAAATGGGCATTCCTGCCTTCCCCAAGGCAGGTGTGCGAGGGGTGTCTTAGCATCAAAGCATTCCCTAACTCTTTAACAGGACTGTGGTCTTCATTGTAAACTTGCCTATTAGAGATTTGTTTTGTGTCTGTCTCATTAGACGTTGAGTTTCTCAAGCAGAGACTATTTCAAAGAAAGACTCAGACTTTTGCATAGTCTACAAAAGCAGGAATGTGGACAAAGATGTCATTTTAAAAAATCAGTGATAAAAATGGAAATAAAAGGGTTTCATGGGTAACTTTGATTTAGCTAAAATCATTTTTGAAACTAGACAAATCATATCTTACTTTTTCTTTCTTCAGTCTCAATCAGCACTTTGCAACACAGGCTGAGAGATGATGGCATGAAGACAGCTCAGAAGAGCAGTACCTGAGGAAGATCAGCCACCTTGAGTTTAAGTTTAGCCCAAAACAGGAACATGGGATTAAAGCTGGCAGAAGGACAGGGGCCACAGCATGTTCCAAGCCAGGGAGGTGGGAGCACAAGCAGCCTCTGGGCACTCTGCTCTCTCCACTTCTGTGTCCAACTCAGAACTCCAACCACCTTGGGGCTCAAGTCCTGGGCTGACCTTTGCTGGGGTCGTCTAGGAATCGGGCCAAGGATACTCTCGGAAGATCTTCTCTGGCTAGAAAGGGATTTATCAGAATGGCTTTGCTCATGCATAGTTAGGAAAACTAGTCCAGAATAGAACCCGAGTCGATGGAAAGATGCGGGTGTTTGTGCTTGAAGTCAATGGAGCTGGCCACTAGGAATCTGGGATACACAGACCTTAGTGAAATTGGTATCCTTCTGGGTTTCCATTAGACTTAAGACTGTTGCTCTTTTTCCAGCTAAAATCATCCCCAGAGCCACTGGCAGCCCAATGGGGCTTCCTGCAAGTTGGCCAATGGCCTGCACTGCTCTGCTCAGACTCAAGCTGCTCTCAGCTCTCCTGGGGTTACTTTGGGGGACTGGTAACCTGCCCCAGTTCCTCACAACTTCCTTCACCCTTCTATGATCTTCCTTCCTGTCCCAAGCTTGTCTTCCATCGTTTTCCTTCCTGTTCCCGCCCCTAATCCACCGTGGGGGTGGCTGCATGTTAGTCAAATACGACGGCACTGTGTGGTCCCCTCTGGGTGCTCATGTCATTACAATACAGGTGTGAAACCAGCCATAACCCGGGAGGAATGACACTGAACCAATTTACTAGACTGATCATCAAAATCGATTCTCAACACATAAACGGTGAGTCAAGTCATTTTTGTTTTACCCAGAAAGCTGTGGGCAGGTTTATCCTCCACCACACGGATCCTCCGAGCTCCAGCAGGAATGATGGCAGCTTCGATATAACCTGTAGCAACAAATGACATAGAGGTAAACCACACCTCCACCCTGCACCAGAGGCCATGCAGCATCCCCTGGCCAAAATCTAGCTACCAAGCCCCCCACAGTGGCTTCAGAAACGGAGGGCTGGTGCAGAAGGAGGAGGCTCTCCTAAGGCCAGAACCTCCCAGTGGCCCCATTTCCAGAGAGCAGGATTTGCACGTGTTTCAGGTTGAGTGGTGTCCCCCTCCTCCAAATATGTATGTTGAAGCTCTAACTGCACACCCCCCTCAACCAGAACATCAGCATGTGACCATTGCAGACATATTAAGATGAGGTCATCGTGGAGTAGGTGGGCCTAATCCCAAATGACTGATGCCCTTATAAAAAGGGGAAGTTTGGACACACACATGCACACAGGGAGAATGTCGCGAGAACATGAAGGCAGAGATGAGTGATGCTTCTACAAAGTAGCCAAGGAATGCCACAGACTGCCAACAAACCACCGGAAGTTAGGCAAGAGGCATGGAACAGATCCTCCCTCATGACCTGCAGAAGGAACCAACCCTGCTGACACCTTGATCTCAGATTTCTCAACTCCAGAACCAAAAGACAGTAAGTTTCTGCTGCTTATGCCACCTGGTTTGTGGCACTTTGTTATGGAAGCATAGCAAATGAATACAGCCCGGTATTCTACATGAAGGGCACCTCCCTGGAGCATCAGTGAATAGTGGCCCTGGTCTGATTCATCTGCTGGAAGGCCTTTTGCTCTTTGCTGTATTTTGAACTTTCCCTGAATATCCATGGGATGACAGCAGAAACCAAGCAATTTACCCTATGACAAAACTACAGTATTGCCTTAACACACGGTGCACTGTTTCTTGCTTCCATCGTCTTTGGCCGTTTCTGCAGCTATCACACTTGTATAGTTTTGTCCATTTCCTTGCATGTTTTTAAGCAGAGTAGGGGGCCAGGACGGCAGGTGGGCAATGAAGACACGACTGAAGCTGCCAGGGCAGAAGCTGGTAACTGGCTAATGCCTGGTTAATAGGGAGACTGCCAATACGTGAGCCTAACATGACGGTGAGACTCTGAAATGTAGGCTGGTAATAATTTTGGTTTGATTTTTATTTGGGATTTAGACAAGAGTATTAGGCATTTGTTTCTGCAGTTTAGATGAGGATCTCAACTTAGATTACAAATCCTAGCCCTGTTGTTCCCAATGTGATCACCAGAATCATGAGTGGAGCTATAAAAAATTAGAGATTTCTAGGTTCAAGTATGTGGAAATACCTATAATGAAGGGTTTATTTATTTATTCATTCATTTTCTCACAATAAAATGGCTTTCTTTTTATTATAAAAATAGTATACAAAAGTTCAAACAACATACAGCAGAAAACCAGAATTGACCTGTACCATATCACAATGGGAAAATTACCCCAAGAAAGTAATATTTTGGTGACCAGCCTTTTCAACATCTCTTAATGCATATAAACATACATATATCATTTTATGTGAATAGACTAATATATGTACTTTTAAAAGATCAGGGACAACTTCAAAATAATTAGTTTTGCCAGGTAATGTATGTCTAAGGTACAAAGTTCAAAAACTGTAAAAGGATCAAGTAAAAAGTATTTTGATCTATAGGCTATATAAGGCATTCTGTAGCCAACTACATTTTTAAAACTGTTTATAATAATTTGTATATTTTGGCTGAGTTTCTATGTAGCTAACATCTGCTAATATGACAGTTCTGTTTCTTCCTTTCTAGTCTTTATGCCTTTAATTTCTTCTGTCACTATTCTGGTTGCAACTTACAAAACCACATTGTATGCAAAATGAGATTGTGGCATCCTTGTGTAATTCGTGATGTCATAGGAATGCTTCCAAAGTTTTCCCACTGAAAAAGACTGTTACTGTGAGAATAGGATAGGTATAATTAATCTATCAGGTTAGGGACATTCTCTTGTTTAAATTTTAGTTTAAGTTCTGGGATACATGTGCTGAATATGCAGGTTTGTTACATAGGTATACATGTGCCATGGTGGTTTGCTGCACCCATCAACCCATCATCTAGGTTTTAAGCCCTGCATGCTTTAGGTATTTGTCCTATGCCCTCCCTCCCCTTTTCCCCCACCCCCCGACAGGCCCCACTATGTGATATTTCCCTCTCTGTGTCCATGAATTCTCACTGTTCAACTCCCACTTATGAGTGAGAACATGTGGTGTTTGGTTTTCTGTTCCTGTGTTAGTTTGCTGAAAATGATGGTTTCCAGCTTCATCCATGTCCCTGCAAAGGATATGAACTCTTTTTTTATGGCTGCATAGTATTCCATGGTGTATATCTGCCACATTTTCTTTATCCAGTCTATCATTGATGGGCATTTGGGTTGGTTCCAAGTCTTTGCTATCAGAAACGGTGCTGCAATAAACATACGTGGGGACATTCTCTTTTTGAACATTAGTGTGCTAACAGCTTTTATCATGAAGAGGTATTAAAGTTAATAAAATGTTTTTGTGCATCTACTGAAATCATCAAACTGTTTTTCTCCCAAACCATACCAAGGCCTCAGAGCTGAACTGTGATCACGCTTGTCATGGCTTAGATGGTATATGGATCCACATCTTAGCATTTAAAAAAAAAATTATTTCATACATGTGGTGTTTGCTTAGTTTTACATAAACATTTATCATTTTTTTCTCACCATTTCTTCCCCATATCAGACCATTCTTCTGATATCTTTTTTTCTTCCTTAAATCCATGTGAAGGTCCTTTAGCGTAGATCTCTCGGTTGTTGTAAACTCTCTGGCTTTGTTTATCTCTAAATGTCTTCATTGACATTCTCTTGGTTTTGAGAAATGGTGTCCTTGGGCATTTGACTCTAAATTGATTGTTATTTTCCTTCAACACTTGAAATACACTTTTCCACTGTCTTCCCTTATGATATTGAGAAGGCAGTCATCATTCTAAGTGTCGTTCCTTTCTGAGTGGCCTCTCTGTCGCAGCAATACTCCTTGATGTTGTGCAGTTTCACCATGACATTTCCAAGCACGGATTATGGGGAAATACCAGTTGTCAAATTTCCTCCAGTCACACTTTACCTTTAACATCTAAGAACTATTAGACTACTCATAGTTTTGTGTCAACCTTTCTTGGGACACAAAGCTATATTATTAGTACACTTTTTTTTTCCTGATCTACTGGGTTTTCTTTTGAACATCAGAGTACGTATGTTTATCTCTTTTGTCTTCTGCAGTGCTTATTTTATCTTTTATTTTTTATTTACCCTGCTTGGATTACTTTGTGCTTCCCAGATCAGATCAGATCAATGCCTTGGATTGTTTCCTACCTTTTATCTTTTAACCGTTTATTAATTTGTACAAAAAACACAACTGGAAAAAAAAGCCAAGGTGGCTGAACAGGAACAGCTCCAGTCTACAGCTCCCAGCGTGAGCGATGCAGAAGACTGGTGATTTCTGCATTTCCAACTGAGGTACTCGGTTCATCTCACTGGGGAGTGTCGGAAAGTGGGTGCAGGACAGTGCGTGCAGGTCAGTGGGTGCAGCACACTGAGCGTGTGCTGAAGCAGGTCGAGGCATCCTGTCATCCGGGAAGCGCAAGTGGTCAGGGAATTCCCTTTCCTAGTCAAAGAAAGGGGTGACAGATGGCACCTGGAAAATCGGGTCACTCCCACCCTAATACTGCATTTTTCCAAAGGTCTTAGCAAACGACACACCAGGAGATTATATCCCATGCCTGGCTCGGAGGGTCCTACGCCCACAGGGCCTCGCTCATTGCTAGCACAGCAGTCTGAGATCAAACTGCAAGGCAGCAGCGAGGCTGGGGGAGGGGCGCCCACCATTATAGATGTTTGAGTAGGTAAACAAAGCCGTTGGGAAGCTCGAACTGGGTGGAGTCCACCACGGCTCAAGGAGGCCTGCCTGCCTCTCTAGACTCCACCTCTGGGGGCAGGGCACAGCCAAACAAAAGGCAGCAGAATCCTCTGCAGACTTCAATGTCCCTGTCTGACAGCCTTGAAGAGAGTAGTGGTTCTCCCAGCACGCAGCTGGACATCTGAGAACAGACAGACTGCCTCCTCAAGTGGGTCCCTGACCCCCGAGTAGCCTAACTTGGAGGCACCCCCAAGTAGGGGCAGACTGACACCTCACATGGCCAGGTACCCCTCTGAGACAAAACTTCCAGAGAAACGATCAGGCAGCAAAATCTGCTGTTCACCAATATCCGCTGTACTGCAGCCTCCACTGCTGATACCCAGGCAAACAGGGTTTGGAGTGGACCTCTAGCAAACTCTGACAGACCTGCAGCTGAGGGTCCTGACTATTGGAAGGAAAACTAACAAACAGAAAGGACATCCACACCAAAACCCCATCTGTACGTCACCATCGTCAACGACCAAAGAGAGATAAAAACCACAAACATGGGGAAAAAAAGAGCAGAAAAACTGGAAACTCTAAAAAGCAGAGTGCCTCTACTCCTCCAAAGGAACGCAGCTCCTCACCAGCAACGGAACAAAGCTAGACAGAGAATGACTTTGACGAGTTGAGAGAAGAAGGCTTCAGATGATCAAACTACTCTGAGATAAAGGAGGAAGTTCGAACCCATGGCAAAGAAGTTAAAAACCTTGAAAAAAGATTAAACGAATGGCTAACTAGAATAACCAATGCACAGAAGTCCTTAAAGGACCTGATGGAGCTGAAAACCAAGGCACGAGAACTACATGAAGAATGCAGAAGCCTCAGTAGCCGATTCAATCAACTGGAAAAAAGGGTATCAGTGATGGAAGACGAAATGAATGAAATGAAGCAAGAAGAGAAGTTTAGAAAAAAAAGAATAAAAAGAAACGAACAAAGCCTCCAAGAAATATGGGACTATGAGAAAAGACCAAATCTACGTCTGATTGGTATACCTGAAAGTCATGGGGAGAATGGAACCAAGGTGGAAAACACTCTGCAGGATATTATCCAGGAGAACTTCCCCAATCTAGCAAGGCAGGCCAATATTCAGATTCAGGAAATACAGAGAACACCACAAAGATACTCCTCGAAAAGAGCAACTCCAAGACACATAATTGTCAGATTCACCAAAGTTGAAATGAAGGAAAAAATGTTAAGGGCAGCCAGAGAGAAAGGTTGGGTTACCCACAAAGGGAAGCCCATCAGACTAACAGCGGATCTCTCGGCAGAAACTCTACAAGCCAGAAGAGAGTGGGGGCCAATATTCAACATTCTTAAAGAAAAGAATTTTCAACCCAGAATTTCATATCCAGCCAAACTAAACTTCATAAGTGAAAGAGAAATAAAATCCTTTACAGACAAGCAAATGCTGAGAGATTTTGTCACCACCAGGCCTGCCCTAAAAGAGCTCCTGAAGGAAGCACTAAACATGGAAAGGAACAACTGGTACCAGCCACTGCAAAAACATGCCAAATTGTAAAGACCGTTGAGGCTAGGAAGAAACTGCATCAACTAACAAGCAAAATAACCAGTTAACATCATAATGACAGGATCAAATTCACACATAACAGTATTAACCTTAAATGTAAATGGGCTAAATGCTCCAATTAAAGGACACAGACTGGCAAACTAGATAAAGAGTCAAGACCCATCAGTGTGCTGTATTCAGGAAACCCATCTCATGTGCAGAGACACACATAGGCTCAAAATAAAGGGATGGAGGAAGATCTACCAAGCAAATGGAAAACAAAAAAAGGCAGGGGTTGCAATGCTAGTCTCTGATAAAACAGGCTTTAAACCAACAAAGATCAAGAGACAAAGAAGGCCATTACATAATGGTAAAGGGATCAATTCAACAAGAAGAGCTAACTATCCTAAATATATATGCACCCAATACAGGAGCACCCAGATTCATAAAACAAGTCCTTAGAGACCTACAAAGAGACTTAGACTCCCACACAATAATAATGGGAGACTTTAACACCCCACTGTCAACATTAGACAGATCAATGAGACAGAAAGTTAACAAGGATATCCAGAAATTGAACTCAGCTCTGCACCAAGTGGACCTAATAGACATCTACAGAACTCTCCACCCCAAATCAACAGAATACACATTCTTCTCAGCAACACACCATGCTTACTCCAAAACTGACCACTTAGTTGGAAGTAAAGCACTCCTCAGCAAATGTAAAAGAACAAATTGTCTCTCAGACCACAGCGCAATCAAACTAGAACTCAGGATTAAGAAACTCACTCAAAACTGCTCAGCTACATGGAAACTGAACAACCTGCTCCTGAATGACTACTGGGTACATAACAAAATGAAGGCAGAAATAAAGATGTTCTTTGAAACCAAGGAGAACAAAGACACAACATACCAGAATCTCTGGGACACATTCACAGCAGTGTGTAGGGGGAAATTTATAGCACTAAATGCCCACAAGAGAAAACAGGAAAGATCTAAAATTGACACCCTAACATCACAATTAAAAGAACTAGAGAAGCAAGAGCAAACGCATTCAAAAGCTAGCAGAAGGCAAGAAATAACTAAGATCAGAGCAGAACTGAAGGAAATAGAGACACAAAAAACCCTTCAAAAAATCAATCCAGGAGCTGGTTTTTTAAAAAGATCAACAAAATTGATAGACCGCTAGCAAGACTAATAAAGAATAAAAGAGAGAAGAATCAAATAGACGCAATAAAAAAAGGTTAAGGGGATATCACCACCGATCCCACAGAAATACAAACTACCATCAGAGAATACTATAAACACCTCTATGCAAATAAACTAGAAAATCTAGAAGAAATGGATAAATTCCTCAACACATACACCCTCACCAACACTAAACCAGGAAAAAGTTGACTCTCTGAACAGACCAATAACAGGCTCTGAAATTGAGGCAATAGTTAATAGCTTACCAACCAAAAAAAGTCCAAGACCAGATGGATTCACAGCCGAATTCTACCAGGGGTACAAGAAGGAGCTGGTACCATTCCTTCTGAAACTATTCCAATCAATAGAAAAACAGGGAATCCTCCCTAACTCATTTTATCAGGCCAGCATCATCCTGATACCAAAGCCTGGCAGAGACACAACAACAAAAGAGAATTTTAGACCAATATCCCTGATGAACATCAATGCAAAAATCCTCAATAAAATACTGGCAAACCGAATCCAGCAGCACATCAAAAAGCTTATCCACCATGATCAAGTGGGCTTCATCCCTGGGAGGCAAGGCTGGTTCAACATATGCAAATCAATAAATGTAATCCAGCATATAAACAGAACCAATGACAAAAACCATATGATTATCTCAATAGATGCAGAAAAGGCCCTTGACAAAATTCAACAACGCTTCATGCTAAAAACTCTCAATAAACTAGGTATTGATGGTATTGATAGGTATCTCAAAATAATAGGAGCTATCTATGACAAACCCATAGCCAATATCATACTGAATGGGCAAAAACTGGAAGTATTCCCTTTGAAAACTGGCACAAGACAGGGATGCCCTCTCTCACCACTCCTATTCAACATAATGTTGGAAGTTCTGGCCAGAGCAATCAGGCAGGAGAACAAAATAAAGGGTTAGGAAAACAGGAAGTCAAATTGTCCCTGTTTGCAGATGACATGGTTGTATATCTAGAAAACCCCATCGTCTCAGCCCAAAATCTCCTTAAGCTGATAAGCAACTTCAGCAAAGTCTCAGGATACAGAATCAATGTGCAAAAATCACAAGCATTCTTATACACCAATAACAGACAAACAGAAAGCCAAATCATGAGTGAACTTCCATTCACAATTGCTTCAAAGAGAATCAAATACCTAGGAATTGAACTTACAAGGGATGTGAAGGACCTCTTCAAGGAGAACTAGAAACCACTGCTCAACGAAATAAAAGAGGATACAAACAAATGGAAGAACATTCCATGCTCATGGGTTGGAAGAATCAATATCATGAAAATGGCCATACTGCCCAAGGTAATTTATAGATTCAATGCCATCCCCATCAAGCTATCAATGACCTTCTTCACAGAATTGGAAAAAACTACTTTAAAGTTCATATGGAACCAACAAAGAGCCCGCACTGCCAAGACAATCCTAAGCCAAAAGAACAAAGCTGGAGGCATCACGCTACCTGACTTCAAACTATATTATAAGGCTACAGTAACCAAAACAGCATGGTACTGGTACCACAACAGAGACATAGACCAATGGAACAGAACAGAGGCCTCAGAAATAATGCTACATATCTACAACCATCTGATCTTTGACAAACCTGACAAAAACAAGAAATGGGGAAAGGATTCCCTATTTAATAAATGGTGCTGGGAAAACTGGCTAGCCATACGAAGAAAGCTGAAACTGGATCCCTTCCTTATAGCTTATACAAAAATTAATTCAAGATATATTAAAGACTTAAATGTTAGACCTAAAACCATAAAAACCCTAGAAGAAAACCTAGGCAATACCATTCAGGACATAAGCCTGGGCAAGGACTTCATGTTTAAAACACCAAAAGCAATGGCATCGAAAGCCAAAATTGACAAATGGGATCTAATTAACCTGAAACGCTTCTGCAAAGCAAAAGAAACTACCATCAGAGTGAACAGGTAACCTACAGAATGGGAGAAAATTTTTGTAATCTACTCATCTGACAAAGGGCTAATATCCAGAATCTACAATGAACTCAAATCTACAAGAAAAAAACAGCCCCATCAAAAAGTGGGCAAAGGACATGAACAGACACTTCTCAAAAGAAGACATTTATGCAGCCAAAAAACACATGAAAAAATGCTCATCATCACTGGCCATCAGAGAAATGCAAATCAAAACCACAATGAGATACCATCTCACACCAGTTACAATGGCCATCATTAAAAAGTCAGGAAACAACAGGTGCTGGAGAGGATGTGGAGAAATAAGAACACTTTTACACTGTTGGTAGGACTGTAAACTAGTTCAACCATTGTGGAAGTCAGTGTGGCGATTCCTCAGGGATCTTGAACTAGAAATACCATTTGACCCAGCCATCCCATTACTGGGTATATACCCAAAGGATTATAAATCATGCTGCTATAGAGACACATGCACACGGATGTTTATTGTGGCACTATTCACAATAGCAAAGACTTGGAACCAAGCCAAATGTCCAACAATGATAGACTGGATTAAGAAAATGTGGCACATATACACCATGGAATACTATGCAGCCATAAAAATGATGAGTTCATGTCCTTTGTAGGGACATGGAAGAAGCTGGAAACCATCATTCTCAGCAAACTATCGCAAGGACAAAAAACCAAACACCGCATGTTCTCACTCATAGGTGGGAATTGAACAATGAGAACACATGGACACAGGAAGGGGAACATCACACATCGGGGACTGTTGTGGGGTCGGGGGATGGGGGAGGGATAGCATTAGGAGACATACCTAATGTTAAATGACGAGTTGATGGGTGCAGCACACGACATGGGACATGTATACATACGTAACTAAGCTGCACGCTGTGCACATGTACCCTAAAACTTAAAGTATAAAAAAAAAGCAACTGATTTCTACGTATTAATTTTGTACCCAACTTCCTGAATCCTTTTATAATTTGTCATATTTTCAAGGTTAATTCTCTTAGGTTTTCAAGATAAATAATCATATCACAATAATATGTACCACAGTAATAGTTTTACTCTTTTGAAATGTTTATGGTATAAACGTCTATTTTTCTCACCCATCCAAGTACTAACCAGACCTGACCTTGCTTAGCTTCTGAGATCAGACAAGATCAGACACATTCAGGGCGGTGTGACCATAGTTATTTTTCTTTTCTAAATGCATTGGTGAGCACCATCAGAAAAATGTAAACTATTCCTGGAGAGAATGTACACCTTTGTTTTGTTTTTTATTACAACAAGAATGATTATAGTGTTTTGCTGTTGAATATAATGTGGGCTTACGGTTATATAGAGTGTGTAATAGTATCTCATATATAACATATTTCATTCGTAATATAATCATATTAAAGACATATACATTATTCTCATATTGAGAGTTTTGTTAGGAATAAAGGTTGAACTTTAGTGCATGCTTTTTCAGCATCTAAGTGCATAGTTTCCTCTTGCTCTCACACCTTGTTCTATTAACAGTATAACTATATGAATATATTTTCTAATATAAAACCATCTTCACATCTCAGAGTAAACCTTACTTGGGCACAGCATATAATTTTAATATGCTGCTGAATTGTTTGCTAATGTTATATTTAGAACTTTTGCAAAATTATTCCTAAGAATGCTCTGTAATTGTTCTTATGCTTCCTTTGTTGGATTGGGTTTTGGTATCAGTATTATTCTTGCTTTAATTAGGAGTATTTCTATGCTTCTATAACTTGTCTGTGTTGATTTTATACAGAGTCACGACTGGGAAATTTTTCAATCATTCATTTCAAACAGGTTTTAAACTTATTTACAGAACCGAGCAATGTAATCTCCTATGACTTATTAATTTCCTCCATACTTTATTTCCCTATTCTCTATTATTTTACATATTTGTACTTTCCTACCCCCATTTGGTTCATTAAATGAGAAAACAGTGGAGCTGTATACTATTTAGTTGGATTTCTTCATCCTGTCCCCTACCAGTAAATTCTAGTTGTTATTTCTGTTTTATTTAATGTTTTTCCATAGGCCTGTATATTCATACTTCTATTGTGTAACTTATCAGATGCAATTTAGTCCCTGGATATTACAAAATAAGGAAATAATTATGGTGCATTCTACTTTCTCACATCCCATTTCAACTTTTATTATATCATTTTGACATTGTATTAGTTTGTAACATTTACTTTTTACTCCCTAAAGTAATTCCTATAGTTGTTTTAGTTTTCATCCTAAAAAGGAATTTAATGTTTGTTATGCATTCTTCTGCCAGTTTCTCTAATAAATTCTTGCTTGTCTCAAATGTGTTCCCTTTGAGACGGGCTTATGGGAATTCTATTTTCTGAAATACGATACTGTATAGCAAAAAATAATTGTTCACTGTCTTTATCCTTGAATGTCAGTTTTGCTGCTGTAACATGTTGAGGTCATACTTACTTTCTCTGAGGCTGTTGTATGAGTGGCTCCATAAAATGTGACCGTGGAGAAGTCTGAGGACTGCTGGTTATTGCCCTATTATTAGGTGCTCTAAAATTTAGATGGGATGCTCAAAGGAGTCTTACCTTTAATGTCTAATAACTATTAGGCTATTCATAGTTTTGTGTCAACTTTTCCAGGGATATGAGGTTATATTATCAGTACACATATCTTTTTTCTGATCTATTTGCTTGGTTTTCTTTTGGGGGGGATATCAAAGTATATACATTTGTCTCCTTTGTCTTCTGCAGTGCTCATTTGTTCTTTTATCCTGGGACTTTTTGTTTATTTCCATTTTCCACTGCTGTTTTTCTCAATCCTGTCCTCCAGGTTTCCTGCTGCACTCTCCTATTGCTGATTTGCTCTGTCTGCTTCCACGTAGACCTGGTTTCTGTGATGGATTCATTGACCTCTCCTACATATGTCCTCAGTTCTGCTAAGTCACGTTTCATCTCTCTCTCTCTTGCTTCATTGCGTCACTGTTTCTTCCTTGAGGTCTTGTATCTTAGCTATGAATTCTTATTTTCTTTCCTTTTTTTTTGTTTTTGAGGTGGAGTTTTGCTCTGTTGCCTAGGCTGGAGCGCAGTGGCATGATCTCAGCTCAATGCAACCTCCGCCTTCCGGGTTCAAGCGATTCTCCTACCTCAGCCTCCTTAGTAGCTGGGATTACAGGCGTCCACCACCATGCCCAGCTATTTTTTGTATTTTTAGTAGAGATGGGGTTTCACTATGTTGGCCGGGCTGGTCTCGAACTCCCGACCTCAGGTGATCCACCCACCCCGGCCTCCCAAAGTACTGGGGTTACAGGCGTGAGCCACCGTGCCTGGCCTATGAGTTCCTATTTTATCAAGGCTACTGTTGATCACTTTCTGAAATTTATGGCAGTAACATTGGGTCACATTTTTCATCTTTTCCTTGGTAACATTTTGCCAGGATTTTTAAAAAGTCATTTGTTTTCCTTGTCCCCTTTATCTTTTTCCTATTGCTGGATACTTGTATAGATCCAGTACTGGTAAAGTTATTTCAAATTTTAAAGGGAGACAAGTTCTAATCATACTGACTGCTCGCAGCAGGTGTGGGAGGGAGAAACAGGACAGTGCTGTAGGCTAACAGGACTTTCCTTGGTTTACAGTGAAATTTGTTAGGACACAGGTTTATTGATATCAGTGTGTTCATTGTTATTTTCCTTCTAAAAAACGATATATTTTGAATTTATACAAATATACTTGAGTATACTTTCTCACTGTAAGAACTTTAATACTACACAAACAAAAACATAGCATAGTATTTTCATGTTTACATTTGTCTCAATTCTATGTTAGGAGTAACTCAGTATTATATCACACTACATTTGCAATTTTTAAAAACATGTCTCAGAGATCATGTATGTTATTATGTATAGCTCTACTTTATTTGTTTGCTTAAATCGCTATGAAGTTTATATAACTACTTGCCTATTAATGGACATTTAGGTTGTTTCAAAATTTTCACTGTAAGAAACAACACTTTATCATATACGAATATGCACAGAAAACCCCTCCACAAAATACTAGCAAGCCCAATCCAGCCACATATAGAAAGGATTCTACACTATGATCAAATATGATTTATGCTAGGATTCAAGCTTGTTTCAACATATGGAAAAATCAGGCTGGGCACATTGGCTCACCCCTGTAATCCCAGCAGTTTGGGAGGCCGGGACAGGTGGATCACTTGAGGCCAGGAGTTCGAAACCAGCCTGGCCAACATGGTGAAATCCTATCTCTACCACAAAAAAGAAACAAAAAACAAAAAAAAAACAAAAATTAGCCTGGCATGGTGGTGCGTGCCTGTAATCCCCGCTACTCAGGAGGCTGAGGCATGAGAATCGCTTGAACCCGGCGGGCAAGGGTTGCAGTGATCCGAGATTGTGCAACTGCACTCCAGCCTGGGAAACAGAGAGAGACTCCCTTTCCAAAAAAACAAACAAACAAAAAATCAATCAATATAATCCTCCATGTTAATAACGGGCAAAACCCACAAGATCATCTCAATAGGTGCAGGAAAAGCATTTGACAAATTTCAACACTCCTTCCTGATAAAAATACTCAACAAACTAGGAGTAGAAGGGAGCATGCTCAACCTGATAAAGGGCATCTCTACAAAACTCCACAGCTAACCGCATACTTAATGGTGAAATACTAAATGCTTGTCCCCTAAGATAAGGAACAAGACAAGGACGTCCTGCTGCTCCCATTCAACATTGTACTGGGAGTTCTATCTAGGGCAACTAGGCAAGGGAAAGAAATAAAAGGCATACAGATAGGAAAGAAGAAGTAAAATTATCTCTATTTGCAGATGCTAAAATCTTATATACAGAAAATCCTAAGGAATCCATTAAAAAACCTATTATGACAGGTTCAGTAAGATTGCAGGATACCAGGCCAATATATAAGAATCAACTGCATTTCTATATGTTAGGAATGAACAGTTGGAAAATGAAATTTAAAAACAATTCAATTTAAGTAGCATCACAAAGAATCAAACACTTAGGAATACATTAAAAAAGACCTGGAGGGTTGTAAGCTGAAGAGTACAACACATTGCCGAAAGGTATTAACAAATATCTACATAAATGGAAAGATATTTTATATTCTTGGATCAGACGACATTGTAAAAATGTGACTGCTTCACAAATTGGTCTACAGATTCAACGTAATCCCTATAAAAAATCCCAGCTTTTTTTTTTTTTTTGGCCAAAAATGGCAAGCTGTTCCTAAAATTCAAATGAAAATGCAATAGACCCAGAATAGCCAAAATAATATTTCAAAAGAAGTTGAATAACTCAGACTTCCTGATTCCAAAACTTTCTAGCTATCTATAGCAATCAAGACAGCAAGGTAATGGCATAAGGACAGTCGTTTCTAACAATGGAATATAATTGAGAGTCCAGAAGACAATTTTTTTAAACAAAGATGCCAAGAATATTCATCGGGGAAAGAACAGTCTTCAACAAACAGTGTTGGGACAATTGGATATCCATATGCAAAAGAATGAAGTTGTACTCCTATTTCAGACCATACAAAAAAATTAACTAAAAAATGGATCACAGATGTAAATATCAGAGCTAAAACTAGAAACCTCTTGGAAGAAAACGGAGGGGTAAATCTTCGTGACCTTGAATTAGGCAATAGTTTCTTAGACATAGCAGCAAAAGCACAAGCAACAAAAGAAAAAATAGTTTAACTGGATTACATCAAAACTGAAAACCTGTGTTGCAAAAGATACCATCAAGAGAGTGAAAAGCCAACTCACACACTGGGAGAAAATCTGTGCAAAGCATTTGTCTGATAAAGGAACTGCATCCAGAATATGTAAAGAAAGCTTGCAGCTCAACAAGAAAATGACAGTCCAATTTAAAAATGGGCAAAGGATTTTAACAGGCACTTCCCCAAAAAAAGATATATGAATGATCAATAAGCAAAGAAAAAGATGCTAATGATAAATTAGTCATTAAGGAAGTGTAAACCAAAACCACGAGGACATACCACATTGTACCCACTGGGATGACTCTAACAAAAAATAGTAAGTTGGAGAGAACACGGAGAAACAGTAGCCTTCATTCATTGCTAGCAGAAATGTAAAGTGGTGCAGCCACTTTGGAAAAGAGTTTGGCAGCTACTCCAAAAGTTAAACACAGAATTATCACTCACCAATTCCACTCCCAGGTATATACACAAGGGAAATGAAAACATGTCCACATGGTAACTTGTACACAGAAGTTCATATCAGCATTATTCCTAATAGCCAAAAAAGTGGAAACAATCCAAATACCAATCAACCAATGACTGTATTTATAAAATGTGGTATCTCCAAACAATGGAATAGTATTTGGAAATAAAAAGAAACATTGAGGTATGCGACAATATGGATGACTTGAAAATACTATGCTGAGGGAAAAAAGCTGTCAGGAAGGACCACATATTATATGATTCCATTTACACGAAATGTCCAGAATAGGCAAATTTGTAGATACAAACATCAGATGAGTGGTTGCCTAGGGCTTAAGAGGGAGATGGGGAATGACTGTTACCTATGGGGTTTCTTTTGGGAATGATTGTGGTGATATGGCACCATTCCTTGGGGTGATCAGCCAGCTACCTGATGGCAAGTTGATTATATTGTACCTTTTCCATCATGGAAAGGGCAGTGGTTTGTCCTCACTGGAATGGACACTTACTCCGGATATGGGTTTGCCTATCCTGCACGAAATGCTTCTGCCAAGACTACCATCCTTGGAGTCACGGAACGCCTTATCCACCAACACGGTATTCCACACGGCATTGCCTCTGACCAAGGCACTCACTTTACAGCTAAAGAAGTGTAGCAGTGGGCTTATGCTCATGGAATTCACTGGTCTTACCATGTTCTCCATCATCCTGAAGAGGCCCAAAAAACAGTGGAATGGCCTTTTGAAGTCACAATTACAATGCCGGCTAGGTGACAATACTTTGCAGGACTGGGGCAAAGTTCTCCAGCAGGCCGTATATGTTCTGAATCAGCGTCCGATATATGGTACTGTTTCTCCCATAGCCAGGATTCACGGGTCCAGGAATCAAAGGGTGGAAGTGAAGTGATACCACTCACCATCACCCCTAGGGATCCCCTAGCAAAATTTTTGCTTCCTGTTCCCCCGACATTACATTTTGCTGGCCTGGAGATCTCAGTTCCAGAGGGAGGAATGCTGCCACCAGGAGACACAACGATTCCATTAAACTGGAAGACTGGTACCCACCTGGACACTTTCGGCTCCTCCCACCTTTAGGTCAACAGGCCAAGAAGGGAGTTACAGTGTTGGCTGGGGTGACTGACCCGGACTATCAAGATGAAATCAGCCTATTATTCCACAAAGGAGGTAAGGAAGAGTATGCATGGAATACAGGAGATCCATTAGGGCGTCTCTTAGTATTACCATGCCCTGTGATTAAGGTCAATGGGAAACTATGACAGCCCAATCCAGGCAGGACTACAAATGACCCAGACCATTCAGGAATGAAGGTTTGGGTCACTCTACCAAGAAAAAACCCATGACCTGCTGAGGTGCTTGCTGAAAGCAAAGGGAATACAGAACGGGTAGTAGAAAAAGGTAGTCATCGATATCAGCTACAACCATGTGACCAGCTGCAGAAAGGAAGACTGTAATTGCCATGAGTATTTCCTCCTTCTTTTGCTAAAAACATGTTTGTGCATGTATACACTTGTACTAAGAAAGTATCTTTATTTTATTTCCTTTTCCTTTATCATGTGACATAAGATTTATTGACTTCCTATCAGCATGTAAGTATTGTTAACTTTATGTAATAGTATTTGGGTTGGGGATTGGTGTATTTCCGGTTGTATGAAGGATAGCTGTATTATGTTAGGGGTAATTATGACCTTATTATTGTCTTTATTTGAAGATTATGTGTGTTCTCAGGAGATGTGTATGGGTTCAAGTTGACAAGGCGTGGACTTGTGATCGTTGATACTGAGTGTCAACTTGATTGGATTAAAGGATACAAAGTATTGATCTTGGGTGTGTCTGTGAGGGTGTTGCCAAAAGAGATTAACACAGGAAGGGGAACATCACATTCCGGGTACTGTTGTGGGGTGGGGGGTGGCGGGGGGGCAGGGACAGCATTAGGAGATATACCTAATGCTAAATGACGAGCTAATGGGTGCAGGAAATCAACATGGCACATGGATACATATGTAACAAACCTGCACATTGTGCACATGTACCCTAAAACCTAAAGTATAATAAAAAAAAAATATATATATATATATATATATTCTGGCTGAGAATTTAAAAAAAAAAAAAAAAAAACATTTGAGTCAGGGGGCTGGGGAAGGCAGACCCACTCTTAATCTGGTGGGCACAATCTAATCAGCTGCCAGTGAGTATAAAGCAGGCAGAAAAACATGAAAAGGAGAGGTGGGCCTAGCCTCCCAGCCTACATCTTTCTCCTGTGCTAGATGCTTCCTGCCCTGGAACATCAGACTCCAAGTTCTTCAGTTTTGGGACTGGGACTGGCTCTCCTTGCTCCTCAGCTTGCAGACAGTCTATTGTGGGACCTTGTGATCATGTAGTTAATACTTAATAAACTACCCTATATATATATGCACACATACATACACATACACACACACACTCCTTAATAAACTCCCATATATATGTATATATGTGTGTATCTCCTCTAGAGAACCCTAATACATGGCTGCAGAACCTTGTGCATGTGCTAAACACTCACTGAATCGCACACTTTACATGGGTGAATTATATGGCATATGAATTATATCTTTATAAAGCTGCTTAGAAAAGCAACAATACTTCTATGAATGGCTTTGTACATGTCTTCTTGTGCATAAATATAATGTCCTACCAGGTCAGCTACTGTGAGCATCATTGAGTCAAACACAGGTACTGCTTAGTTGACATTGGTTTAAATACTATTTAAGCCAACCAACGCTACACGAGAGTCAACGTTTATTCAAAGATTTCTAAATACTTGACAAGATCAATCTTCTTAATATTTGCTAATCCATTTGGTGAAAAGATGTTGTCATAAGTTTGATTTGCATTTCCCTGAGAACCAATAAGGCTCAGTGTCCTATACACTTATTGACCATTTGTTTTCCCTTTTCAGTTAATGGCCTTGTTCTTAAGCTTTGCCCATTTTTCTACCATCTTTTCTTTAGTTAAGATGCAGTAGTTTAAAAAATGTATGTAACATATATTACTATAATTTGATTTTTTTTTGGACTCAAACTCTTTACTTACTAGACATGTTGCAAAAATTGTCAGTCTATCATCTGTTGTTTCTTTGCTTTTATCGCATTTTTTTTTTCTTTGAGACCAAGAGTCTTGCTTCTGTTGCCCAGGCTGGAGTGCAGCGGTGCAATCTCGGCTCACTGTAACCTTTGTCTCCTGGGTTCAAGCGATTCTCCTGCCTCAGCCTCCCGAGGAGCTGGGACTACAGATGTGTGCCACAATGCCCAGTTAATTTTTGTATTTTTAGTAGAGATGGGGTTTTACCATGTTAGCCAGGATGGTCTCCATCTCTTGACCTCATGATCCACCCGCCTTGGCCTCCCAAAGTGCTGGGATTACAGGCGTGAGCCACCATGCCTGGCCTTATTGCATGGTTTTGGTAGTCCTTTTTTTGTTTGAGACAGGGTCTCAGTCTGTTGCCCAGGATGGAGTGCAGTGGCGTGATCTCAGCTCACTGTAACCTCTGCCCCCCAACCCCAGCTCATGCGATCCTCCCGCCCCCGCCTCCTGAGTAGCTGGGACTTCCGGCACACACCACCGTGTCTACCTCATTTTTTGTATTTTTTGTAGAGGCAGGGTTTCGCCGTGTTGCTCAGGCTGGTCTGATAGTCATATTTTTAATTTTTGAGATCTCTTTTTTGTTTTCTGATTGTTCCTTCCCATGGCATTCTGTTCTTGTTTTGTGGCTACAGTGTCATCTTAAATCTTTCTACAAATAGCTATTAGAAAACTTCTATTATTTGAGTTACTTCTTCCCATTGGGTTTTTTTTTCTTCCCCCCCAGTTTATCTTGGTTTTTCTCATTTGTGTTGCAGACTCTCCTTCAAGAACCAGGCCGCAGCTGGGCGGTCTCCCGTGGGGATACGCAGGGTTTGCTTACTCTCAGGATTGGCTTTCTGCTGGGTGCAGGGAGCTGCTGCTGTGTTGGCAACCAAAATGCCAGAATGAAGAGGCGTTTCCTAGAGGTGCTGTGTTGTGGGAAAACTCCTAGAGCTGCTGTGTTATGGTGCTGGCCACAAATATTTCCAAGTCTTTCTCTGGAAATACGGAAGTAATGCATTTCACCACCCACTTAAACGAGTGCGACCACGTGACTTTGAACAGTAAAATGTGAGTGAAAATGAGGTGTGTCCCTTCCCTGCAGGAGCCTGAAGCACATCAGGGCCTGGTTTGCCACACTCCCTTTCCTTGCCAAGGTGACTGTGGCAGCGTGTAAACAGATAAAGTCTCTGCCAGCCTAGTTCCAGGAGTGACCTCACTATGCAGGGCCTCCTGCTGACCCACAGTGCACAAGCAGCAGGGGCTGGAAGCAGACTTTTGTGTTAAGCCGCTGAGATCTGGAAGGCACTTTTACATTAGTTTTGTTTGCTTGTTTATTGCAGCAAAACCAAGTATATTCATTCCGTTCCATCCATAGATGAACTTCCACCTGAGATGTCCTTGTTCTCCCTAAACGTTTCAAGAAGTTCCTTTTCATTCATTTTCAGGTGATCTTGGGAAGACGAGAAAACAACCACATACATGTTCAATCAGCCAGAAAGAAAGCTTCTCGGTCAGAAAGTTTAGCAGTGTCCTTCAGCCTCGACAGCAAATGCCTTGGCATCGTTACCACAGACCTAGTCTCAGATGTTTACAAATAAATGTCCTGCAGGATGTTTGGAGAGACTTCACAAATGTAAACAAAGTCTAGTTTGAGGGCAGCGGGTGCCTCATTGTCGTGCCCTGATCCCCATGCTGTTGTGTGGTCATCTAGTAGGACCCTTTCTAACCACATCTGACTTGGGAATAGTGGCACTGGCTTGCCAGGAGCAGCCGGCACACGGCCCCTCCCCTCCAGTGGCTCTAGAGCGAGGGCAAGGTTTTTTGATTAAAAATTGTCTTTGCTCTAGGAATCCTTCTCTACTGAAAAATTCTGGCCACAAGAAAACTAGCTTTTAGGATTATGGCACAAAATATTCTACAGCAAAGCTCTCTTAGAGAAATCAATTCCTTCTGGGGAGTTTCAACTGTGACTGGATTCCAGGCATGTAAGGCAGTAAATGTCAAAAACTGAGATAAAAGTTGTTCAGGGTCAAAGTGATTAGAATCTTTTTCAGAGGAATTTCCACTCAAACTACCAAACATGCCTGGAAACAAGATCTGCTTGTGGGGGATGAGCTGTTCTTGAAGGAAGCTGCTGTTGTGTGGAATCTTTCGCAACCAACAAACCTTGGCAATGGGATCACCAATCTGCAGAATCTCACAGAGCTGACTGGGCCCTGATCAATTCCTTTCCCTCATTCCACAGCAGGGTACCTTTGCAGCTGATACATGGTATCCACATCTATTTTTAAGCTTAACCTTGGCACAAGATGCAACAGTGAAAAGACATCTGTTTTCTGTCTTTTCTCATGTGCCCCTGGTGGAGGTGCTGATGAAAAGCAGTTCAAGGCGGACTCCGTACCCAAGTGAGCCCACCCTCAGGTGACCGCTCAACGCAGGGCAGTCCTTATGCATGCGCTCTGCTCACTGTTCTAGGACAAGTTTCTCTGTTCATGATAAAAAGGCAACCAGCTGGGCGCAGTGGCTCACGCCTGTAATCCCAGCACTTTGGGAGGTTGAGGCAGGTGGATCATGAGGTCGGGAGCTCAAGACTAGCCTGAACAACGTGGTGAAACCCCATCTCTACTAAAAAATACAAAAAATTAGCCAAGCGTGGTGGTGCGTGCCAGTAATCTCAGCTACTCAGGAGGCTGAGGCGGGGGAATTGCTTGAACTCGGGAGGCGGAGCTTGCAATGAGCTGAGATCGCGCCACTGCACTCCAGCGTGGGTGGCAGAGTGAGACTCTGTCTCAAACAAATAAAATAAAATAAAATAAAGGGTAACCAATGAAAAAGACAGTCCCTGAACTGAAAGGCAGTCCCTCTGTCCACAAACCAGGGAAACTGCCTCGAGCTCACAGTCCTCCAACCCCTGCTCTGACCCAGAGCTCAAAGTCCACCTGAGGCAGGTGTGAAGAGCCACCAAGAAGGGAAAGAGTACCATCACCAAGTCCCAAAGCACCTTGGCATCTCTCAGGCCAGACACCCCACGATGTGGACGCCAGATACCACCACACTGCCGAAGCATGAAGGATAATTACGAGGTAGGATTTACTCTCAGCATTTACAAGACAGATTCACATTTTAGGTAAGGTAGGAAGGCTTTATCTTTCGAGCGATTTCTCATTCTAGCTTCAGCCACCAAGCAGGAGAAATCCAGTTACAGCAACATGATTTGGTTTCATGAGGAAGCCATGGATGAAATCCAGTGCCTTTGCCATGGTTCCAGGAGAACATGCCGTTTCTGCCCTAAGGACCAGTAGTAAGAAGGAACTTCAAAGTGATGTTGACCTTTAACTGTCTCAAATCTTCCAGAGTTACTATTACTAGGCTATGAGCAATTTCCCTGTGAAATCATTTGTGTCTGAGTTTCTCAAGTAGACTTGCTGTTAGAGGATTTGGGGCTCTCATTTTTCCTCATGTTTTCAGGAGCATTAACCATCTTTGGAAGAAAACCATTGCATGGTACCTGAAAAGGTACCATGATGGACTAGAGGTAAAACCCTGGCTACCTGTACTCGGACTCTTTCCCCCAAAATCAGAGTTCTTTTTTTGTTTTGTAAATAGATCATAAAATATTTGGAGAAGCATTTGTGTTATTTTTCTCTTCTTACCAAAGTTGTTCACAAGAATATTACTATCTTATGTTTCTCCCTAAAGGTTGCTCCTGGGTCTAATTGAAAAGAACTCATTGTTTGGGAAACCCGTGAGGCTAGACTGTGCCTTGGTTCGACCCTCAGAATGGGAGGTCAGTGTAGACCAATGAAGACCAGAAGGGTGTTACCAAATGCCCCTCTGCCTGTAGGGAAACCAGTCCTGAAATATGAAAACTTTTCTATGGAGGAAGGTGCCAGCTAAGGCTAAATTCTCTGGCACGCCTTGGTATTTTCTGCCAGAGCACCGGGTGTGATTGAGGGGAAAGAAAACTTACCCCCAGCACGCTAGGGTATGTTTCCATTTGACTCTGTCTTTTATAGCTTTAAAATTGGTTTCATCCTATAGTTTTTCTTATGGTAAACAGTCTTCGGCATCAGTTTATATAAGCATTTAATGGCCTCTGCGTTTATCCATGGCTTCGCACACAACTTATTCCCATTGATTCTATTCAGAAAACACTCAGACGCATGAGCCAGGCAAGAGCCCCACCAAGCACGTCACTGCTGGGACGACACGTAACATCCAGCATCTTACATGAGAAACACTTGGGAACAGCCTCTGCCATCACACATGTGGATACCTTCGTACAGAGATCATTCTTAACTGAGAAAAAGAAATACGTTGTAATTGGTTTATGTGCACATTTTATGATTCTTCATTACAGTGTAAAGAAGCCTCATTTTGTACCATCAGCACGTAACAGTCAATTTCCACCCCCACGAGATTCCACATCCCATACCAGACAGAGCATGGAACCTGGCATGTGGCAGGGGTTCTAGAGGTAATTACTGAACAAATACGTGACACACGGATCTATCCACATTCAATAGGGATCCTCACCCCACCCTTTTTTTTTTTTTTTTTGAGATGGAGTCTCGCTCTGTCACCCAGGCTGGAGTGCAGTGGCGCAATCTCGGCTCACTGCAAGCTCCGCCTCCCGGGTTCATGCCATTCTCCTGCCTCAGCCTCTCCGAGTAGCTGGGACTACAGGTGCCCGCCACCATGCCCGGCTAATTTTTTTTTTTTTTTTGGTATTTTTAGTAGAGACGGGGTTTCACCGTGGTCTTGATCTCCTGACCTCGTGATCCGCCCGCCTCGGCCGCCCAAAGTGCTGGGATTACAAGCGTGAGCCACTGCGCCCGGCCCCCACCCTTTCTTTTAAGGATTATGTGAACAGGTTCTCACGAGAACACAGAGCAAAGGGAGCCAAAGCCCACAGGTGTCCTTGGCTGGTTCTCGGTGAGGACTTCAGTCCAGGTGTGTCCTGGCTGTCCATGGGCCAGTCACCTGGAGACTGACCAGCCACCTTTTCAGTGCCAAGGAGCAGGGTGGAATAAAGATAATACTGTTAAAATGGCAATTTAATGAAATGAAAGCATCACACCAAGAACTCTCAGATTACTGGGTTCAGATAACTCAACTGTCTTAAGCCAGCCCAAGGCACGAGCATTTTGAAGCCCATCCATCAGAAAAGCAATATGATAGCCAAGTTGAGTTGATTCCTTCCATAGATAAGTCGCTGAGGACCTCATTTGTTCAAAGTTTGGAGGCAACAGGCTGGAGGGCGATAAACGCCCTATACTCAGGATGCCACTTCCCCTGGTGCCACACTGGGACCTCTCATGACAGGGAGATTTGCCTCTGCTGGGCTGGACACTTTGCCACGTGTGGGTCTGCCCTGGATTCTTAGCTCAGGAACTTTGGCAAGAGGACCCACAGGAGTTCAGGCAGGGGTCAAGACTTCAGAAAATTGGGCAAAAATCCAGCATTTGATTCTGCTTTATCTTTCTGGTGTGGAGTTTCTCTTTGATATTCACCCTTAAGGGGGGTAAGGCATTCCTCCTTCCCTCATTTTTCAGAGGCGAGCAGAGAAGAAAGTTAGCTTCCTATCTAAACTGACAGGCCTGGTGAATCCACCCACTCAGCTGCACTTGGCGTCACCGAGATGCCTCTTGACCTGGGGGCTTTCTACGATTTCCATACTGGGTCTTGCAAGGATATGTTTCCCCTTCAGCCTGAGGTGTCCTCCCCCTACCCCCACTATCAGCTGATTTCTACTTGTCCTTTAGTGCTGGGGGCCACCCTCATCTTTTGGAGGCCTAGGTCTGGTGCCCCACCAGAACTTGGGGTCCCACAAGATGCCTGCTGGGCTGCCTCCACCTCATGCTCACATAGGCTGATGCTGTCTGTTTGCCCGGGGGGGTGGGGGGTTCCCTCTCTCGACTGTACCTGAGGTGGGGACAATAACTTATTTCTGTATACCTAGTGGTTAACATGTAGTCATGCTGCATAAATAATCATTGCGTGAATGGGCTTGGGGGTAACCATTTGTATCTCTGTCTAAGTGCATTCCAGTATGTCAGACCATGACGACATGTTTGTGTTGAATGAAACTATACTAGATAGGCAGCCAGTGACTCATTCACGTGCAAATGAGTACTGCAGGCAGATTTTCAATATATAGAATCCATATTGATGTGGGCTTGCGTTCACAGACGCCAGCTGTGAGGATATGAAAAACAAAAAACAAAGAACTGCTGTGTACCTTAAAATGAATGTGTGACAATTGGCAATCACTCAGAATAACAGTCCAGGTAGGTGAGGCAAATGTGTGCTTATTTTTGTCTGAAGGTTTGCTAAGGCTTCTGTGCTTCGGCAGCTGGAAGGACACACGCTAGGCTGCAAGCCAGGGTGGGAGCAGCCACCCAAGGAGGCTTCCAGGATGGTCCATCCTTCCATGAGGGACTGTCATGGCCACAGGAGTTTGACCTCACACTCCAGACAGGGATGTGGCCCAGGCTGGAGTGGAGGGAGAAGGGAAAGGGGTGAGCAGGAGAGGAGGACGTTACTGTGGCCAGATGAATGGGTCTGCCCAGGCCAAATCAAGGGCTGGCATACAGATCAGAGTCTGGGCAAAGGAAGACCACTTTTGACCTTAATCTGGGTTATCTCAGAAGTGAGATCCTATGTCAGATGTGTGGTAGAACTTTCCTTAGTGTTCTACATACAGAGTTGGCCAGGGTTGGGGATGGGGGTGGGCCTGGCTGTACCTGACCTGTCTTCTACAGAATCACGCACTTGCAGTCAGTTCTCTCTATGGGAGCTCAGTACAACGTTCAATTTAATAAACAAAGGGTCCTAACGCTTCCGTTAAAAAAGAAAAGCCAACAATAAGTAGTAACCCTTCCCCAACTGCAGGAGTTTTGCTCCTAAATGTTGGCTCAGCGGCAATAGGCAAGGTCAAATTCTCATGGGAGCCCAGGAGCTGGGGTACCAGTAGAGAAAACGGCATCGAGTACGTCAAAACGAATAGCAGACATGGGCAACGCTCTGGAGCCATGTGGTCCGGGAGAACTTTCTGGAATGCTGGGAATATTGTCCGCCTGTGCTGCCCAACACAGGAGCCGCTGGCCGTGTGCGGCAACAGAGTACTCAAAATTTGCTCAGTGAGACGGAAAGATAAACTTTTAAGTTGGTTTCATTTAAATGAATTACAGTTTGGATCGTCTCCAGGGGCCAGTGGCTGCTGAACTGGACAGTGCAGCTCTGGAGGCCAGTTCCCCCCAAACCAACCTGCTCCTGCCTCTCCTTTCTCTGTTGACCTCAGGAGCCACGTGGCAGGCACAGGTGCTCACACTAAGCTCCGTGCCTCGCTGACTAGGTACCCGTCTTTAAAATCCACCTGAAATTTCACTCTTAAGTTTCATTTTGCATTTGCGTTTTCCTCTGGTTTTGCTTTCACAGGGTCCTGCAAAATGTTGGTGCAGTAGGTTGCCTTTCCCATAGGCATCTAGAAGGAACGTTTCCTCCACACCAAGTTTCCTGTCCACACAGAGAAAAGTGGAGAGGAGAGCATGCCTCACCTTACGGGGCTGTTCTGTGGGGCAGGGAGGCACACATGTGCTTCTGTTCTCTTGTTGGGGGAAAATGAACTGAAAAGCTTCTATGCAAAGCAAGTTGTGGAAATCAAAATAAGTTTCTCAGCTCATTCCTCCCAACACAAGTTCTCCTGGTGACGGGGGGTGAGTGGACCCTCGCTAAGGCTGCCAGAGCTCCCTCTCCAGGTGGCTTGCCTGCCTCGTGCTCCCCTCAGCAGGTGTCAACCACAGAAGCTTTCCTAAACACTGTCCTCCAGGACAGGAGGTCAGAAAGTCATGTTCCAGGTAAGACAAAGCAGCCTGCAGCTGCAAAAACCATGCAAGCAGAAAGATGAAGCCGGCCCATCAACGGAATCCTGGCGTCCCTCTCTCTACGGACAGTGCTGAGGGATGTCTGTGCCTGGGGACCAAGAGGCTCAGGTACTCCGGAGTCACAGCTGGCAGTGGCACCTGAGACTTGCCAGACTGTACGGCCTCACGCACGTTTTAGAAATGTAAGTGCTATCCTACTTTTACTAACAGAAAATTCAGACACAGAGCAAACCTCTTCCATCGACAGGTAAAATGATTTGGCAAGTGTCTTTGCCACCTTCTCTGCCTGCACATCAGAAGGAGGGCTGCCAGGAAGTGCTGAGCTCCTGGCACAGGGCAGCTACCACTGACTCATGGAGCTCGGGCTAAGTGGGGAGCTGTTTCCGTTTATGGCAAACTATTCATTGCTAGCAACTTGAAGGCATCATTCTTGCTAAAATGTCCTTTCTTTCTTTTCAGAAATGAAACTGAAGTTTCAGGTCACCTATCCACTACCATCTAGCCCTTAAATATGAAATGTAGGGAAGTCTGCAATCAGTAGCTTTAGGCAAAGGACACAAAACACCGTAGCCACGGAAGCCCCATGGGCTGACACTCACCTGTCCCCCGGGCGTGGCTGAAGTCGCCCTTCACCAAGTGGCAGGTCTTGCCGTCCCCGCTGCAGACCCCGCATCTGTCTTCTTTGGCCGCAGACCCGATGATGCCATCACAGCCGATTTTCTAAAGAACCAGAGGGCCTCATTATTCTGTGGTTAAGACTCAGAGGAGTTTTAAAGAGACTGCCCTGCAAGGCTAACTTTTCCATGAGGTGCAGCAGGCATGGGGCCTGGGGCCCTGATCCATTCAGAGGCCCAAGGAAAATATTTTAATTCAGGAGAGAAAAAAGATGCACAGAATCCAACCTAGATTATATTTGTCTTTATACGCACATAGTTGTAAAGTGTATTTTTTGGTATTTGTTCTGGAGGAGGGAGATCCATGAAGGCACAAGTGCCCATGGGGGTCACACCGAGGCCTGATGCCCTGACTGCCTGGGGGCAGAGACCCTGGGGAGGGAGTGAAGCCTGAACCCTCACACCAGCAGGTGCAGCCACAATTTTTCATGATGGGGGTTCCCCTCTGGGCTGTGCGGGTCACCTGTAACTTGGCTGAAACAACCAGTAGTCTCAGAACATACAACGGAAACCGCAGACTTTTCTAACAAGGTAGGGATGCCCACAGCCCATTCAGGCAGGGCTGGGTACGGGCCCCTCTTTTCTCAGGTAGGGAGACCTAGTCTACGAAGAGCCCCATCTCTCATACCTTTTCAACAAGGCACGTCTGAGAGCAGAGGAGAGGCTGCCTCTACCCTAGGTGGACCTGAGAAGCACAGCCTGTTTTCTAAAAAGTAGAAAAAGGTTTCGGACTCTTTCTTTTTTAAAAAAGTGAGAATTTTGTATTCTGTAAAATAACCTAAATTTATACTATAGTAAACACTGGGTAATTATTTACTAGCTAGATTGCCTAAATGTCCCTCCACATTTTCCCCCTATAAAGCTAATGCTTCCAGAACAAGAACTGGGTTTTTCCTACTGCCCTGCACCCCAGATTACATATTGGCACTTCAGACTCCAAAGGAATCTACAGCCAGAAATCAAGATCCAAGATAGTCCTGGTGGAGGTGATGTAGCCCTTTCCCGTGATGCCAGCACGAGAAGCAGCACCGTGCTTCCCCCTCACAGGCACTCCCACCTGCAGGCAGGGCTTGGAGCAAGCACAGCGCCTGGGGTGCCAGGCTGGCTGCATGCGCATCCCTGGAGGCAAGTGCCTGGCCCCACAACTCCCCAAAGACATCAGCACCCTCTGTTCATTACGGCAGCGGTTCTCCAACTTCAGCGTGCATCGGCCTCATGGGGAGGGCTGTGAAAACACAAACTGCTCTGTCCCAGCCCTAGAGCTCTGACCCAGCAGGTCTGGGTGCACCTGAGAATGTGCATTTCTAATCGGCTCCCAGGAGATGCCTCACCGGGGCCATGTGACGCGAACCGCTGCACCATGGCATGCTACTCAAAGGAACAGGCGAATGCTCTTCATATTTAGTAACCCTCGAGTCTCATCCTTGGAGCCTTTTATTTTTTTGAAAAAGATTTAATGGGAAATTACTATTTTCTGTCCAAAAATGATAGCATAACTGAACAGATTCCAGGGAAGACTTTAAGATGTTCTAAAAGCTGAGCAAGTTGAGTCTAAAAATGACCATGATGAAATCTGAAAAAGGACGGAACTTGAATAAAAGATCAAACTTGTTCAAAGTTAGTATAAAAAGAGGTAAAGGGTAAAACTGAAGGTTTTAGTGGCCAGAAGACAGCAAGGAGCAAATGGATAACAGCAGGCTTGAGGGCGGCTGGGGAGATGTAGGTAACATATCAAGACACATATGGTAACTGGCAACCAACTACAATGCTCTGCCAGGGCAGACCATCCAGTAGTGACCTGGAGGGAAGCCAGCTGCGACGAGGCACCATGAGCCTGGAGTGCAGTGCAGGGCTGCCTAGATTCTCGATGTGGACTGCTGGCCAGCTGCTATCAAGCTGCTCAGTATAAAGATTACAGGGGCTGGCCGGGTGCGGTGGCTCACGCCTGTAATCCCAGCACTTTGAGAGGCTGAGGTGGGTAGATCACGAGGTCAGGGGTTCAAGACCAGCCTGGCCAACATGGTGAAACCCAGTCTCTACTAAAAATACGAAAATTAGCTAGGCTTGGTGACATGCACCTGTAGTCCCAGCTACTCTGGAGGCTGAGGCAGGAGAGTAGCTTGAACCCGGAAGGCAGAGGTTGCAGTGAGCTGAGATTGCGCCATTGCACTCCAGCCTGGGCAACAGAGCAAGAGTCTGTCTCAAAAAAAAATTATAGGGACTAAGAATAAAGAGTAGCCACGATCAGAAAATGTCCCCCTGCAGTGTTTAGCAAACGCCGAGACCAAATCTGTGAGACCACGTGTCTGCTGCTTTGTTTCACTTCAGAGCTCCAGTGCATGGTCTCCAGACTTGCTTCTGGTAGGGCCACAGGCCCAGTGCCCACAGAGCTGGTCTCTCCCACTGGCCTCTTTCCTGGCACCTGTTCCAGTCCCACCTGGGCTTTCTCATCTCAGGTACTCTCTGCTGTAGACCTTCCCTACACTGGCTTCCTATAATATTCAAACCACACCCTTGCTTGGTAGGAGTGAGTCTCTGGCTTCAGGCCTGGTTCCTCGTCCTGCACCTCAATCTGCATCTGGAGGCAGGGAATGCAGGGATGTCCGTGTCTGAACAGCAGTGAGTCTAAATGCTGATGGGTGACAGCCACAAAATCTGCCAACGGGGGCATTTTCTTCCATTGTTTCAGTCAATGCAAGCAACTTATAATCTTGGAAGAAACTGGGATGGTTTTCAAATGGAAGCTGTCACAGAACACAACTGAAGTCATTAATTCTGAATATTAGGGGAGCTTTGATGATTGTATGTATGAGGGTTGGTGTTCCAAGACAACAAGATGAACAAGCCTGAGGAAACTCCAGGCAATAAACTCTCTGAAGTCTTCCCATGTTATCCTGGTGATCCTTAGTTACTTTCCTAGGAATCTTCATCACCCATTTCTCAGCTTTCAAAGCAGGACGAGTTCCTGGCCGGCATTTGCTGGTCGCGCTCTGTGCCTCTGGCTAAGTCAGGGTGTGTGTGACACCAAAGGGCCAAGGGAACAATGCCCCACGGCATAATTAAAGGCATGGGATGGTATGAGATGGGATGGAACAGGGGGAAAAGCACAGGTTCTTTATTGGTCAAGACAGCTCCTATGAAACATGCAAAAAGTGCTTGGAAAAGCTTTAGTGCCCACAGCCATGTGCTGAGGAGGGCACAGGATGGGCCGTGGACAGTGGGAAATGTCCATCTTTAGCTGAGTCCTGGATTCCACCCTGGAACTTTGCCCGTGTTGAAGGTAACCAGTAACAACAGCCTCTTGGTCATCACACCTAGCGGTCATGTCTCCAGCCTCATCTTTCATCTCTTGCTCTACAGCATCCGCCATAACACCCACCCTTTCTTTGCTGTACATGTATTTATTCATCCATGGTGCCTGGTAAGTGCCTAACCTGGGAATAAAGACACGTAAGATGGAGGGAGGCGCCAGTGTGGAAACAAGCAGACACCCCAGAATGTGTGCCTAAAGATGCCCCAGACGCCAAGGATGGCTCCTGTCTGATTCTCCTCCCACCCCCTGGATGACTCCTCCCTCCTCTTGCTTCTTCGACTCCCTGAAAGTGGGTAGCTCCCCCGGGGCTCCCTGCTCCTTCTAATTTTTCATTTTCTTGGTAATTTCACCTTCTCCTTATTTCAGCCATCACCCTCATGCGAAGAGCTCTTAAGCCCACTTCTCCCTCACTCCAGCCTGGCTCTCACTACTAAGAGTCTGCTGAGCAACCTCTCCAGACTTTCAATGCGACAACTTCGCCTCCAAAGCTGCCTGACTTAATTCTAGTTGGACACCCCCTACCACTGTCTTGGAACTGACAGACAGGCATCCTAGCCTGAAACCTCCAAGCCGTTTCTGACTCTTCTATTTTGGGATGTACCCAGTTAGTTGGTGAGCTTGGGTTTTTTTGTGCCCTGAAAACCTCTATTGCCTACTTCTCCTCCATGTTCTCCTCCACTCCCTAGTTTACACCCTCCTTAATTAGGACATGAACTACGGGAGCATTTTTCTCCTGCCGGCTGCCAGACTAATCTCCACACGAAAAGAGAGATAAGATCTGTGGCCACAGTTCCCCACTGCCTATCAGAAATGTCCACACATATGAATTTAAGACCCTCCATGATCTCATCCCAGCTGCTCACCAACTCAGCCTCCCTTCTTCCCCCTCCAGATACACAGTGAATCCAACCCCCTCCAGCCCACTCTTGCAAGCCCTCCCCGCCAATGGCCCCTCAGCCAGGTGGGCAGCCAGAATAGCCTCTTAACTCATTTCCTGGGATCTACTTCAATCAGTTATCCATAGCCAAGATCGCTTCACTCCTCTGCATCCATTCTGCCTGGGCCCTGGCTCCTTTGTGCCAGCCCCCGCCCTCCTCTGTTGCTGGAATGCACCCGTCTCCCTCTTGCTTCCCTCTGCTTGGAGCTCTCTGCCCCCAACTCTCGCCAGGCTGGCTCTTCCTCAAGGGCTGTCTCCTCTAAGAGAAGTGCCACGCCACCTGCTCACTGTCCTCCTCAGCCACAGTCCCCAGCTGGGTCTCTCTATGGCACCATTTTCCTTTCTTCTTCATACATACCAATCTCTGGAATGATCATGTTTGTGAGCTGACATGGCCTGTCTGTATGTTGGACAGGGACAGGGATCCTCTTGGTCCTGCTCCCTAATGAAAGCCCAGCACGCAATATGGTGTGCAGCACGCGGAACGTGATCAACAAATGCCTGGTGCAGGAATAAACACAATTCTACCCTGTGTGCTTTCTGCTACGTCTAAGCGGAACCTCTTCTTGGTCGTTAAATCATGCCTTCACCTCTGGTCATTCGGTTTCCAAGGGAATATGTGTCATCTCCCTAACGGACCACAAGCACATACAGGACTGTGTCTGAGAATTCTTTGTATTCTTGGCCTTCCCCCCATCCCCTGACACACACAGTGGCTGGTGTGGTGTTAAGCACATGTGTGTTCAGTAAGTGCGTAGAAATGATGACCTCTTATCAAGCTGGGGAGTTTAGTTTTCTCACATTTGAATTGGGACTTCCTTGTACAAGTTTTGATGGTACTTGTTTTTTCTGGCTGGAATAAGCAGTATTTGCTTTCTTCAGCTTATTAGCTATCTTCCAACTACTGCCTCATCCTATCTCTTCGGTTGGAGGGAGGCCACTGACTTCTTGAATGACTTCTAAGCGAGTGCAGATTTTAGGCCAGTCGCGCAGCCGTGACTCCAGGATTTACTGGGTTTCTGGGTGAGTGCCGCCAGGGCCTGTGGTGCCCATCTTCCTCTTTCTTGATTTCATTCTTGTTTTGCTAAACTACATGTAACTTCTGCAGAACGGATGCGTGGAAAATAGAACTTCTGAGTTCTTCCGTGTCTCAAAATTAATTTCCCTGCATGCTTGCTTGATAGTTTGGCTGCACGGAGAATTCCATAATTATCTCAATTTTCTGCCAGAGTCAGTTTTTTCTGTTTGTTTTTCTTGGTCTTTCTCCTTCACGCTGCTGGTTTTCTTCAAATAGCAGATGACGTCTGGTTGCCCACTCGTATTTGAGAACGAGCAACAGGAAGGCCGACCGAAGGAGATCTGTATTCGAAGCTGGGCACTGCTGCATGGTAGGTTTCCTTTCGTGACTAATGGGAGGGAAATTGACCTCTAACCTCAGCTCAGAAGGCTGGGCGCCGTCCTCAGCACAGAGGCCTCCCTGCCTGCTCTGGGTTTCCTCAAACAGTTCGTTCCATGACCCTGGAAAGCAGCTCCCTAACATTTTACCTGACAGCCCGTCAAGCTCTGAGTGTGGGGTCAGACACCGTCAGCATGGCAATGCACCCTCGGACTTCTTTGTTTTCAGCCCACTCTTCACTTCCGACCCTCCATTCTCAAGCCCACAACTCTTGGTTTGGGCTGTCTTTTCAGTTGCGATTCTGCACTTCTTCCAGCTCTGGCCTCTGCTGCTTTGTTCCTGCATGACACTTCTATCCACTTCTGTCGTCCAGAAAGAGTTGGGATCTTTCACCTGGAGGCTCCTGCTTCCCTTCACTGTTGTGCTGCTTTAGTGGAGTCCCACATGGAAGAGGCAGGAACATGTGGCTTGGTCTGCTGGCTTCAACCAGAAGTTGTCATGGGAGGTTAATCAGAAAAAAGGGAATGACCTTCGGGTTTCAGGCACTGCTATCCATAAAGGTTTGGCACCCACAGTAACACACGTTAGAGATGCCAGCTGCAGGGTCATGCTGCAGGGACAGGCAGCATGTGGGGAGCATCGTGAAGATGCAAACCCAGGCTTAAGTGCCAGGCACGCAGGCTTGTTACCTCTACTTTACCTGGGGGTCCTCTGAGACCAGGGTCTCTTTGAATTCTCCTAAATTTCCCCAGTAATTCTACCTGCCTTACAGATGATCTTTGGACACGAAATAGGAGGCCAATAAATTATTGGCAATGGAAGTGGTCCATTGAAATGGGCTCCAGATTCCAGAACCACTGAAATCCTAAGAACACATAATCCATCCATCCAGCCACTCTTTTTTTTTTTTTTTCTTTCCTTTTTTGAGATGGAGTCTCTCTCTGTCGCCCAGGCTAGAGTGCAGTGGCACGGTCTTGGCTCACTGCAACCTCCACTGCCCAGGTTCAAGCAATTCTCCTGCCTCAGCCTCCTTAGCTGGAATTATGGGCATGCACTGCCATGCCCGGCTAATTTTTGTATTTTTGGTAGAGACGGGGTTTCACCATATTGGCCAGGCTGGTCTCGAACTCCTGACCTCAGGTAATCCGCCTATCTTGCCCTCCCAAAGTGTTGGGATTACAGGCGTGAGCCACTGCACCTGGCCCCTTCTTTCAATATGCAATCAAAGGCTTTCCTCTGGGCCAGTGTATAGGGAAGCACGGGTTAATCAGACGCACTTCCTCCACTGAAGAAGGTCACAGGTCCTGAAGGTGTTTGGGCTTGGTATTCATCAAGCCCAGGGTAAGTATACAAATTATGGTACCAAGGAAGTAGGAACTGAATTGGAGAATGTTGGCTACAAGTGTGCACAAACCAGTAAGGCAAGCATAGCTGGGTCTCAGGTACATTTGGGTCTGTCCACCGTCCAACGGGCAAAGCCGTGTCAGCTGGACTCACTCATTGCATGTCAGCAGCTCCAGATGCAGTTGTGTATCAGAGACTTATTACCCCGGTGTCTTTCCTTCTGGAGGCCAACAGTAGGAATCATTAATGATGGGACTCTTGATTTATAGGGGCTTGCTGAAAAATATACAATGTTTTTGTTACTTCCCCCAATTCCCTCCCAATTTTATGAGTGCTGTTAATTTCAGCATGTTAAGTAATTTGTGACTCACTGAAATGAAACTTAATTCAGTCCTCATAAAAACAGAATAAAATGGTATTTCCAGGTTTCATGTTATGGTTTGAATCAGCCTATTTGGAGCATAGTGAAATCTACTCAAAATGCCATTTTGAAGCCTCTCATCCCCTACCAACTAGTTACTATGTTCCTCCACATTTCCCAGAATGCCGTCTGCCACCCCAAAATAGCTCAATTTATAGCTGAAGGGGAAAGAGAGGGAAACGCCAGTAGGCAAACCGCGGCAATATTTCTGTGAGTGCTGTCTTGCATAAAATGTGGGTGATTTGTATGTTTAATCCGTTGTAATTAGACCATTATTATCAATGAATAGATACAGACTTTCCACTCATTAGGCCCCTGAGATTTTAACATTACAATTACTATTATTTTCCTTAACCATTTTTTTTCTTGCTTTACACATTCACAAATGCCACAGGAATCCAGAACATTCCATCTTGACAATTACTGCGACGAGGCATAAGCACTATATTTGAATTGAATTTGTGATCCTATTTAAGAATGCCCGATTTTTATAAAAGTTCATTAACTACGACTAATAATTTGGGGTTTTGTGAGCATCGATTTAAGAGTGGGCTGAGGTTAATCTTTACAGTATCTGTCTGAAGAAAGTGCTGTTAGACCAACAGCAGATGGCTTTTTAACTTCTTTCAGAAAGCAAGTTGCTTCTCAGGGTTTTAACCTGGAGAGGTGCGTGCAGGCAGGTGCTGTTGCCACCTGCCAGAATGGCGGCTCTTTTGTAAAGACTGGTGGCCTGCCTGGAGGCAGCGGGTTACCAGAGTGCAGCCACCCGGGAGATGGTGCTTTCAAGAATTGGTAGGCAGGGTCTCTGCAGTGGCAGGGTGAGGCTCCCAAGGAGCAAGAGACCACCATCGAGCATCCTGAAAGGTGCCTCCATCTGCACCTGCGCACCCTGGTGACTCTACTTGGTTAATGTGAGGTGCAGTGCAGGCGCCAGCCAATCCCTGCAATGATGATGACAATGGTGGAGGCACTGGAGATAGACTGAGGCTGGTCTTGGGGATGGAGTGGCATCTGGGAACAGGAAGGCGTGCACCCCAATGTCACTCCCATCACATCTGCAATGGACTGGATGTTTGTGTCTTCTAGAGTTCATACACTGAACCGTTCATACCAACATGATAGTATTTGGGAGTGAAGCCTCTGGGAGGTGATTAGGTCAAGAGGGGGTAGAGCTCATGAATGTGTTGGTGCCTTGTAAGAAGAGGCTAGGGAGCTAGCTAGCTCTCTTATTTTTATTTTTTTGAGATGGAGTCTCCCCGTTGCCCAGGCTGGAGTGCAATGGCACAATCTCGGCTCACTGCACCCTCCACCTCCCAGGTTCAAGCGATTCTCCTGCTTTAGCCTCCTGAGTAGCTGGGATTACAGGCACCTGTCACCACACCCAGCTAATTTTTTTGTATTTTTAGCATAGATGGAGTTTCACCATGTTAGCTGGGCTGGTGTTGGAACTCCTGATCTCCAGGGATCCGCCCACCTCGGCCTCCCAAAGTGCTGGGATTACAGGCATGAGCCACCACACCTGGCCTTAAGAAAATGATTTTTTTTTTTTTTTTTTTTAAGACATGGTCTTATTCTGTCACCCAGGCTGGAGTGCAGTGGCACAATCTTGGTTCACTGCAACCTCTGCCTCTCAGGCTCAAGTGATCCTCCCACCTCAGCCTCCAGAGTAGCTGGAACTACAGGCCTGCACCACCATGCTTGGATACTAGCTCTCTTTATGCCATGTGAGGACACAGAGTGGCAGCAGTCTATAGCATGAAAGTGGGCTTTCACCAGAACCCAACTGTGCCAGCCCCTGGATGTTGGATTTCCAGCCTCTAGAACATTGAGAAATAAATGTCTGTTGCTTATAAGCTACCCAGTCCAGGGTATTCACTAGAGCAGCCTGAATTGACTGAGACAACACCCAAGTGCAGAACAGGGTGGGGCTCAATGGTATCCTCACGATCACAGACTTAGGCCATTCAGATGTGTTGAGCAGCATCTTGTCTTTGATTCCACGACTAAAGGTTTCACTGTCATAGTATGGAGAACATCCCCTAGTTCAAAAGGCTGTGATTAAAACCAAGATCATGGATGGAGCCCATTGGCACAGATCACACAGAGCATGAATTATGTCCAGCCAGTAACACAGACCCCACTGGCTAGACAATTTCAGGATTCTTAGAAATGCCTCCCCATTGGCAAGAATGCTGCAGAAGATGCTGGCAGAGGCTGGGGGTGGCTCGGCTGGTGCTGCTCTAAAGGGTGTAAGAACTCTAACTTGGGAGGAACGTTAAGTCATTGGGCAGGATGGTCTGTGCAAGTGTGTAATTTAGGAAGGACACCAGCCCTGCATTTGGCTGGTTAAAAGTTTACCAGGAACCATCAGCGATGCCTCATTTCAGTAACAACGATAAGGGCTTTGTTCATACTGCCCGAGGGGCAGGGTCTTGGACATTCTTTGTTACAAGAAGGCAGCCAGGAGGGGCCAGCTCAACCACTCATCACTGCCTCCCTCCCCGTGAGGCTGCTGTGCCAAGACTCTCAGGCACCAGGCGCTTATCACCCACACTTATCTGTGTTTGATAACAAAGCCAGGCAGTGCCAAAGGAGTCTGGGTCTTGTCAAGCTTTTCCCTGAAAAATCCCAGTTTCAGACTGATTTGGCCTTAGCAGGAAAAAATATCTGTTTGGGTTGAAACGGTTTGCTGCAGCAATCACCCTGGAAGTCGTCTTTGTCTTTGTGTCTGTCTTTATGCCTTGCCTCCTCGTGTTCTGTTTGTCACGCACACTAAAATACTGATGCCTACGCACTCTGCCAGGCACTGAGCAGGCAAAGAGCATGAGCAGATCCGCTGTCCACATGGGCAAGTGGACCTGACGCCTGGAAGCCAGCATCTGGCTCACCAGTTCCGTGAGGACAATGCATGGTGATCCTGACACTGATCTGCCTGCTCCAGACATCAGGAGCTGCCACTGTCGCTAGCTCTTGGTGGGCTCCCCTGTGGAGGACACAGTTGAGGGAACGTGGCCATAGGATGACGGGAACAGGTATGTGTGGCTGAGGGCAGAGAGCTCCCTGGGTGCTGTGGTCTGAATGTTTGTGTCTCCTCAAATCCATATGTTGAATCACCACCCCTCAAGGTGATGGTGCTGGGAGGTGGATGTTTTGGGAGGTGACTGGGACATGAGGGCAGAACCCTCATCAGCAGGATCAGGGCCCCCATAAAAGAGACTCACAAGAGAGCTCACCAGCCCCTTCCACCACGCGAGGACACAGCAAGAAACGCTGTCTATGATAAGCGACCCCTCATCAAATCCCAAATCTGCCTGTGCCTCAAGGCCTCAATCTTGGACTTCCGAGCTTCCAGAACTGAGTAATAAATGTCAGTTGTTCACAAGCTGCCTGGTCTATGGTGTATCGTTACAGGTGCCCAAGCTGACTAAGACGCTGGGGCTCTCTCACAACATGCCCAGCTTGACCTGAGTCACCAGGGAGTATGGTACCTGTGGCATAAGCGAGGCACAGAAAATACAAAGCTTCGACACCCACCCCCCATCTCAGCTGCTGCACCACCTCAGGAGGTGCTTGTTCTGAGGGACAAAATGGGAGCATGGAGTCACCTCTGCTACCCCAGGCCAGGAGCTCCACCTGGGGATGGTAAGGGCTTCAGGTGGCCCTCAGCTTGGGCAGGGTTAATGCAGGTGGAGGGTAAGCTTCCTTCCTTCTTCTCGCATTCTCTCCTTCCCCGCCCCTGCGCCGAGACGGAGTCTTGCTTTGTTGCCCAGGCTGGAAGGCAGTGGCGTGATCTCAGCTCACTGCAACCTCCGCCTCCCAGGTTCAAGCAATTCTCCTGCCTCAGCCTCCCGAGTAGCTGGGATTACAAGCGCATGCCACCATGCCCGGCTAATTTATTTTTGTATTTTTAGTAGAGACGGAGTTTCCCCATGTTGGCCAGGCTGGTCTTGAACTCCTGGCCTTATGATCCTCCTGCCTTGGCCTCCCAAAGTGCTGGGATTACAGGCATGAGCCACCACACCCAGCCTCTCTTTCTTTCCTTAAATGATTTTTATCACTGTTCTAACCAGTCATGGCCATCTGGCCCTCAATGCCTTTGGGACCATATACCAGTAGATGGGTGCTCCCCGACAGCTGGGTGCACCTATCTGCCTGGCGTTACCTGCACAGGAATTGGCTCACTTCCACCATCTCTTTTGCACTAAACGGAGCTGGCCTGTGCAGACATCCTTTAGGTGCATCTTAGTACCCTGCCTACCTTTGTCTTGGTCACGATATCTAAAGCAATTTTCAAAGTCTTAGAATACGTTGTGCCTGCTCTTTCAGCCACCTCCACTCCTTGTCGGCCTAGCGCTCAGTCATTGCTGAGCTAGGGGTGGTGCACCAGGCAACGCTGGCTACAGGAGGTGACATCACTGGGTGCCTTCCTAAGAAAATCCACTCCCCTAGGCCTCCTGAGACCTCTGCTCTACCCCACTCCCTGTCTGGGGAGAGTGAGTCTCCTCTCCAAAGCCCCACCAAGGACCCAAGGAGAAGTACGTCACCTGGCACTTGCCGTGCACGCAGAGATCAGTCTCGTAGGGCCCGCAGGGTGTGCCGTCCAGGACCCTGTCGGCCACCAGCAGTGGGGACTCCTTCCCGAGGGGCGAGCAGTAGAGTTCACATGGCTTATCTGAGGAGGGAAAGGTTGGAGGACGTTGACATGGGAAGTTGTGCGTGGGCCATGCAGGGCACAGGTACATGTGGGCAGTGGCAAACCTGGGGAAGAGGGGTCTGCACAGGTCAGTAAAGGTGCATGAGCTCAGGTGCATGCTGCAGCTCCTCTAAACACACGACACAGCAAGTGAAAAAAGACCCACAGCCACGGGAATGCAGCGCAAGTCTGAGCTCTGTGGGGCTGCCTTCTCTCATCTCTCTATCCTTTGCAATGATACAGGAAAAGTTTCCTTTTCCTTAAGGCATCAAATATATCCGGCTGAACAAATAGTTGTGTGCTAATCCCTACGTTGAATACACATCAAGGGTGAGCCAGAGCCACTCTCACAGCAGGGGTGTGAAGGGAGGGGAGGGGAAGGGGAACGAGAATGCCTCGAGTGAGGGGAGCAGCCCCAAGGGTCTCCATGACAGCAGCTTTGGTAAGAGCTTCAGTGCTCCCCTAGCTGCTGGGTAACAGTCACAGAGCTGTGCTTTGGGGCACAGAGATCCCAGAAGAAACTGAATGGGAGTCAGGTACAAAGGGGACATGTGGGCCACTAGGACAACTTACAAGAGCTGCATGTGCACCCAGGCAGGATGGAAACTGGGTTTCCCCTACTCCTAAAAACACATGACCTCCCAGAACACGCCCTGCTCCCAAGCCTTTGCCCGGTGTGCGGCACGTTGCCTTCTACTGCCCTGGAAGCTTCCACCCTGCAGCTCTTCCCTCACGCCAGCTCTGACGTAGGGTAGGACCAGCATCTCCACATGCACTGTGCACACACCTCCATTAAAGCGCCAGCATCTGCCTGTTGTCCTAGAATTGTTCGGGCACCTCCCATATATGAAGGGATTTATTATAAGGCAGGTCCTATTGCTAAAAGAATATGAAAGGGATGACTTTTAATCATCTTCAGATTGAAGTAATGCTGGGTCTGCGAGCTCTTAGAGGGCAGGGGACTTAAGCTTTCATTTTTTTGTCCCCACAGTGGGCCCAGGACCTGGCTCACAGAAAGACTCAGTAAATATACATACATACATATACATATATATACACACACACACACATATATATACATACATATATATATATACATATATTTTTTTTTTTTTTTTTTTGAGACAGAGTCTCGCTCTGTTGCCCAGGCTAGAGTGCAGTGGCGCGACCTAGGCTCAGTGCAAACTCTGCCTCCTGGGTTCGTGCCATTCTCCTGCCTCAGCCTCCCAAGTAGCTGGGACTACAGGCGTCCGCCACCAAGCCTGGCTACTTTTTGTATTTTTAGTAGAGACAGCATTTCACCATGTTAGCCAGGATGGATCACGATCTCCCGACCTCATGACTTGCCTGCCTTGGCCTCCCAAAGTGCTGGGATTACAGGCATGAGCCACCGCGCCCCGCAAGACTCAGTATATATTTTTGAACAAATAGGTTTAACAGATTTTGTTCTTCTGTAAGTATCCGAGCAAGAGGAATGCATTTTTCTCCTCTCTCTGTCACCTCACCCTAGTGCCATCTGTGTGGTTACTTTGCACAGGGAGAGAGTCAAAGACCTTCATCCTCCTTGCTGCTCTTTGTCTTCTCCAACAGGCCTCCTCAGTGGGTCCTTCTGGTGGCCCTGGGCTAACAAGAGCAGGACAAAGAGAGGCTTCTGAGCGGACCTGGCCTCGGAGAACCTTGGCATCCCACCTGCAGAGTTCTTGTCAGAGCAGATGTGCCGTCTAGTGACCGGAGGACTAAACCACCCCTGTGTTCAGTCACTTTCCAGGCCTCCTGTCCCACGAAGCTCTGCTGCTCAACAGGCTCCGTTGGAAATCCTGTCTCACAGCAAGGGAAAGAAGCTTCAGGAGTGTGGTGGAAATGCTTCACTCACTTCTTCCGGTTAGCTGTGGGGGAAACATCTGCCCGCGAGTAGACTGGAGATCTCAAGCTTCCCAGGTCAGCAGGGTAATGATGCCTCACCATGTATCCATTCACCAAGCAGGGACTGAGCCCTTCCCTCACACACGGCACTCTGGGGGGCATTTCTGGGGAAAGAAGACACGTGATGTTTGCTTCTGAAGGCCCCAGTGGGCTCATGGACAAGTGCACAGCAAACCCAGGATGAGGCCACATGTGACAGGTCTGATGGGAGCCGTCGGAGGGCTGGGTGCAGCCCAGAAGGAATGACTCATTTCCTGTGCTGGCAGCCTAGGGGCAGCTGTCCTTCCACTTGCAAGGAAGGACCTCAGGAGGTGGCTGGTGGAAGGAGAACTCTGGAAGATGGAGACATATACTGAGATCAGCTCGAGGGAGCTTGCTTGACAGGGTCACTGAGGTACCCTCTGGGGCCCTGAGGTTTCCCAAGCATCTTAGGGAGCTGGTGGGAGAAATACAGCAATACAGCCCCCAGCGTGGGGTCTATTCCACACACTGGGCTACCTCTACTGTTTCATTGAAAGCAAGGGTCCCTTGGCTGAAGCGGTTTGAAACTGTGGATTTTAATTCCCTTTAGACTGAAATGTTGACTCAGTACTGGGAGTAATTGAGCTTTGAGGTGATCTGTTCAACAGTAGCAGTAGTAAGGATGATGAAATCGTAAATGATATTTACTATCACTGTGTTCCAGGCAGCATGCTAAGTAGTATCTGTTCATTTCAGGTGGCTGCTGTCATGGTTCCATCATACAGACATGCACACAGGGCTCACAGAAAGTGCTCGACTGTCTGCAGTTGGCAGGGCCACGCCCCAGCCTCTTGGCACCAGCCTGGTTCTTTTTCCATCATTGCAATTTCCCCTCTAAACTGAGAATTCCTAGGGCCAAAATTACCAAGAGCAAAGTGACATTGCTAAAAACAAACCACCAGTTTCATGCACGTTTCTGCCTTCCGAGTGTATCCTCTGATTCGAGCAGAAGTGGAAGTGGGACTTGGGTAGAAAAGCAGAGGCTGTTTTGAGGCAAGTTAGAAAGGCCAGATTTCAAAGGGATGAAGGCTGTTTATCTGGACTCTTTAGGGTGAGCAGAGAAACGTGGACTCTGCAAAGCAGGAAGGCCAACCTCAGCTTGGAGGGATGCTGGCCATGAGCCTTGCAGGAAGGAACGCTCAGCTCCACCTGCATGCAACTCTCACCTGCAGACACTGCCCTCCACAGCTTGGACAGCCGGGGACACTCAGGATCCAGAACAGAGTCTAGAGGTGGGGCTTCCCTTCCCTGCTCAGCCAGAACTCTCCATTTGTCCATCTCTTCTTTGAGGCCTCTGCTTGGAATTCAGGGCACCCACACCTCTAGCAAACTATATGGCATGATCTCCCAAAGGACAAGGTTTTTAAAATGTGAGGAGGCGGCTCAGAATCCCTCAAAATTCTCTATTTCCCTCCAGGCTGCCTTAGGTGGGAGATTAATCTCCAGGAACAAGACCCCAGTAAATAACATGAGGTGGTGGGATTCAGCTTTGCGCACAGCATCGACACTCTTACATCCCCAGAAGCACAGAAGGAGATCCCATTTTCTTAAAAGTTATACAACCACACACTTGAAGGAAGGAAGCTTGGAACGTGCCACCTGCATGGCTGGTGTGTGCTGAGATGGAATTCTGACTGACGCTGCAAAGCCTGGGGCCGGTCTCGCTTCTTGCTGGCCTGCCTGGCATCAGGACTTCTGCTTGGCTGGAGGAGGTCACAGGCAGGGCAGGGAAGATGAGCTCAGAAGCTTGGGAACCACAAGGTCACATGTGCCCGCTGGAGGTTTGGAACATTCCTCTGCAGTGAAGAAGACACTCGTGGCTCTCAGTAGTCTCTCTGCTCTCTCTCTAGGCCAGCAGTTAGAAGGTCTTAGTATGGTGGAGACATTGCTTTGAGTTCATCACAGCACTCATCCAAGTTCTTCCCGGTCCTCTGTGGGGGACACGTGCTGAGGAGGCTACTCAGACTCCTGTTCCCAAAGCTGCCCACCCTGGCCCCCTCATCAGTCCCCGACGGACAGGCCTCTGTGGATTTGACCAGCAGTGAGCACCTGCCCACAGCTGGTCCATTCCTTGTCTCTTTCCTGGGAACTCAGTACTGAAATTCAGATGCAGAGACGTCCTGTCTGCTCATGGCTGACGGATCCCCAAGAAGGCTACACTCCCTTATATGTAATTCAGAAATCCAAAAAGCTCTGAAAACCATGTGTTCTCTTCCATTTGTGGCAAACACATTTGGCAGCAAAACCAGCCTGGACTGATGTGAGCTCTCAGTAGTGTCACTATCCCCCTTAATGAGGTCGCCTGGTGGACAGACCCACGTGACTGACTATGGGGTGCTTTCCTGGAGCCCACCAGCGATACAAATATTTGGTTGATGCCCCGTTACTACCTTTCGAACATGCAAAATACTCTGAAACTTGAACTGTATGTGGCCCAAAAGGATCTGGATAAGGGATGTGGATTTACCTAAGAGGTAGCATGGGCTACCCTACCAGCTTGTACATGGACAAGTTCTGAGAAAGCCAGTCTGCAGTGGGTGCATGGGGGTGTAGCTACCAAACGCAAGCTGCGGAGACGACGGAGCTAGGGTCCTGACGTCTTCAGCTTTGCAGCAGCTTCCCTCCTTTTCATTAAGCAGCCCCAGCTGGCTTGGCGGAGCTGTAGTCAGAGTCCTAACCATCACGTCCTTCATCCCCACAGAGGCTCAGACCTGGGGGGTTCTGCTATGCCAGGCAGGAGAAGCTGGGAACGCACAGCCACGTCCAGACACAGCCTTTGCCAAGCTCTCCGACACTTCAGTGGGCCGGCGGCCTGCTGGCCTGGGCAGGGAGGACTGAACCCTTGAAGGTTTCCACTTCAATGAGATTCCACGGGAAAAGCAGAGACGGGGTGGGTTTGGCAGGGGGCCACCTCATGGGTTTGTCTAAAGGCTTTTCCACTTAGAAATATTTTCTAAGGAGGGTCTTTGTCTTCCTTTGGAGGTGGGATGGATTTGTGGTCCTGAATCCTCCCTTGGAAAATCTACCTCTGCAAGAATTCTTTTTTTTTTTTTTAAAAAGGGAGAGAAAAAAAAGAAAAAAAAATACAGCTTCCCTTCTTCTGAACTGTGCGTCACTCGCCAACAAATTCCGCAGCGATAGCACTGCTATGAATAGGGCAGTCATAATGGGCTTCAGAAGAACCCGGAGCCCAACCACAGGGATCGTTCCTATCACGGCTCAGCTAGAACTGTGTCTTTTATAAATGGAGTTTTCAGAGGAACACTTATAATCCGTATTCCCCTTCTGCCTTCTAAATTGGCCATTTATTATTTTGTTTTTACCCTTGATGAAATGCTTCTTTTAAAAATGCTGGCTTCTGTGGGTATTCGAGAGAGAAATGAAACTGCAGATGCAAGAAGTCAGGGCGATTCTACCCCAGAGCAGGACATGTCGAGCCACCTGTGCAAAGCCCCGAGCGTGGGGTCTCTCCTTCACACGCGAGACACTTACTGCCTGCTAGCTGTCCTTACCAAACAGGGCTGCTCTTTTCAGATCAAAGGCGGTGGCACTCTAGTGACAATAACTTAGGACTTAGGCAGAGAGAAACAGAAAGTAAGTGGGTGAAAGGTCACATTCCCAATCCAAGCAGCTCCCCAAAGAGCCACACCGCAAGGCTTCCTAGGTGGAGGATCTCGGCAGACTCAAGTCCCAGCCACTGTGGTGATAAGGCAACGAAAGAGTCCAGCCATCCAAAAGCGGTCAGAAGGAAAACAGAAGTGTAATCTGGACTTGGAGAAATCTGTGGAAAAACAGACATTTAAGTGGGATTTCTGTGTTGAATAAATGAGACGGGAGCATTGAAAACTGAAGCAGGCAACCAAGGAAAGAACAACTTGGTGCACAAAGTCGAGCTGAAATTTGAAGAGCGTGAATCTGTCCCAGACCTGACCTCTTCTTGCTCCTGCAAAGTGGGAGCGGACAGTAAAGAAGTCTAAAAGCATCTTTATCCGGCATGCGGGGGAAAGCCGAAGGTTCGGACTCAAGGCTGCTTCTCATGAGAACCAAATGGCAGCTCTCTTGCTTCCAATTAGGGGTCCGCGTGTGCCTGACACAGAGGGAAGCCTCCTGCCACCTCCTGCATCCGACTCACAGCCAGGTGGAGAGAGGCAAAGGCCCGTGTGCAAGTGCACGGCTCCAGCTGCACTCAGGTCTCTTCTCTCCCTCATCTGCAGGGAAAGTTCAGGGTGCAAAGGCCGTGTTTCTCTTGAATTCTGCTGGCGAGCCGATGGCGCAGCTACATTACACGGTCCCCGAAGGTGGTGTTCTTTTTAAAAAAGGACAATGACAGGGGCTCCCCACTACTTTTAAATGAGTCCTCATCTGAGTGGGCTGGTGTTATCTGCTACAATTTAGAGCATCACATGTTGCTTTACGAGTCAACTCAAAGAGGATGGGTCTGGCTGTTAGATGAAAAGCTGCAGATCTGAGGCTGCTATTCCAGAGATGCCCGGGCCTACCTTCACACAGCTATGCACACTTGAACTTGCAATAGCAGAACGCCACATGCAGATTTCAAAGGCTCTTCCCATCACAGGGAAGAAACACAAGACCTGGCATCAGAACTTCATTCTTCTGCAAAACACTTCTGAGGCTGTCTAAAAATCAGGCCCAGTTTCCCGGGTTCTTCTTCAAGCTCCCTCACTCCACACCCATGAAGTCATGCTGTCTGTTTTCTTCAAGTGTTGGCAGCCAGACAATAACTGCCTATTTTCTGTGAGTCAACTGCTCTGGAACTGGGGTCAGCTCCCACCCTGGCCTCTTGTCAGCTGCAGGTGCTTAGAGGTGTCCCGTAACCTTATTCCCTCTCGTCTTCTGCACAGCTTGTTTTGCGTAATAAATGAGACAATGTATGTAGAGCTAACTTGTGTCTTGTACATGACATACCGATAAACGGGCTCATATGTCATCATTATAACACAAAGTCTTGTTTCCTAAAGAAGGACAGTTTTAGGTGACAAACAAACAAACAAACAAACAAACCCAACAACCCTGAAGCAGGCCCTGGGGTGCCCTTATCTATTAAGGACATTAATTAAGCAGACATTACAAATGTATACATGACACACCACGTAGAACTTCATCAGCTACTGGAAATGCTTGCAGTGGCCCAATGGGGCAGAGCCTCTTGATTCAGGAGAAAGCTCTTGGAAAGAAAATGCGACCTGTGCTTATCATCTTTCCCAAGTGTAAACTATTCTCAAAAAGTCCCCCAACATCCTAGCCAAGGATTAAGAGACAATTCAAAATAAACCAAGAGAAGCAATACAGGGAAGCATCCACACTGGAAAGCCAGAGAGCAGCCACACCCACACACCGGGATGCTCCTGTAAAGCCTTGGTCTCCTCAGCTTGTCCTGGGTCCCTCCACACGTGGCGCTAGGGGCAGGATGCCAGCACAGCCTCCTCGCTACAAATGGGGTTGCAGGATGCACCTGGCCTGCTGCCTGCTTCAACAGCTGCAGTCGGAACATCTCAGAGAGTTGGGTCATTCAAGGTCCACCCCACAACTTACAAAGTTGGGCTGCAGCTGACTTGGGCAGAGGACTGGAGTGTCTTGCTGGGTTGGTTTGGGAAAGGGATGCCCCCCGGCTTCCCTAGGTGGTTTTTATGTTTCTAGGGGAGGACGGGAGGCTGCCATGGATGGACATGCCATACGCCTTTACCATCGACCACCACGGCTGTCAGCAGGCCTTTCTTCTTGGTGCTCAGCCGGTCGTGTGCCTGGCACTGCTGGTCCCGGAAGCTGGGGAGACCCTTGGGGCAGGGCAGGTTCTCGCAGACCGCATGTTCTACACTGGCACCCAGGCAGTGTGTGCCTCCAGGCCCAGGGCTAGAAGGAAGAAGAAGGTCTGCGTTAACCAGGGGGTGCGGCCAAAGAGCAGGAGAGCTGTTTCCGTCTCTCTTGCCAGGAGGAGGAGGGGAAGGGGGCAGGGCAAGGTTTCCAAAGCCAGCCCCTCTCTGCTGTTACAGACCAATCCCAGACCCACACTGCCGGCATGTTTAAGTGAGGCCTCTGAAAGGTGCATCTGAGAACTGCAAATCAAGGTCAAATGGAAAGAGAAGGCAGTGAGTATGAGTTCGGCAAGATCCACACATCGCGTCCTTCATCTGAACTTAAAATTTGGCCATGGGTAACACTGGAAACCCGAGGGACACTTCTGGAGAGAGTGTGTGTGTGTTCTGCAGGGGTCTTCTCTGAAATGAAGACCTTTAAATGCCCCCCAGGTATACTCTGGAGGTTAAGTTTCAGGATGAGTAAATACATAGCTCGTTTACTTTATAATGAAAAGAATAAGAACAATGAGTTCACCTGCTCATGGGCTTTGAGTAGAGACCAGTTAGATCTGGGCTGTGCTACCTTTACCTGGGCAGGCGTGAGACCACACATGGTCAATGCTGTGGTCTTGGGTCCTAGATGCTCTGTGCCAAGGCTGGGGTTTTAAGCCATTCTGGAATCCCAGGCTGTGTTCGCTGGCCAAGTCCACACATGTGAGGGCCCGGCTGGCAAAGCATGGCTCTGCCCTGTGCTTCTGCAAGGCCCCAGGGTGTCCTTGGCAACCTGGGCAACCTCAATGGTTCCATTCATTTCCATGATGCCAAGGTCATCATGATGGAATAAGATTTCTTATCCACTCCCACCGCCCGCACTTTTTATTGAAATTCAGTCTATGAAAGAAAGAAAAGGGCACACATCCAAACGGTTCTGCTCAATGGATTTCCACAAATCACACACACCTGTTGGCCAAATGTCATCTGGACACATCAGCCATTTCATGTTGTGTATTTCTTTTTCTTCCTTTGCCATTTTTCATGTTCAGAGAGCAAGGCCACCCTGTGATTGTTGCTTTAGGGGAGAGATATAACAGCAGAAGACGGCAGAAGCCTTTGGGCTTTTGTGTCATAAAGGTCTACAGCCGGGGTTGAAAAAATGTTTCTGTGAAGGGCCGGATAGTGAATAGTTTTGGTTTTGTGGGCCAGATAGTCTCCAATCACTCAACTGCCACTGTAGCACAAAAGCAGCTAGAGATAACATGTAAAAGAACAGGCATGGCTGTGTCCCAATAAAACTTTATAAACACCTGGTGGTAAGCCAGATTTGGCCCACGGGCCTTATTTTTTGCCAGCTCCTGGTCTACACAGATGTCTTGGAGAAAATATCCTGAGGAGAAAGGCCCCTTTCATACATCTGTTTTCATACTTCTGTCTACCTCATATACACTAGAAAACAGTTCCCTCCCCCAGGAGAAGAAGAGATCTAGAGAGATTAAACCTACTGGTGGCCCCATAGTGGGGCCCTGAGCTCTGCTGGTCTTCAAGTTAGGCAACAGCTAACACTCTAGAAGGTTTATGGAATCTGAGAACAGAGGGGCCTTGTGTTCTGCTTCCTGTCTAGAAGGCAAGGGAGGCATCAGTTTCAGAGAAATGATTGCATGGTGTGTTTAGGCAGAAGGGGCCTCAGACAGCCTCCCCAGGCAGCCTGGGCGAGGTACCATTGGCAGACAGAATGAATCAAATCCTGTGCCATGGAACACGGCGTGGAAGGAGCAGAGGGGGGCTGGCCCCCAAGAGCCACATGGATCAGCAGGAGAAACATCACCATGGCAATAAGTGAGTCCCCACGAGCGGGCATCAGAGAAGGAACGAGTGAGGCAGCAGATGCAGCATGGCACAACGTTTCAAGCTGAACTGGGCCCCTATAAAACTCTATGCAGAAGTCCTAATGTCTAATGCCTCAGAGTGCAACCCGATCTGGAAACAGGGCCAACAGGGCACAGATAAAATTAGTTAAAATGAGGCTATACTAGAGTAGGTTGAACCCCTGATCCAATATGAAGTGTCCTTATAAAAAGGGGACATCTGGAGATACACACACACACACACACACACACACACACACACACACACACACACAGAGGCAGAGACACATAAAGAATGTCAAACATTGTCAGCAAGCCACCAGAAGCTGGGAGAGAGGCCTGGAACAGATTCTCCCTCACAATGCTCAGGAGAAACCAGCCCTGTCGACACCCTGATTTGCACTTCCAGCCTCCAGGACTGTACGACAATAACTTTCGGTTGCTGAGGGCACCCGGTTGGGGGTCCTTTGTTATGGCAGCCCCAAGAAACTAAGGAACTGGGTGACACAAGGACCAGAGGCTCCTCGCGGAACTTAGATGCAGACTAAGGGAAAGCAGGACAGACACTGAAGTCATGAGGAATACAACAGGGACTGGAAGGGAGTAGAAAAATACAAATTAAGTGGGTTTGTAGAAGAATAAAGAAAGCTCCATTTCCTACACACTTGAGTATAGACTGCGATTGGTGAACATGTGATTAACTTCCTGAGTTGTTATCGAGCTTCCTTTTATGCTTCAGTTTCCTCCCTTTCCAGTAGCTGATTTCTCCAGTTTTACATCTGCCTAACCCACGTACAACAATTACCTTTACCCCTGACAGTGAGGAGGTGGAGAGGAGATGTGACGTAAGAGAACTGGATCCAGAAGTGGGTCTGGACGCGAAGCATGTGGGATACCACACGTGCCTCGGCACACCTCTCTCCACATCTGCTTATGCTGCTGCTTCTCCCTGACAACGTCTCCAACAGGCAGTCTCTATGTGGCCCCTTATCTAGCTCACAGGCCCCGTAATCCCCACTTCCCACCTCCTAACCCTCTGTCCATCTTTGAGGCCACCTCCGCCCTGTTTTTCCTTCTTACCTGGAGCATCTCCAAATCTTGTCTGGGTCTCTGCTATGCTGCTTACCACCAACCTTATGGAATGAAGAGCTGTCTTCCTCCTGTTCCTCTTATCTGGAAGGATCTTATCTTCCAAATATCTGGGTTCTGTGTTCTCAGCAGAGAGCATTGCATAGGATGGTCTTCAATAAGCACTAGACTGAAGTGAACTGTATTATCAGAGCTTATCTTAAAATGACCAACAGAGGGAATGATCTCAGGGAAGAGAGCTGAGGAGGAAGCACCAGGAATCCATTTCTCCATCCAGACAATAATCATACTGGCAAAAACTATCTGAAGAAACTATTGAAACTCTGCAGTCTACTTGAAAGCTTGCAGCTTCCAGGGGAAAGCCAGGTCAATTTCAGTTAATTTTGCTCAATTTCAGCCTTTAGTGTGGTAACAGTTACTGCCCATCTTTCACCCTCAAGGCAGGCAGCTATGTCTGTGCTCCTGTTGCAACTTTCTGGAGTCAGGGTGAGCAGTAAGAACCTTATCTTCCAAATATCTGGTTTCTGTGTTCTGACTGTTGATTGCTACTTTCAGTTGTTAAGGTGCAGATGCAGAAGGTGGCTGACGTTGCTGTGACCTCCACCAGGAGAAGTGGCTTCCAGGGGATTTCCCCCCTTTATCCTTTTAGGAGCCAGACATTTAAGCACAAAGACATTTAAAAGCAACTTCATCTAGGAGAACTTAGAAAGCCACCAGGAATGGCTAGGAAAAGATACAGGTTCAAAAAAGACCTGATAAGATCTTAAGCTTTCACTTCAGGTTGATTCCTGATCCAGAGATACCACTAAATCATAAAACAAATCAAAACAAAACAAAACACCCTGGGGAAGGGGTAGAGTCTATTTCTAGAGTTACTGCATTCTAAGATTTGAATGTCTAGTTTTTAATGAAAACATCACAAGGCATACAAACAGAAAAGTATGGTTCATTCAAAAGAACAAAATGTATTGGCAGAGGCTGTCCCTGAGGAAATCCAGATGTTGGCCTTGCTAGACAAATACTTTAAAGCGACTGTCTTAAAAATGCTCAGGAACCAAATGAAGGCACAGATAAAGACAGGAAGACCATCTATAAACAAAATGAGAATAAAGATATGGAAGTTAAGGAAACAAAGATAAATTTTGGAATTGAAAAGTATAAGAACTGAAATGAAAAATCCACCAGTTCAGAGAAGATTTTAGCAGGCAGAAGAAAGAATTAGCAAACTTGAATATAGGACAATTGAAATTGCTAAATCTGAGAAGTAAAAAGAAAAAAAAATATAGAAAAGTAAGCAGAGATCATCTGTGGGACACCATCAAGTGGATCAATGTATGCACTAAGCAAGTCTCAGGAGAAAAAAGAGAGAAAGGGGTAAGAGATTATTTCAAGAAATAATGGCTGAAGCTTTCCAAATGTAAAGAAAGACATGACTCTATAAATCCAAGAAGCTCGAGAAATTCCAAGTAGGATACAAGGACCCATACTAAGACACATTATAATTAAACTGCCAAAAGACAAAGAGAGAATCTTGAAAGCACCAAGACAGAAGTGACATATCCCATACAAGGGATCTTCAACAAGATTATTAGCCAATTTCTCACCAGAAACCTTGAAGGCCAGAAAGAAGTGTGCTTATATACTTAAAGTGCCTAAGAACAGAACCGTCAAGCAAGAACTCTATATCCATGTAACTGTCCCTCAAAAATCAAGGTGGAAATTAACACGTTCCCAGATAAACAAAAAATGGAGAAAGTTTGTTACCACTGGACCTGCATTACAATAAATGCTAAAGGAACTCCTTCAAGTTCAAATGAAAGGATACTAGATGTAACCTGAATGGAGGAGGAACAGGCTTTTCTCCCTGATCCTGGTATGTGGCTTCTCTCAGCATGCTTCTTCAGTGGCCTGTGATGCATTCCACCTCCCTGTGGACAGCATTCTCCTGTACTCCAGTGGGTAAGCTTCTAAGCACACCAACTCTTTGGATAGATTCCTATCCTGGTTGGAGATGCAGTTTCTTCCCTTGGAACCTTTCCCTGACATCCTAAGTGTGGCTTCCCAGAGAGTTCCATCAGTCCAGAACCTCTAGAAGCCTCTCCCTCATTCAGTGGGCCCCGGATGCACCCTCTCTAACAAGGTCCAAGGAATTTCGCCCCTGGACAAAACTGTGGTAGCAGCTACTGTCTGTTCTTCACAGTAGCTGTGTGTGGGTCACTGTCATACAGATTTGTTCCTTCCTTGGGTGCTCTGCCTCAGACCTAAAGACACAGGATGCTACCTGCATCTGCTCTTCCTGTATTCTTTAGAGTTCTCTTTACCTCTTAGTAAGTTCCCCTTACTCCAGCCACCTCCTATAGCTAATATTTCCTTGAACTTTCCCTGATTAAAAAATACGACCAAAGGAACTGATTTTCTTCAGTTTTAAGTCATTATTTTGAACAACATGAGAAAGGAGAGAAGTAATCCACTAGGTACACAATTTTCTACCTAAACAATCCCCAATTGCTATGTGGCAGGACCCCACATGCACTCCTTCATTTTTTATGACTGTCTCTATAACACGGGGCCTCTATAGTAACATCAGCGAGAGCCTCCTGCATGTGCAGCTGACTTCTGAACAATGTGGAGGTTAGAAATGCTGACCCCTCACATGCAGCAGAAAATCCACATATAACTTTTAACACCCCCAAAATTAACTATTAATAGCCTATGATCAACCGGAAGTCTTACTGATCACATAATTAACACGTTTTGTAGGTTATATGTGTTTTATACTATATTCTTACAGTAAAGTCAGCTAAAGAAAAGGTTATTAAGAAAATCATAAGGAAGAGAAAATATATTTCCTACTCATTAAGTGGAAGTGGGTCATCGTAAAGGCCTTCCTTCTCATCATCTTCACGCTGAGTTGGCTGAGAAAGAGGAGGAGTTGGTCTTGCTGGCTCAGGAGCAGCAGAGACAGAAAAAAACCCATGTATAACTGGACCTGCACAGTTCAAACCCAGGCTGTTCAAGCGTCAACTGTACCTTGGTCCTGAGACAACAGAAAGAGGCACCCTCCATCTGTGGCACAGAGAAGACAGAAGGAGAATCCTCGTGGGGGAGGGTGTGGCTGGCAGTTTCCACAGATGGCTTCCTGACAGAAGTTCTGGGGGAGGACTCAAAGGAGGCCCCAACTTTCCCAAGGACCCCACATTGGGCTGGGTGGATGAAGCCTGAATTGTGTGGACATGGGGGCTTCAGCAGACAGTGTGCAGGGCCAGCGAGTGAAGCAGGGGACCAAATCCCCAGAAGCAACTGGAGAGACCACCCTCACACAGTCTCAGGAGCAGAGGGCAGGGCTCTCACTCACTCTGGAAGTTGCTCTGAGCTACGCGGTAAGGAGAAAAACAAAACACGTCTAGGGAGACTAAAATGACAGAAAGCCAGCTTGACAGGGCTAAAATAAAGAACAGTTAATGTAAGAGATTCATGATAGAGTTATCCCTTCCCAGGAGCTGAAGGTGGGTCCAGTCTTTCCCTCAGCCTCTCCTGTGAGGGCAGGAAGGCGCAGGCCTGCTGGGCTCCATGGCAAGGCTCCGAGGTCCCGTGAGGCCTCCAGGGGAAAGCCAGCAAGTCGCAATCTCATCCTGAAATGAGGACCGATCCCTGAGGACCGGGAAGAAACTTCAAGGCAAGAGGCACTGTCACATAAACAGTGATCATAAAACAGCCGACACGCCCAGAGGGCCCCCATTTTGCTGGCCCTTCTAACCATTACTTCATGCAATCCACACACAGAATCAGAAGGTGCTCCTGACTGCACCCTTTGGGCGAGGAAATCAACGCTCCAACAGGCGACATAACCACTTGGCTGACGAGCAAGAGGTGGAGAGAAGAAATGTAGCGTGCAAGAGCTCCTGGACCCAGCAGGACCCAGCAGGAACAGACGCCCCGCCTCTGCCTCTGGGAGGGGCTGCTCATCGGCCACCACGAGGCCTGAAGGACAGCCTGACTCACTGACCAGTCATCAGGGTGTGATGAGTCTTTTAATTTGAAGTTTTACTATCAATCAATAGTTTCTAGTTTTTCTGTTCTAGGACTTTTTTTTTTTTTTGGACAGAGTCTTGCTCTGTTGTCCAGGCTGGAGTGCAGTGGTAAGATCTCAGCTCACTACAACCTCCGCCTCCTGGGTTCAAGTGATTCTTGTGGGTCAGCCTCCTGAGTAGCTAAGATTACAGGTGTGCACCACCATGCCTGGCTAATTTTTTTGTATTTTTAGTAGAGATGGGGTCTCACCATGTTGACCAGGCTAGTCATGAACTCCTGGCCTCAGGTGATCCACCCGCCTTGGCCTCCCAAAGTGCTGGGATTATAGGCACGAGCCACTGTGCCAGGCCTGTTCTAGGACTCCTAAACATGAATAAAATAGAAGCTTAGATACAAAACCAAATGGCTTGCATGGGTACTTCACAAGAAAAGGATATCCAAATGGCAAATAAGGAAACAGATGTTCATCCTTACTGTTGATGAGGAAAGTACCAATTCTCCAGCCAGATACTGCTACACACGCATCAGAACGGCCAAAACCAGAGAGAATTACTGACAACACCGGTGTCAGTGAGGACATGGGCAAGTAGAAAGCCACCACAGCCACGGCAATGGAGATGGCACAGCCATTCTGCAAAGCTGGCAGCTGTTATGTGGTCACACATGCGCACGCCCAGGGGCCAGCAACTGCCCTCCTACCGCACTGACACATATCTGCACGTGCGCCCCAACACACATGCTCGACCGTGATGAGCAATACTGTGCACGGAGCTGTGCTTCTTTGTATATTCTACCTTCATAAGTTTGTTTGAAAATAAGCAAAAGAGTAAAGTAGAGAGGCTTTGGTGAGAAACTGAAAGTGTGGAGAGAAAGGTGAGCTCTACCCTCAAATTTCCCAAGCGCCTGCAGAACAAGGACCATCTCCTGCTGAAGTGGAGTCCTCAGTGCCTTGATAGACACAAGGGCAGAGCAGAGAAGCAGCAAAGGTTTGCTGAGGTCAACAGGATCACGTGGCAGAACATCTGCCCCTTTCTTTGAGAGTGGATGGACAAGTAGAATCAAGATAGGCTGGAAGAGAAAGATGCCACTTTTTATTTTCAGGTTTGCGGTATTAAATGAAGACAGACCAGAAGATAAAGTCACAACAGCAGTTCGGACCAGCTTCACCATCCAGAGACACAGGGCGCTCAGTAGAAAGCTGGCAGTTCTGGTCCTTGCCCTGGTGGGCCCTGGCTCTGTGAGCTCTGAGAAGGGAGCAGGGCAAAGCCATAGGGTTTCAGAAGTGCTGCCCAGGTGCTAACGCACCCTCAGGGCAGCAGACATCCCAGTTTTAAGGCCTCCTCTGAAAAGTGTCCAAGTAACACATGTAACTTATGCTTCAGTGTAGAATACTTAAATTTTTAAAAATTATCCATATGAATGCCAGATCACTGGCACATCGAAAGCACACAGATGGGGTTTCACTGTGGAAGCAAAAACCAATTACAGGCACATACCCTTACACCAGCCGTCCTCCCGCCGTCTTAGCAGGCTAGCTGCCTTCCTCTCCCTTTCTGGTGCACATGGGCTGCACCTCGTAGTGACCCTGCTGTGTCCCAGCTCTGCACTCCACTCACCTGCCCGTGCTGCATCTGCTGGGATACAGCCGGCTTTTCACACAAGTGCATCTGAGCCTTTCTCTCCCCTCCCTCCTCAGCTCTTCCCCACACACCAACTGTCGAGGGGTATCAGAAGGTAAATTAGAGATGCATTTTCTACCTTGTAGTCTTTTGACGTAACTCCCACCAACAGCAACATAAATTATAGCAGGAAAGGACGGGCTTAGGAAGTTGGTTTGGAAACACGGATGGTCCCTAAGGCCTCCATGTCAGCTAGCAAAAAATAAAAATTCCAAGAGCTGTGAAGACCAAGACTAAAAAAAATAATTGTGTGTGGGGGGACTCTCTTGCCAGTATTTTTGGACAGTGAATAAACCAGCTGCAGAAGACAGGGAGCGGAGCCAGGAATATAAAGTGAAGGGGGTGAGAAGCGGGTCGTGGGAGTGTTCCAAGCCTGAGACCTACATAGCAGTGAGTTTGGGACATCCTTGTGAAATCTCTAGGCAGCAGGCCTGGTGATTTAAGGAGTGAGACGGGGAGAGGACGTTGTTTTCGTCAGAGCTTGGCTCCGAGGCCCTGGTCAGCTGCGCTTTGTAACCATCACATCAGGGCATCCTGCAGAAGCAGGCTGGAGGCTGCAGCCTGGACTTCATAAAACACGCCCACGTCCTGCATCTCTTTGGGAAGCCCTGGAGACGGCTGGTAACCCACCCACCCAAGGCCTGTCCCGCCTCTTCCCATTCACCTGGGCTGGATCCATGGAGGCGAGAAACTCCATAGAAAACTACATGGGAAAAAGGAGCATGTTGTTTTCATTCACAACAGAAAACAGAGCTACACTGCCACTGCGAAAGATCGAACAGACTACCAAGGTGCAAATAGTATAGGAGCAAAAAGGTATCCCTTCTCTTACTGGGGAAAAACAAGACTGGGTTCTGTGTTGAAGCTTGTTCTCAAGGTGATGCCGAGCACCCCAGGCTGCGAGCTGCCACCTTGCTGGAAAAGAGCAGGCACAACAGATGACAGATGGGCCTCATGTGGCCATTTATAGCATCTGGGTCTCAGCGAGGGGAGATGATACAAAGGCATGAGGCCTACCTGGTGGTCTGCCACTTTTGGCCTAATCGTTTTTGATCACCTTTGTATTTCAGTGAAAAAATGATATTAGGGATGTGTTTTGGAGGCACTGGTATTGCAGAGAGATTGGTTTTCTGGAGCAAGTGCACGTCCAGGCTGGAAGGCAGTCAGCACATTTTATGGAGTGGCCGCTCTGCTGTAGGCACAGAAGGCAGCATGTGTCCAAACAGGTGCGGCCTGTCCTGGGCCTGCACACAGCTCAGCTCAAAGGCCAGTGGGGAGGACACAGTCAAAACAAGTGAGCAAATACATAACAACAATAACAGCTGTCGCAACACCTGTAACGTAAGGAAGAGGTGCCGAGGGAGAGTTAAGCAGCACCCCATTTTAAGCAGGCTGTCAGGGACAGAGACCTCTTGAGAAGACATTTACATTAAAACCCAAAGATGGGAAAAGGCAAGTTCAGGAAGGGGAAGATGGCACTGAGGAGGGTCCTGGGGTCGGAATGCTGTGGCTGAGAGCACAGAGGAGGCTTCGAGGCGCAGGGGGCTGAACGGGGGGTCCCCTCGGCCTCAAAAGATAGGTCCACTTGGAACCTGCAAATGAGACCTTATTTGGCAAAAGCGTCTTGGCAGACTTAGTAATTAAGCTAAGGATCTGGAGATGAGACTGTCCTGGATTTGGGTGGGCCCTAAATCCAATGACAAGTGTTCTTCTAAGGGAAGAAAAGGTGAGAGGACACACAGAGAAGAGACCACGTGACGTCAGAGGCAGAGATGGAGGTGATGCGCCTCCAAGCCAGGGAAGGCCAAGGGTTGCCGGGAGCCACGAAATGGATTCACCTTTGGAGTTTCAAGAAGGAAGCAGCTATGCTGACACCTTGATTTTGGACTTCCGGTTTCTAGAACTGGGCTCCAAACCTGGGCTGCCACTGCCTCGTTGTGTGACCTTGGGCAAGTTACCAAACTTCAATATGATTCTATTTTTTTTTGTTTGTATTTTTCTTGTTTTTTTTTTTTTTTTTTTTTGAGATGGAGTCTCACTCTGTCACCCAGGCTGGAGTGCAGTGGTGTGATCGCAGCTCACTGCAAACTCCACCTCCCAGGTTCAAGCGATTCTCCTGCCTCAGCCTCCCATGTAGCTGGGATTACAGGCACACGCCACTGCACCTGGCTAATTTTCATACTTTTAGTAGAGACAGGGTTTCACCATATTGGCCAGGCTGGTCTTGAACTCCTGACCTCAGGTGATCCACCTGCCTCAGTTTCCCAAAGTGCTGGAATTACAGGCATCAGCCACTGGGCTCGGCCCCCTGATACAGTTTTTCTGTACAATGAAGATAAAAATAATACCTCTCCCACAGGGCTGCATTCAATAATTTCCTACATAAATGCCTAAGGGAACCCGGCGCATGGTGCAGGTCTGCTGCATTCACCACCCTTCTCATGACCAGACGTGGAGGAGGCAGAAAGGATGTAAGAGGAAGCTGCATGGACTCAGGGGCTTTGGACTCAAGCAATGCAAGGATGGTGGTGCTATTTACTGAGAGGGGAGAGGTGAGCTAGGAGTAGAGGTCCCAGTTTAGAAAGGGTCCTGTTTGAAGTGTCTGGGAGAGAACCAAGAGGAGTTGGTGGGACTGCAGCCCTTGTGGGTAGGCAGGGATTTTATCTGTCTTTGCTTCTCACTGCAGGCCCACACCTAGCAGAGTTCAGGCCCTGGCCAGGTTTACTGAAGGCTTCATGTTGGAAAAGCTTCACCAGGAAAGGGCGTGCGGCTGGGAGGAGTGAGAATGCTGCAGGCTCTTTCTGTTCCTTCTGCCATCGCCCTGCCCCACAGGATGACGCTGCTGGACAACAGAGATTGGAGGTGAAGGTACATCGATGACTGCAACAATCCTATGTGCTGAGACCCACAAACCCTCAGCTGTCTGTGCACCGAGGCCCTGCAAATTCTCCCATTCCTCAATGATAACATACAGGAAAAAGCAAGGGAGAGAACAGCCATGACTATCGTGGCGAGGCAGAGGGAGGACCTGATGAAGAACAGTGAAAGATTTTCACAACTTTGTGATTTACAGAACAGCCCCCCCCCGGGGCCACGGGGCCTGGAGGAATGGGGTGAGAATCCCAATACTAGAAAGCTCATGGCAGCACAGGCCAGCGAGAGTATACTAACGCAGCTGCCTGAATGGGTGGTGTTTAGGGTCCTCCCAGAGCAAAATGCTCCTGTGGTAGCCCACAGCAACCATGGGTGGGCAGGGCAGGAAGCAGTTCAGATGGTGACAGGGGTCCCGCCAAGACATGAAGGCAAAAAGCTCTGGAAAGCCTTGCCTTCGGGCTACCAATGCTGGGGAAGCCCTAGCTCATGTCATCCCAAGAAGGCAGACAACACCAGTTCCCTTCAAAGAGGCACCTACGGCATTTGCATAGCATTGATAACTGCTTATTCTTGCAAGTGTTGCCCTCGCCTAGAGACAATTTAAATGTTGACAGTCTCAGGACACTGGCTACTTCAGGCATTCAGAGGTTCTGATATCCTCCTGCTATGATGTTTACTGGGTGCCACCTGTTAAGAGATAAGACACATAACGTGCTAAGAAGACTAGTCTTCCACTAGGACCCACAAACTCCAATCACAAACGTGGAGCACCCATGACAACCACAACCCCTGCCAATTTCACTCTGCACTTAACAAAGCCTTAAGCAGGGAAAGGCAACTGGTACCATCCCCGTTCTTCTATGAGTGCTAATAACAAGAGGGGCTGCTTATTAAATGCACGCCAAGGACTTTCTGAGCATTCCCATGAATTCTTCCAAGTTTTGGATGAAGAGACAAGTAACAGCCGTCAGTGCTATAAGAAGTCATGCTGGCAGCCAGGCACAGTGGCTTACACCTGTAATCCCAGCACTTTGGGAGGACAAGGTGGGCAGATCACCTGAGGTCAGGAGTTTGAGACCAGCCCGACCAACATGGAGAAACCCCGTCTCTACTAAAATTACAAAATTAGCCGAGTGTGGTGGCGCATGGCTGTAATCCCAGCTACTCGGGAGGCTAAGGCAGGAGAATCACTTGAACCCGGGAGGTGGAGGCTGTGATGAGCCGAGATCGCGCCATTGCACTCCAGCCTGGGCAACAAGAGCGAAACTCCATCTCAAAAAAAAAAAAAAAAAAAAAAAAGTCGTCATGCTGGGATTTGAAGATTTGAAGATTTGTCTGTCCTAGCTTTGAAGCCTGGCTCTTCCCACTCTACCGTGTCAGCTCCCTCTAGTGGGCAGAACTAAGGCCAGGGAACAGAAGAGTCTTGAGGTCACGTGACCATTAACCAACAAGGTCAGGCCCAATGCCATGACTCCAAACCCAACCCTCTCTTCATGGGGCCAGAATCCAAACTATTAACTTCAACATAGAGTAATGTAAAAACTGCAACCACCTATTAATTTCCCACCATTTAGCTAAACAGGGTTTCTAATCATCTACCCATCTATGCCCTTAATTAAGAAGTCATTCCTGGGTTGGGCATAGTGGCTCACGCCTGTAATCCCAGCATTTTGGGAGGCAGAAGGAGCGGATCACGTGAGGTCAGGAGTTCGAGACCAGCCTGGCAACATGGCAAAACCTCATCTTCCCTACTAAAAATACAAAAAGTAGCTGGGAGTTGTGGCACACTTCTGTAATCCCAGCTACTTGGGAGGCTGAGGCAGGAGAATCACTTGAACCAGGGAGGCAGAGGTTGCAGTGAGCCAAGACTGCACCATTGCATTCCAGCCTGGGTGACAGAGTGAGGCTCCATCTCAAAAAAAAAAAAAAAAAAAGTCATTCCTAACAGACTAAACACCTACTATGTGCCCGGCACTCTGCTGGGTGCTAGAGGGAAATGTTTTAATAAGACATAATTAATACGTAATGCCAATTCTTATAATATTGCTGGGAAAATGGTGTTCCTGTCACCGACTAAACTAGGAGCATAATCCTTCCTTTAATCCAGAGGTTCCAACATTGGCTGCTGTTGGAGTCACCTGGAAAGATAAAATATCTAATTTCTGGGTCCCACCCTTAGTGCTCTGTGATCTGATCAGCCTGGGGTATGACCTGGGCATCAGAATTTTTAAACATTTGCTAAAATGTTTACATGTTTAAAAGTTTAAAAGTTAAATGTTTAAATGTTTAAAAAGCATTTGCTAATTATCCATCAACAGGACTTAATTGTGGGGATTTCTTTATAGTCATTATTTAGAACTTGTTTTCAAAATTGATGTGCTGCAACTGCTGACTCACAAGGCATAAAACAGATCATTAAAAGAAATGGTAAGAAATGGGAAGCTTCATTTGACCCAGCGATCCCATGGCTGGGTACATACCCAAGGATTAGAAATCATTCTACCGTAAAGACACACGCACACGTATGCTTATTGTGGCACTATTCACAATAGCAAAGACTTGGGACCAACCCAAATGCCCATCAGTGATATACTGGATAAAGAAAATGTGGCACGTATACAGCATGGAATACTATGCAGCCATAAAAAAGGACAGGTTCATGTCCTTTGCAGGGACATGGATGAAGCTGGAAACCATCATTCTCAGCAAACTAACACAAGAACAGAAAACCAAGCACCACATGTTCTCACTCGTAAGTGGGCGCTGAACAATGAGAACACGTGGACACAGGGAGGGGAACATCACACACTGGGGCCTGTCGGAGGGTTGAGGGGCAAGGGGAGGGATAACATTAGGAGAATTACCTAATATAGGTGATGGGTTGATGGGTGCAGCAAACCACCATGGCATGTATATACCTATGGAACAAACCTGCACATTCTGCATGTGGACCCCAGAACTTAAAGTATGAAAAAAAAAAAAAAAAAAAAGAAAGAAATGGGAAACTTCGAGAAGACAAGGGAAAAATCTGTGGTGATGGAATTATCATCATTGAGCCCAAAATCGATCCCTGAGTTTCGTGGAACAAATGTACAAAGGTGAACAGGAAAGGTTATGGTGTCGTTAGAGTCAATAAAAAGAAGCCAAAGAGAAAAAAACTAAAACACTTTTTTTCTAATAGTTATAGGGGGACCCATGAAAAATATTAGGATGAGGAAGACAGCTGAACCCAGATACTCTGTGACTCATGACCCACCAGGCTGCCCCCACATCAGCAGCCAGCCAGTGTGGAATGACCCCAGCCTTGGTAAACCACGGGCAGGCTGGAGGAACTGTAATACAGCCGTCTCCGAAAACCTTTCCACTGGGGCCCAGGGAAGGAATGAGGAAGTCAGCTCATCCCAGACTCTACTGTAGCCATGTTCACAGAAACAGCAATTTAAGCTGAGATGTCATTTGACACACACGAGGCCCCTGCACCCTGGACCTTGGCTCGGTTTCATTTTCTTTATCTTCTAATGCTCAGCGGGAGACAGACCCTGCTTTATGTGAGGCAGTGAGAGCTGCTGGTGGGAAACTCCAATCGTGGCACGTTGGGGTATGGCCCGTCAGGGGACTTACGGGGGGTTGTCACATTTCCTCTGCCGGAAGCGGGCTCCCGTCCCACATGTTCGGCTGCACATGCTCCAGGCGCCCCACGGGCTCCAGTCTCCATCCACATGCTCCGGGATGGGCGTCTTGCTCACGCACTCCCCCGCGCGGCACCACTGAAACACAGCGGGGAGGGCCGGGGCCCAGGCACTCAGCAAAGCTGCTCACTCCAGCCCGCCAGGCCCCAAAATGCCATGCTGCCAACAACCCATTTGCTAAATTTACATAAAAGTACAGTCTATTTCAGGGTTTGCATGTTTGCTAATTTTAGTGACATGCCTAACTTACTCAAACTGACACTCACATCCCTGTAGGGTTTGGATTTTGCCCTCAGCTTTCAGATGGATGTGCCCCACTGGGATTTTCTCAATCCCAGGAAAAGGATTAATCCACATGGCTCACGAAGAGACCTGCGCTTCTGCAAACTTTGACGTGAGCGCGTTTCTCGCCGGGAGGCGGCATGTCCCCGTTGAGGTTTTGAACTTGAGAGTTGGGTTTGCTGCTTGGCGATGACACAGCCAGCTCCACGTGAGGGAACCTTGGTTCTTTCTGAGGATAACTCAAGGCCAGCCCTATAAAACAATTTCTCGAAGGGCAGAGCACATACTCTGAGGTGCTAGATGTGATTTTTGTGTGGTTCCCAATCACGGCATCAGAGCAAAACTTGACTTCCTTTTCAATTCTTGCAAGAAGACTGGAGAGAGGTCCTGTGGCTGCAGGTCCTGAACACCCCTTCTAACACCTCCCCATCTCTCCTGCACATGAGCAACAGGCTCATTCTCTCAACATTTAGCTAGAATTGGATAATACTGTTCTCACTGAATTATTTTTACGAGCGCCTACTGTGTATGGCAGGTGATGTTGTTTTTCCATTTAAAATATACTGGTGAAAGTGTTCCTTTTAGGTAAATTTCCTCACATGATGAAAGGAGTTAATCTAACAAAAATATTAAGTAAATGATGCCCGTATCTTATAAGAAAAAGGAATGAGGTGACGTAGGCACCACTCTGTGCCCGGAGTGGGATCCATGGGCATTTCTGTGGTGCCTGAGGGATGTTTCAGGGGCTCCTAAGTAGAGAACAGATTGTGTTTCAGAAGAGATGCCAGTTGCCTGAGAGATGTGGAGCTGCCTGTTGGGGACAGTGGGAAGCCAGAGGTTACCAAGGTTACCTTGTCTGCCCCACACTCGGTGCCATCCAGGGGAGGGTCCAGCTTGGTCTTGCAGGACGTGTCTCCTTCTACCAGGCACCACAGTCCAGCGCACATCAGATGCTGCAGGACAAGGAGAGGAACCATAATTGTGGAGAACACCCACACTCACAGGTCACAGCTGGGGTCAGAGGTGTGGCCCCACCACTGTTTCAAATTCGGGATTCGAAACGTGTGGGGAAGCCAGAGGGTCATAAGTCTGTATGTCCAAAATATCAGTGCCTCACTTGAACTGGCTCATTTAGCACAACAAAATTCTGTGCACCTACTCCTAGGAGGGCTTGTCTCACGGAATTGAGTTCAACAGCTCCAACAACCACCAAGGGCCTGGGAGATATCACAGGCACAGCCCCGGCCAGGAGCAGCAGCCCCTGCCTCCCAGGAGCGATGAGCAAACAGATATCTTCCATTTACAGCAGTGAGGGGTGAGGCAGATACCCAAGGGCTGTCTAGGGGACACAGCAAAAAGATCTAACCAAACCTCATCAGGGAGGGCTTGCTGGAAGAGGCAGCTCTGAAGTCAAGGCCAGACGGGTAGGCAACCATTGTGAGGCCAAGAAATGACAGCCCATGAAGGGCTGGTACCCCAACAGGGTTACAGGGGCAACCTTCTGTTCTCCCTGCAGTCACCTGTTTCTAGCTTAGCTGAGCTGTGCACAATTTTTTATAGTATTTCACCACAGAACTTCCAGAACATGTACAAATATACAATTAAACTAATTCCACTAAAACAGGAATTGGCATTTAAACACACAGACTCCCAATTGTATCATTAGGAAATCTGGGCGTTGACAAAGTGCTCAGAAGGAGACAATTTATCAAAATCATGAAAGCAGACACAGCCAGTGTCCTCCCTTGAAGGAACCACATGCAGACAGTGACCTCAACCATAGGAGACAGGAGCTGGGTAACTCCCCACCCGCCTGGGGGACAGGGAGATGATACCGAGGCAAGTTCTACACGCCTCTCAGAGGGTCCTGGGGGGATGGCCCCGCTGCTGACAGCAGTCACTTACTCATGATTGCACCTTTCTTGATTGCTCTCTCCCTCACCCCCTCACAGTGCTTCCTGGGATCACTTCCCAGATAAACTACTTGCACCCAAATCCCGGCCTCACAGTCTGAAAATTGAGAACAGATGTACTGAAAGATCTTGTGAAGATGCAGCGATTCCAGGACCACAAACCCAATCATGGCTAAACAGCCCAAGTTGAAGCAGGAAGACCTCACCCTCCAGGCTGTGGCCAGGGACCTGCTGCTTCACACTGAGCAGGATGGAGGTCAAGGGGCTCCTGCAGCTGGTGCAGGGTGGTCACCCTGTGGTTTGCAAAGGGTGTGGTGCTCAGTTTAGAGGTCTGCTCTCCAAGTAATCTCAAACATCTGCATAGAATAGACACACAACTGTACTGTCTAAAATCAAACAAGTTTTAGAAGTTGAAGGGATAAAAATAAGAGAAAGGGAAGGAAAGCAGAGCTGGAGGGAGCTTTTAAAGAGAGCTAAGAAAAGCCCACAGCTCCTTCTCATTTTTCACGTCTGTCGGAGCTGATCTGTGCCCTTTAGGAAGTGGATGGCTCAAGTGGAATACTGCGCATGGGCTTCAGAAAAGCCTGCATGTTCCCATGAGTGCTCACCCCTCAAAGGAATGGTAAAAAGATGAGAGCCCCAGTGCAGCACAGCTGGTCCTATAAAGACCAACTGCACCTCATCAAACGTTTGATTCCATGCACTCTGACCTGCGAGCTCTTTGAGTATGGCGTCCGTGTGTGGACATGTGCTCACAAGACAAGGCTGACCCAGGGGGAGAATTTATGGGACAGGAGCGCTTGGGATTAGGAGAAATGACTGCTCCATCAGGAGAAAGTAGAAGAAGGTGGTGTCAACTGTTTGGTATGGGTTTTATAGACAGGGCTTTCTCATGAAACTTTTCTAAGCATCAAAGAAAAGAAGAATGAAGTTAGACAAAGATTTCTTAAACAGAACACAAAAAAGACTAACCATAAAGGAAGAAAACTAATGAATTATACCATATTAAAATTAACGACTTTTTTTTTTTGAGACGGAGTCTCGCTCTGTCACCCAGGCTGGAGTACAGTAGTGTGATCTCGGCTCACTGCAAGCTCCACCTCCCGGGTTCAGGCCATTCTCCTGCCTCAGCCTTCCGAGTAGCTGGGACCACAGGCGCCCGCCACCACACCTGGCTAATTTTTTGTATTTTTAGTAGAGACGGGGTTTCACTGTGTTAGCCAGGATGGTCTCGATCTCCTGACCTCGTGATCTGCCTGTCTCAGTCTCCCAAAGTGCTGGGATTACAGGCATGAGCCACTGTGCCTGGCCAAAATTAACAACTTCTGTTTACCAAAACGCAACTGTAAAAACACAAGAATATATTTGCAATACATAAGAGATTTGTAATGTGTATAACCAACAAAGTGTTTGTATCCAAAACATGATTTAAAACAACAAAAAACTCCTATAGATCAACTAAGAAAAAGACCCAGTAGAAAAATGGGCAAAAGTCTTGAACAGACAGTTCATAAAAGAGAATGTTTAAATGGCTAGTAAACATATGAAAAGGTGCTTAGCTTCTTTAGTCATCAGGGAAGGCAAATTACAACCACCCTTAGATACCCTGACACAGCAGCCAGAATGGGTAGAATGAAGAAGACAGAGAGCACCGCTCATTGGCAACAATGGGGCACAATGGGTCCTCTTGGATGCTGAGAATGAGATTTTAACTTGGTTCAGCAGCTTCGGAAAACTTTGGCAGTATTTGCTAAAGCTGAAGACACACACATTCTAATACCCAGCAATTCGAATCCTAAGTATGTAACGAAAAAATTGTGTATGTGTTCACCAAAGACATTGTCAAGAAAGTTCATGAAACTATTTGCATTAGTTCCACGTTGGAAACAACCCAAATGCCCGTCAAGAGCAGAACAGATGAACGATGGTATATTAGAACAATGGAATACTGCATGATTTCATTTACATACAGTTCAACAACAAGAAATATAAACCCACAGTGTTAGGAGTCAGGATAGTGGCTACCTTTGTCGTCAGCTTCAGATAAAAGAAAACGGGAATGACAGCAAAGGAGAAGTTAGCACTGCAGCCTCTCATTCAAGCTTGGCCACCAGCACTGCTCTCTGCGCCCAAGCCAAGTGGTCACCATTCTTGTGATACATTTTCACTACTGAACAGATGCGGTGACTACACGAATGCCTGTCATCACCTTGACGCCTTCTAGATCAACAGCCTGCATTCATGTCATGCATTGCAAATGACAAAGTGCTCTGGTTCCTGTCATCCTGAGCCTCATGGCAGCCCTGGGAAGCAGGCAGGAGGGGGCTTTCTCTATTTTTTCCACTTTTCCAATGAGGAGGTCAATGTTTGTGAAGGTCACAGAGTCTGAGCTGGGTTAGAAGCACAAGACTCATAAAGAAGAGAACTAAAGTGATCTAAAAGAAAAGGCATTTGAATATAAATTCAAGACCCTCAACTGAAATGATGGAAGGTCTTATTCTCAGATTGAAAAGCAAAGCACCAAGAAAAAATGGCGCAAAATAATGCGCCCAGAGGTGTGTCCTGATAAAGTTACCGGGTTTCAAAGATAAACCAGAACACTCTTTGGGTAGCCAGCACAGATAATGGGAAAAGAGCTCGGACTGTGCAGATGTCTTTACAGCAGCCTCTCTCTACAGGCACTGGAGTGAGTGATGCTGATACAGACACAAGGAAAGGCAGAACATGTGGTCCAGGAAATTTATATCAGCTAAACGCTTGCTCAAGTACTTAGGCAATGGAAAAAGATTTTTGAACTTACAAGTAGTTAAATCCTTTTCTGGAGAAGATACCAGAGGACGACCTTTGGCCAACTAAGAAATGACTGAAGAACCCACAGAAAATGGGCCGGCAGTGAGCACTGATCAAAGTATTGATTGAAACCAACACAGGAATGGGAGTTAGAGAACAGAATGCATGGGACGGAAACCCAGACAAGGCAGAAATGGCAGAGAGAAGAACCGGCTGGGAAGAAGGCGCACTGGGGTGGGAGCTGCGGGAGGCTGTCTATATGTACATCAATGTCTTTATCTTTTCTAGCTGGGGAAAGAGCAAAATATAACAGATAAAATGTGAAAACTGAGATAGAGGAACTTCCAAAGGTAAAATGTTAAGCACAAAGAAAAATAACAGAATTGAGTGGTGGAAGGAATGAAAGGGTGGGGCTTGGAGGTGGAGATGCATTCATTATGCTCAGGCAGCAGGTACCCTAAAGAGAAGGGTGACTGATGGATGAACCTTCTGCTTTCAGCGAAAAGCAGACTTTGTGGCAGACAGGGCTGCTCTTCCAGTACGCAACAGCTGGGTACCATAATAAAGGATAGTTCTTATTGCCGAGCTCACCCCCAAGTAAAGGAAATATCTGAGGAGGCAAATACAAAACCCATACCCAGCTGTCTTTATACATACACACCACTGTATACCAATCTGTGATGGGCATATGCGAGGGTGGGTTCCCCTAAGGGCAGGCGTTGGTTGCCAACACCAATACCCACCCTTTCACTGCCAACACCAACGCCCACCCTTTCACTGCCAACACCAACGCCCGTCCTTTCATTCCTTTTACCACCCAACTGTGCTATTTTTTTCTTTGTGGTTAACATGTTACCTTTGAAAGTTCTTGTATCTCAGTTGGCACTGCAGTTGGGAGAAGTCATCTGGGGCTGGCCTGTCTCAGATGGAACAAGGTCAGGAGCTCCACCTGAGACACCCAGGTTAAACCAGGGAATCTGGAAGGGTGTTTACCAGTTCTGAAAAGGCTAGAAGCAGCTCCTTTTCAGAAAAAGTTTAAGTTCTCCTAAAGAGAGCAATTTAGGATCTCAGAATTCCATGGTTATGTCCAATAAAGTATAAACCCACAGTCAAACATGGTAATGTGAGTGATGGTCAGTAAACTGCCAAGGTGTTTAGGTAATAAAATTGTCAGATACAGGATTTATAGTAACTATCTATAAAGAAATAGAAGATGAGATTACATAAACAAGCTAGCAGCAAGATATTAACACTGTTGAATATAAGAAACTAGAAATAACATTTAAAAATGAAATATATAATTGTTGAAGAAAATAAATGGATTTTGACAGCCCTGAATGAGAGAATTTGTGACTAGAAAACAGATCTGAAGAAATTGTCCAGAATGCAGCCTGCAGAGAAAAGGCGGTGGGGAATACAAAAGATGGCTTAAGAGATCCGAAGAACCAAGTGAGAAATACTGATGTATGTGTCTAATCAGACCCAGAAAGAGAGAACAGAAAGAGTGGGGCAGAGACAATATTTGAGAAGAAAACAGCTGGAACAGAACACATGCCACGTAGAATACAGACATTCTCCACTTAGAGGCAGGAGGCAGTGTTCTACTATGGCTGCAATGATCTCTGTCTCTTAATATCACACACTTGTGTGACCCCTTCCTCTTCAACATGGGCTGAAACTACTAACTTGCCTTTTAAAAATATTTAAAATGCTTTAATATACATTTTAAAAAACAAGAAGGATAAAAAATATCAGTGATTTCCTGGTAATAGGGGAAGAGACTAGCTTGAGGGAGCATGGGGGTATTTTGGGCGATGGACCTGTTTTGCAAATTGATTGGTTATATAACTCTGCATTTGTCAAATTTCAAAGACTGGGCATTAAAAAGGGTGAAACAGAAAAACCAACGAAAAATATAAGGGTTGGCTCTTTGGGGGGGAAAACAGATCAACCTTTTGTTAAACAAGAAAAAGGGGAGAAAAGTACAACAAAGAAGAAAAGAAAGGAGAAAATATCCAAAATGTAGAGAAATTTTAAAAAATTATCAGGGACCACTTAGCTCAGTTCTATGTATATAAGCCTGAGATGAAATGATTTTCTAAGAATGTGTAAGCGAGCAAAGCCATCGCTCGGGAAAGACTAAAAGTGTATATAGACTCATTGACATAAAAGACCCAGAGGATGTTTGGCAATGTCCGAAGGCATTTTTCGGTTGTCACAACCAGGGGCAGTGCCCCTGAGCTATAGGGGGCAGAGGCCAAGGATACTGCTAAAGATCTTGTATTGCACAAGACAGTGCCCTACAACAAAGAATTATTCAGCCTAAGACACCAATAGCGCTGAGGTTGGGAAACTGCTACAGAAAAACTCAACAGAGTGACAAAAGGAAAAACAGTAAGTTACAGTGGAGTATCCTGCCAGGTAACAGCTTAGCTAGGTGACCAAGGCTAGCATCACCAGTAACGAACATAATAACCACATCACCTCTGTGGTATCTTTCCCAGTAATGCGGAACCTCAACCTAGTCATAAGAACGCATCAGACAAACCCAAAGGCAAACTAATAGACTGGTACTCTTCAAAAGTGTCAAGAAAGAAAAGGAAAGGATGAGGAACTGTTATAGATTGGAGGAGACCAGAGACACGACAACTAAACGTGAAACAGGATCCTGGTATACAGAAAGGACATTGATGGAAAAACTGGTGAAATCTAAATGTATTTTACTTAATAGTATTGTACCAAGGTTAATTTCCTGGTTTTCATAATGGTTCTATGGGCATGTAAGACTTTTTTTACTTTTGTTTTTTATTTTTTGAGATGGAGCCTCACTCTGTCACCCAGGCTGGAGTGCAGTGGTGCAATCTCAGCTTACTGCAACCTCCGCCCCCTGGGTTCAAGCGATTCTCCTGCCTCAGCCTCCCAAGTAGCTGGGACTACAGGCATGCGCCACCATGACTGGCTAATTTTTGTATTTTTGGCACAGATGGGGTTTCACCATGTTGGCCAGGCTGGTATCGAACCCCTAACCTCTGGTGATCCACCTGCCTTGGCCACCCAAAGTGCTGGGATTACAGGCATGAGCCACTGTGCCTGGCTGTGTAAGATGTTAACATAACTGGAAGTTGGGTGAAAGGCATATACTATTTTTTGTAAGTTTTAAGAGTTACAATTGTCTTACAACAAAAAGTTAAAAAATAACACAATTTTTTAAAAAGGATGGGGCAACTCTACACTAGTCCTGACCAACTCCAAGACACACACACACACACCCCCACACACACACACACACACCCAGTAAAGACGTGTGGAATGTATGAATGGGATTAATACTTTCATCAGTAAACCAATGCCTGGCAAACTAAGCAGTCACCAAGTCCAGACATCATAGAAGTGCTTTATCACGGTTGTCTCTTTCCTACCCACATCAACCTTGTGAGACATACACTTCCTATTCCCATTTTACAGATGAGAAAATGGGTGGACCTGTCCTAACCCAGAACACAGGCTCCTTCCCACTGGTCACACTACCGCTCCATCAGTCCCCAATCTCCTCTTCCCGCTTCCCCTGCAATCATGCATTCTCGGTGTGAGTGTCCATCCTCTCATCTGCAGTGAGATGGGGCGCTCTGTGCTCAGCGACATGCCGCTCCCTCCGCCTGCAGAGTTCTCCCTGGAAACACCTCTGGGCAGCACGCCCCTGGGCTTCAGCGAAACGTGGTGCACCAGAACAGGGTGGAAACACACAAAGGGCAGCTGCCCAGGCCACATCGGGGTGGGCGTACCAAGACCTCCTCTCCCACTCCCGCCCCCAGCGGCAGTGCTTGAGTTGCGGCGGAAAGTCACAGTCCATGCACGTAGCAAGGAAAATGAAACAGCTCTCTGGTTCTAGCATTTGTCACCTCACTGGCCACGCTTACGGTTTGGCAAGAGTCATCCCCAGCATGTTTTGCTGCAAAGTTCCTCAAGGGGCTGCATGATGAGCCAGCACCAAGCACGCATCCCTGGAGCACTGTGAAAGGCGGGAAGGTCTGAGCTGCTCAGATGGCACCACTGCTCCTGTACGCAAGCCTTCGCCACTTTTCTTCAACTGGTGGTGTCCCCATCAAGGACTGCAAAGGTCATGCTGCTGTTCTCTTGCCTCATCCTCTCTGGGCATCTGCTGAGGGTTTGGAGGGCGGCTCTCACTCAAAATGATACTGAATGAGATGGTTATATAAAGTCTATCAAAAATATGCTGCTGATAACACAAGCCAAGAGAGAGAAAATAAATGCTAAGAGCTGGATGAAAAAGTGACTAATCCAAATTTTCCACACACACTACTGCAGTGTGAAGTCTTCCCCGGGCCAGCATGCCAGCCCCACTCCTGGAAGGCTTCCTGAGTCCTGAGAGGGCCACTCCTTCCATGTTCCTGAGGGCTACAGAGACCGTCACCTGGCTGGGTTTGGGGGCTGCCGGGTGAGGGTGGGGCCCAGGACTTCAGCTGGCAGCGGGGACAAGAAAGAAAACTCACAACTGGCATGGTGTGGAGGGCTCTCTGAAAAGGCAGTCTACTGTAAACTTTCAAATACTTCTGGAAAATTCGGACCATCTGCTGCCAAAGTCCAACGGCTCTGAGAGGCTGCAGATGCCGGGCAGGAAGCGGAGACTGAGACAGGCAAGACAGCTTTCAGCCTGGCATCCAAGTCCACGCACTACCGTGCAGCCCTGTCTGAGAGGGGCAGGGCCAGGCTCCGGGACCCGGCCAGCCACCCATTCTGGCCAGGTCCACCGGCATTAAAGGGACAGACCTCATTTAGATGAGCAGTTTCCTAACTAAGCTGAATGGAAGAATCTCCGGGGAAGCTGTACAGAAAGACAGATACCTGAAACCCATCTTCCTGAAGACTTTTAAGACAGAAAATCTGGAGTAAGACACAAAAACTTCTAACAGTCTCTGGAGGACTCTAGCAATCCACCAGGTTTAAAAACAACTGGCATCAGACAAACTTTGTTGTCCCAAGGTGGAATTTTGACACCCCAAGCATCTCTCTAGCCGTAAGATGCCCATGTGAATCTCTGCAGGACGTGAGATAGGAGAGAAGCCTGGAGACTGGGATTTTGCCCGGGAGAGGTACTGGACACTGGAAAGCAATTCCTGGGGGTTCCAGGCTCCCAGAGTACCAGGAGAGATGGTGAGGACAGCACAGGGAAAGATATGGGAAGGGACAGGCCTATGTGATCTCAGCTAAACAGTGTCTCCTCCCATCCCTCTGGCTCCAGGCGACAAGGAGGCAGAGAATGGACGCTACCTAACATTTATTGAGTGTGTGCTACATGCTAAGTGCTTTAATTCACTTACTACTAACTCTCATGACTTCACAATGATGGATAAGTAGAGTTTATATTCCCATTTTGCAGATGAGAAGACTGAGACATAGTGAGACTAGGCAACCTGTTCAAGAAGAGGCAGAATGGGGCCCTGGGCAGCCTGACTAGAGAGCCCTTCTTAGGCACTGTGTGACATAGAAAGCATCTCCACGCTGTACCAAAAGGCAATTAATGAGAAAAGAGAAAGGAGGGAATATTAGGTAGAAAAAATTGTCTAAGACCTTCCAATGCCTATGACCAGTCTAGATCCTGTCTTCCTGAAATGATTGGCTGACAGCTTTGTGCTCAATAATATTCTTAAACAACGGCATAACATGCACACCTCGGGTTCTTGTGAATGCTATGACATACAGGCACATATATGCTCGTGGCAACTAACAAGAAGAGTGTACATCCCTTCCAAGCACTACTGTGTGGCAGCCACGCCTGGGCTTTGGACCCATGATGGTGGAATGCACTCCTGGGAAGCAGTAGGGAAAGGGTGGGTGGTCATTACACAGTACCTTTCAACTGAAAGCCTCCAGGACCAGGGTGGTGGTGATGGGGCAGATGAACACCTCTCTCATGTCAGAAAGTGGTGGGACTTTGTGAGGCAGGGATCATGGTCAGGACAGTACCCTAACTGCACCCTTTCTTGCTCCGTCTCTAGCAGCAATACACACTCTTCCTTTCAGCTGACAGTGCCTGCATTGGGCCTTCTCACCCTCTGCTTCACCTGGAAGAATATCTGAGCTTAAGTAGCTTGAAAGTGTTGTTAAATACCAACTTTACTTTGCAGTGACTTTGCTGACAGACAGGAGAAACTTGTAATCATAAAAAAGACTGATTGGGCTAATTGCATGAAGTTTATTTCCCCTTTCTAATAAATATTTACCATCCAATGTTTATAACTTTATGTTTGGACTTTCTTGAAATGCTTTATTGAATTAAAAACATCACATTACCATTGGCTAAAAGAAGAGACAGCTGTATTTGCCAATAACTTTTGCAACAAATGCCAGCTATTGATGCCAATTTTTTTTCTAGTTCATATTTCCATAGACAGCTTTGAGCCTTACAATACTAGCATTCTGCAGACAGACATTCAGTGGTGATAGTGTGGGGGCTTCCAGAGTCCTAAGAATTAACATGGACTGTATTTTAATTTTTCTCAGTTCTCTGGTATGCAAATGTTTGGGAAACCAGCAACCTGGTTAATATTTGAAGCCTAGACTGCTCCTAAAGCAGAAATGCTTTTCCAAGGTTATTTACCTACACCTTTGAGTAGGGAAATGATCTTTAAATTGCTTGGTCTTAAAACAGCTATGAATTGCGAGTGGCAGAAGAACATACAGAGAGGACCAGTCAGAAAGAAGGTCTGCATTTGAAATTCCACCCAGCACCTGGCCATTCTGTGCGTCTGGCGGCACCTAATGGAGCCTTCTCAGGGTATGTGGTGAATGCATAATTATAAAATACATAAGATAACCAAGAAAACAATTAAACTGGAAGTGTTTTCAAAATATAAGACATTCTAAATTTGTAATATAGTAATATATGCATTTTTTTGTCAACACATAACAAGATCTGGCCCTGGGTCTACTAACCATCATAATTTTGGTGAAGAGTCTAAATGGTATTTTGAGATGTCGGCCACAACTTACATGGTATAAAAACATCTGATTCCATGGCTGGGTGTGGTGGCTCATGCCTGTAGTCCCAGCACTTTGGGAGGCTGAGGCGGGTGGATCACCTGAGGTCAGGAGTCTGACCAGCCTGGCCAACACGGCAAAACCCTGTCTCTACTAAAAATACAAAAATTAGCCCGGAGTGGTGGAAGGCACCTGTAATCCCAGCTTCTCGGGAGACTGAGGCAGGAGAATCGCTTGAATCTGGGAGGCGGATATGGCACTGAGCCGAGACTGTGCCACTGCTCTCCAGCCTGGATGACAGAACAAGACTCCATCTCAAAAAAAAAAAAAAAAAAAAAAAAAATCTGTGATTCCTAATCACAGTGGCAGTCATGGGTATGGCTAAGATTGATGTGGTTTACTGCCAACATTCAGTATGGAAGAGAATACTAACTTCCATTAGAACTTGAAGAAAATGAAAAGTGTAATCTCTCTCCTATCCTGGTTCACCAATTCTTTGAAATCTATCCAAGGACCCTAGGTAAGCAGTCCTGCTTTGGCACAATAACACACGCGTGTCGATGAGAAACGCCACCCCTGAGACCAGGGAGGCCTCTCCCTCCTGCCAGGGAATAGTGTGGGCTCATCGTGAGGCAGGCAAGCTATTTCCCCTCAGAAGAGGCAGCAGCAAAATGAAAACTGCCCATCACTATATCTAAATCTATCATATATTTGCCCATGAAATTACTACTTCTAGGGCTCATTTCTTTGTGTAGATCCATATTTCTACCTAGTATCATTTTCTGCAGAAGACTTCCTTTAATATTTCTTATAATGTGGGCCTCTTGGTGATACATTTTTTTCAGTTTTCAGAAAAACTGCATTTCACATGTAATTTTGAAAGATATTTTTGCTGGGTATAGAATTGTAGGCTGACAGCCTTTTTTTAGTCCTTTGCAATGTGTCTCCATTGTCCTTTCACTTACACTGCTTCTACTGAGTGGTGGACTGTCAGCTTTACCTTTAACTGTATACAACTTATCTTTTTTTCCTCTGGCTCTTTGAAGATTTTCTCTTTTTCACTACTTTCAAACAATTTGATTATAATGAGTATTTTCCTAGATTTCTTCATGTTTCTTGTGAATTAGGAGATGCGGATGCTGCACAGGTGGGCAGGGGAAGGTACCAGATTGTCATCTTAAAGAGGGTAGTCAGGGTAGGCCTCATTGAGAAGCTTATATTAAAAAAAAAAAAACAGAACTCAAAAAAGGTGAGGGAATTAGTCATGGGGGTAACTGGGAGAAAAGTGGCAGGGAGGAGGAAACAGCCAGCATGAAGCAACTGTGTCCCTGGTGGGGTCCAAGAAGAAAAGGAAAACCAGTACAGCTGGAACAGAGTAAGTGCAGGGGAGCATAGGGCAGGATGAGGCCCAGAAGGAAGAAAGGAGGGGGCACACACCCACACCAGCAAAGCTGCATTGCAGGGAAGAATTGAGCGATAACAGCATATGTACGCTCTCCTGCCATACCCAACATCAACCATAACACAGTCTTACAAAAGCAGGGAAGGTGCAGACTGTTGATACGGCAGGGCCTGGAGCCCTGAAGTGTGGCACTGTCTTCACCTGGATTTGACTGATACATGTCCCAGGCCTAGGGCAGCATGCCCCAAGTCCTTGGTTCTCAAAGGGTTCAGAGGGAAGCATCTGGTCTTCTGCATTTTCTTCCCCAAAAGAGTATGAGTGTGTTGGATAGAGTTCAAATAATCAGTATGTCAGAATGTTCAGTTGTTTGTCCTCCATTTTAAAGTTTAACTTCCCCGTAGTTTCCATAAACAACCTTTTCTACCAGTTTTAATCAGTAGTTCACATCTGTTCCCCTGGTCACCTGCTCCGTCCTGATTCATCCTGGTCACCTGCTTTGACCTGAGTCACCCTGGTCATCTGCTCTGACCTAAGTCACCTTTAGTTCCCTGTTCCTAACCATCTTTCCTGCCAAACTGCTCACCCCACCACTCTGGCTTATACCCTTGCTCTCTTTAAAATAGCCTATTGGAATTAGCTTGGACTGTGCGGTCCAATCCTAGCCAAAAGGGGAATAACACAGCAGTAGGGGCTACCTGCGTCAGGAATAAGAACCCCTTCCCCTCCCTTGTTCAGGTGTGCTCTCGCCATTGCTCCATCCATGAGTCACACGTTCTATCTTTTGCTGAGAAAATTCTTTGAGTGCTAGTTCTTCTTTTCGGCACTGAGGAACAAGCATTTATTTCTAACAATCGTGACATTTTCTCCAGTGTGCACAGTCACTGCTACCCCACGGTCAGATTCCTCTAAAGAAGTGTCACTAGCCTTGCAAGCAGGACAATCACCACTGACCAGCTGAGGCTGGTGGCCATCAAGGGGACTGTCATTCCATCACTCCCCTAAGAAATCCTTTCTGCTAGTTATTGGAGAGGAAAAAACACATTTATTTTATTGCTGGTGAAACTCTCAAGGCAAAAGCAAGCAGGAAAACATATTTTGCAGTTCCTTGGGAGCCCAGGAATAAATGTTCAGCATCGAAGTAAAAGGCACATGGGAAGATCTCACTTGATATGCATTTGGATTTTGAGCTTCTAGGGAGAAAGGAGTCACAAAGCTGAGCGAATTTGCTTGTTGCCCTCTAATTGAATTCCTATAATGAAAAGATGATTCTGAAGGAAAATAAAATACCACATCCCCTGCCTCCTCTCTTTGGTGTCTGTCTTTGAATGACAGTCACTTTCCTTTCCTCCCTAACAGATACCCCTGGGCTCGCTTTCCAGCCCACCCCTTTCCAGCTGGGTGAGCCTGGCTTGTTTCCTAATCTCTTAGCTTCTATATTTGCATCTGTTAAAATGGGGTTAAAAGCCTTTGCCTTTGGGGTTGCAGTCATGGTTGTGTGTGACAGGGCAAGGACAAAGTCCAGCCCTGGAGACTGTGAGTCCCCAGTACAAGTCTCTCCCTCCCTCTGTCCCTCCTCATCCAACTGGGATGCAAATACTTGGCTCCTAGAAGGGAAAATAGCTCCAGCTCCCATGGAGCAGGCAGTCTCTGCCCAGCCCCCACCCCACTTAATCCTGCCCTATAGGACCAGCTCAGCCTGGCCCGCCACATCTCACTGGCCCTGCGGAGGACTCCACAGTGGGCAGAGTGACCATTCTGTCCCTTGGCTCAGCTGGGCACTATCCACTTCCCCAGCCCCAGTGTCTGGGGCCCTTTCCTCTGCCTGATGTCCTCCTTGGTTATCCCACCCACACAATCTCATGCTGTCTCCACATCATCAAGGGACGCCCTGAAACCTGCTATTTCCTGGTATCTCTGTACCATCCATGCACTGTAGGGACTGAAGAGGCAGACAGGATGCCTCTTGGCGGGCACTGTGTATGTGCATGAGAGCCTTAACGATCAAGCCACACAGTAGCTCATGGTGAGTTTGGGCACCGCTGCAGGATGCTGGGGACGATCACATCCTAGGGCTCATCACATCTCCCCATGGAGGTGTCCTTCAACCCTGCTGCTGGGGGCGGGAGGTACAGGCATCCAGTGGGAGGCTGACATGGGTGACGGCTTCCCATTAGTCTCTGGAGGGGACCCTCGCAGGCATGCTCCTCAGAGGAATGGCAGGGCAGAACCAGCACTACAGTGCAGATAAACGTCCTTTGGGGAAACAGCCAGTAGGAGGCAACAGCCTGGTTTTAAGGAGCTGCCCTTTTTTGCAGCCCCAAAGGTGGCAGGCAATGCCCCACCTGCACGTTCTCCCAATTTCCTAAACTAACTTAGACGGGAAGCACTCAAGAGGCAGCATCTGTCTCCAGGAGTCCGGGCGAATGGGCACTGGGACCGCATTCTGGAGGCGGCCTGCATGTACCTGTGTGCCTTGGTGCTGCTCCCGAGTGTGTGCTCCAGGAACCTGCCCAGCCATCCACACATCCTCCTTGGGACCAGGTGTGCTTCTGAGTGCCAGTGCTGGAACAGCCCTCCCTCAGGCTGACCACCTGCTGCCTGGCTGCTGAGTTCCACATACCCCTGGCTGGTTCCCCTACTTCTGTCCTCCTTCTCTGCAGGATGGTGCAGGCTCTGCTCCCCTAGCCCTGTCACTGCCAGGGCCAGGTGGACCACAGGCTCCTGGCCTTCCCCTGTGGTCAGGGCCTTCCCTGCCTGCTAAACAGATGGCCACAGGCATGGAGACTGCCCTGCCCTGGGTACCCACATGCCCCTCTTGGCACCCCCCACCCATAAAACCAGCCAAGCCACAGACCTTGCTGTTTGCATCATGGCGAAAAAGTGTACACTCGGGGGTGAATGAGACTTGAGTTCAAATCCTCGCTCTACTACCTACTAACCAAGCCATTTTGAATGTTTGCTTACTTTGACTTGGTGTTGTCATCTGTAAACCAGGGACAGGATCTCGGGAGCTACGGTGAAGACTAATTGGGATCACACATGTTGGAAGCATTAGTACCAAACACATAGGCATTGCTCAATAAGTGGTAACTGTTTAATGGGGTTATCATATAATCAATTTATTACTTGTTAAATTTTCCCAATTTGATACATTCTTTTTTTTTTTTTTTTTTTTTTTTTTTGAGACAGAGTCTTGCTCTGTCGCCCAGGCTGGAGTGCAGTGGTGCGGTCTCGGCTCACTGCAACCTCCGCCTCCTGGGTTCACGCCATTCTCCTGGGACTACAAGTAGCTGGGACTACAGGCGCCCGCCACCACGCCCGGCTAATTTTTTGTATTTTTAGTAGAGACGGGGTTTCACCGTGTTAGCCAGGATGGTCTCGAGCTCCTGACCTCAAGATCTGCCCGCCTTGGCCTCCCAAGGTGCTGGGATTACAGGCATGAGCCACCGCACCCGGCCGATATGCTCAAATGTTTAATAGTTTTAACCCTCTTGTTGATCCATGCAGGGTTTGAAGTCAGGCGACAGTGTCCTGCGTCTCTAGTGTCCTAAGGTTTCCATATTAAAATGTTAGGCTACCGGAGTCAGTAGTAACCCTGAAGCATTCCCCTGCAAAAGTGCCCATGTGGGGGACCTGTGTGTAGATGTGTGCCTGCAATTGCATGTGTAGGTGTGTATGTGTGTACGGCTATATGGGGTGCACATGTGCAAATGCCTGTGAGGGTGTGTTTATGCATGTCTCTATGCGAACGTGTGTGTGCATACACATGTATACGTGTGCTTGTGTGTGTATGTGCATGTGCTGAGTGTGAATGCCCATGTCCTCCAGCAGAAGCCAGACCTGCTGCAGGAGGGCTGGATACACGCTCTGTCCCGAGCCAGCCCTCCCACGGGTGCTTACCTCCATGTTTCTGCAGAAGGTGGCATTGGTGCCGAACAGGATCTGGCACTGCTCGTTGGCACTGTAGTGCATGCCCGGCAGCTTGTGCGGGAGGCGTACCGTGTGCTGGCTTCTGGGGTCTGTGACTAGCAAGCAGGTGCTGACTTTTGACCTGAAACAGCCGAGAGGCAAGTTGACTTGCAAATGTGCTGCCTAGGTTTTTGTTTTGTTTTGTTTTCAGTTTTTTTTTTTTTTTTTTTTTTTGAGTTTTCAGTCACCGAGAAGGAGGCACTTCTATGTTCTTTATGGAAAAAGGACACAAGCACTGGACACACAGACTGTGCTTTTTTGCTGTGCATTCCTCTTTTTCTACATGGCCCAATGTGAATCTTCGCTCTGAAGGCAGTAAGAACCTGGAGACTCGGGAGGGGCATAGGAACGACATCCACGAGGCTGATGGACTTTTACTGGGGAGTTTGAAAGCTTTCTTTGATGAAAATGATTTTGGAATAGATTATCGTATTTTCTTGACTATGGCTTTGAGCAAAAACTATCATGAATAAAGAACAAGTACAAGTTAGCCTTGTTTTACTTTAAATAAAATCAAAGTGCCTGTTTCCAACTCTTCAGGTTCTCTCCGAGTGCTTGTGGGGCCTCGGTGTCTCACTTGACCACGCTATCCCTGAAAGCCACTGGCAACACCTGCCGAGGACTTCAGGATTTCAACTGGGGTGGGAGCATTCATTTACTATGAGAGGTGCGTCTCTAAAAGAGTGAACTGGGGGCCAGGTTCAGGGGCTCACACCAGTAATCCCAGCACTTTGGGAGGCTGAGGTGGGTGGATCACTTGAGATGAGGAGTTCAAGACCAGTCTGGCCAATGTGGGGAAACTCCTGTCTCTACCAAAAACACAAAAATTAGCCAGGCATGGTTGTAGTCCCACCTGTAGTCCCAGCTACTTGGAAGGCTGAAGCAGAATTACTTGAACTCAGGAGGCTGAGGTTGCAGTGAGCCAAGATAGCACCACTGCACTCCAGCCTGGGTGACACAGTGAGACTCTGACTCATAAATAAATAAATTAATAAGTGAACTGGGGATTGCGAGGCTCTGGCTCTAAAGGAGGTTACTTACTACGACGCTTTAATTTCTCAATTTCTAAAGGCAGACGGTTTAAGGCAGAAAACCCAGTCACTTGCCAAGATTCTTAAGGAAAGAGTTGCATGAACACAAGACACAGACTGATCCTGGTTTACATCTTCTGGGCTCAGACATACACTACTTGTCACCAGTGGGACCAGTGCTATGTACGTGAGCAAATAAAAACACCCCATCTTGGCCGGGCACGGTAGCTCACTCCTGTAATCCCAGCACTTTGGGAGACCGAGGCAGGCAGATCACCTGGGATCAGGAGTTCGAGACCAGCCTGGCCAGCATGGCGAAACCCCATCTCTACTAAAAACACAAAAATTAGCCAGGTGTGGTGGCACATGCTGGTAATCCCAGCTACTGGGGAGGCTGAGGCAGGAGAATCACTTGAACGTGGGAGGCAGAGGTTGCAGTGAGCCAAGATCGCGCCACTGCATTCCAGCCTGGGAGACAGAGTGAGACTCCATCTCAAAAAACAAACAAACAAACAAACAAACCCACCCCATCTTGTGGCCGTGACCCTTCTGGGTAAAGCAAAATAACATCAAGGAGCTTACAGCATTCTTAAGATCTGTGGTATCAAATACTCAGTGGGAAGTAGACCACATTAAATGTAACGAGAGCATTTTTTAAGCTGGTTTACCACTGACCAATTTCCCCATGAACAGGGAACGTCGTGAAAAAAGACCCGGGATGGCACCTTTGCCACTACATCCTGAATTCATCGGGTACTTGAATGTGTTACTGGACTGAGAAGCTCCATCTACAGGTAAGACTCGCCGACTCTCTGCCATCTCCCAGGGTGCATGAATTAACATGTCTAAGTAGTTCAGTGACCAGGGTCTGCACAGTCACTCTGTAAACCCAACCCTGAGGTCTTGACACTAAGAGACCCGCACCGTCCACAGGTACAGACTGCGAAGAAGGTCTGAAACCAGATGGCCGATTCTTCCACAGAAATCTGAGAATGGAAGGGTACAGACACCTTCTGGGAAGAAAGTAGCAGTGAGATAAACACAGCCCTCCCCTCCCCAGAGGTGAGCAAGGTGAGCAAACCCACCCCTCAACCCCCAGCAAATTCACTCCCTCTCTAGGGAAACGGCCTTCATCTCCACACCAGGAAATGCTCCATTCTGCAGTGGCCCAGGGGCGCCCCGAGGTGATCACACAGTCACAACCCTGCAGAGGAACGAAATGGGTTTCTTTTCAAGACAGGGTGACTATGTTGACATTTCAGTCCATCGGCAATTACGTAATGATCACCCACTGCGCGCCCATCGCTGGAGCAGATGCGCACGTGGGAGATGTTCTCGCCATTATAGGACATTCTGTGCTGACCATCTCTTGAGGCTAGATGCCAATCCCAAAAGAGTCATTTCTCCACTTCACACTTGCTGAGACTCCAATACTTTTGTCCTCTGGAAGTACTTCCGATTGCATTAATCCTATAGAATAATTCCAGAACTTACTTGAGGAAGTTTTCAAGGTCATCTCGGCTGCAGGAGGACCAAGAGAGGTCACTTGGGTTCCGGCCTTTCACCCACTCTCCCGACATGATGTGGGACCCGCCAGCGCAAGATGAGTGATCATCGTCGTGGTTCATGCCCAAGCTGTCCAGGAGGAGAAGGAGAGAGGGATGCTTACGCCACAGGCTTCTCATTTCCAGGTCCTAGTGCTAGCGGACCATGCTAAGGGAAACCAAGTCTTCAAAACAAAAACTGACGTACGGTGAAAGTGGTTCTCACACAGCAGACCCACAGGCATGCGTTTTCACAGAAATAGAGGGTGAGGATTTGCTTATTTAGTGAATGAAGATAAATTCAGCAAATGACAGACACTAATAGCATTCACTAACAATAAATCAACAAAGTATATTCACTCTGATAACTGTGACATGATAATTCTTAAACTCTAAGCTTCTAATGGTTAGACTTGTTTTCTTACATTAAATATGCCAATGTTCATGGTTTAGGTGTTTCTGTTCCTTAGAGATAATTACTGTGCTAAGGGGAATCACTGGGTACCATCCTAGACATTGACTTATACAATGTTCTGAATCTACGCCTTCAAACTCATTACAAAGTATGGCTTTTCTATCTTTCACAACTAACAAGATCATACCTGTCACCTTCCCTATTCAGCTATACCTGAGACATACCAGGACGCCTGTCTAGGCCTGGAGGGCTCATCACACTGTGAGCTGAACAGTGATCTTAGCTTATTATACACGTGCTCTCACTGGGGTAAGCCAAGACATGCAGCACACAAGATCCAGTGGCCCACAGTTTGCTGACCCAGAGTTCTTATGACCCAATGTGTATAAGGATGACCATCTTTCAACAATCTCAGTGGAACAACAAAAAAAGAACACATACTTTCATTCATTCAAAAATATTAGATACTTTCCAAGTGCCAGGTAACGGACCACAAGGAAAAGACCTCAAATCACTGCCAGCTTGGGAGAAAAGATAAACACTGACAGAGATAATGATAAAAGAGGTTTCTAAATTCTGCTCTAGAGCCACGTGTTTCTAGTTTGCTCATAGATATCTGACCATCTTCCGTCAACTCCCCTGCTTGGTGCCTAATGGTGGTGTCTCCCCAACAGAAACCCATCCTGTCTTCTCTGCATGCTTGCAGGCCACCCCCACAACCTTTTGCCTACAGAGATGCTCCCCTGGCCAACTCCCATGTGGAGCTGGGTCAGCTAAAGTCACCCATGTCCTTTGGAGGATCCGCTGCCTGGCGCTCATGTGTTCTGGAACTTTGGGCTAGCGGGGCCCTCTCTGATCACCCACAAGTGACTTCCCCCATCAGTGAAGGGGGGGCATCCTCACCAATCTTCAGTTGTATTTATTCTTAAACCTACTGATGTCAGTGATACTTGTTATTGCAATTCATACATGTGGTTACATGTTGAGTTAACCAATGAAATATGGGGACAAACACCAAGTTGTTCTCATGAAAACAGATTTAGCCAGTAGCTCAGATAGAAGCTGTCCAACTGGGTGTGGGCAAGACAACTGTGAAAGATGAGGAATAAATCATAAAGATCTGCTCCAAGGCTGCTTCACAAGTCTTTTATAATCCTTTTTATGTGTACACACACACCCACCCCCCACATGCATACATAAAAGAAACCGGATTCAAACTCTCATTATAGGCATGCTTTGTGTGAGGAAGGTGTGTCCATTTTCACACTGCTATAAAGTGTTTCACACTTGAAACTGGGCAATTTACAAAGGAAAGAGGTCTAACTGACTCACAGTTCTGCCAGGGAGACCTCAGGAAACTTACAATCATGGCAGAAGGTGAAGGGGAAGCAAAGACCTACTTCAAATGGTGGTGGGAGAGAGAAGCACAAGCAAGGAAAATGCCAGATGCTTACAAACCCATCAGATCTCGTGAGAGCTCTCTCACTATCACAAGAACAGCACAGAGGAAACCACCCTCACAATCCAATCACCTCCCACCCAGTGCCTCCCTCGACACATGAGATTACAATTCAAAATGAGATTTGGGTGCGGACACAGCCAAACCATATCAGAAGGTGACATGGAAGTCCAGTTGGCAGACACTCATCCTCAAAGAAGACGCTTTCCCTCTCCATTACAAAATTGGTGAAAAAAACTAATGTTTTTATAGCTTAAGTTAAAACAAAATGTCTAAGGCACCTTCATATAATGTCTTGATATTTCTCCACTTGCATCAGTTTTTTGCTTAATTGGTCAAGTGACCAACTACAGTCATTTCTGAAAAGGGAGTGTCTGCATCGCCACCTAGGTATGGATGGCCACATTTTCGCTTGGTCTGGGCCTCTATCAACCTCAGACCCTCCTGACTGGAGGCCCACAGGCTCTTCCAACTCACCCTATTTTCTCAGGGCAGCAGAAACTACTGCAAAGACAGCATTTGGTAAAAATATTTATTGAATGAATTATCTAATAGTGAAGAAAGTGCCAAAAAATACTGGAGAATTCATATCCATGACAAGTGTGCTGATCTGGCGTGGTGGCAGACTGCTCGGCAGAACAGCAAATCTCGTTAGATTCAGTCTCATCCTCATGCTTCGGTGTCAGATATCCACCCAATTAGGGTTAAAGGAAGACTGAAGAAATTATCAGACAAATATCGCCAGTGAGGATAGTTTAGCTACATTCATTTTTTTTTTTTTTTTTTGAAATGGAGTCTTGCTCAGTAGCCCAGGCTGGAGTGCGGTGGTACGATCTCCGATCACTGCAACCTCCGCCTCCCAGATTCAAGCTATTCTCCTGCCTCAGCCTCCCGAATAGCTGGGACTAGAGGCACGCACCAGCACGCCCGGCTAGTTTTTGTATTTTTAGTAGAGACAGGGTTTCACCATGTAGGCCAGGATGGTCTCAATCTCTTGACCTTGTGATCACCCACCTTGGCCTCCCAAAGTGCTGGGATTACAGGCGTGAGGCACCGCTTAATGGTCACTTTGTTGAATAAAGTGAGTTCTATTTTTTCAATGCAATTACTCGGCTTTTTACTTCACTTTTGGGTGAGCAACAGAAGATGTTTATTTATATACAAGTGCATGAGAAAGCAATCTCCATTCAGCTTTAAAAAATCCTGTTACAAATAAAAAAGATTTTAAAAATATATTCATCCTTGGCACCAAAAAAATTCTTTTTACTTTCACTCTCAGTATGTATTCTTTTTTTGAGGTTCATTTTCTTTAACTGTATTTTACAGTGGTAAAAGCACCTCACGTGAGAGCTGCCCTCTGAAGTTTTTAAGCTTACAATACAGTATTGTTGACTACAACTGCAATGCTGTACAGCAGCTCTCTTGAGCTCCACTGAAACTCGATGCCCACTGATTAGCAGCTCCCCCTTCCTCCTCCCTCCAGCCCCTGGCAATACAAGCCCACTCTTTGATTCTATGAATTTGACTATTTTAGATCCCTTATATAAGTGCAATCCTGCAGTGTTTTTCCTTCTGCGACTAGCTTATTTCATTTAGCATAAAGTAAGGGATTAAGTTTTAAAATATATAAGAAACTCCTACAACTCAATAGCAAAAAAACTAACAACCCAGTTAAAAATGGGCTAAAGACTTGAGAAGACATTTCTCTAAAGAAGACATACAAGTGGCCAGCAGGTACATGAAAAGATGCCCAACACCACTAATCATCAGAGAAACACAAATCAAAACCCTGATGAGATACCACCTTACACCTCTCATGATGTTTACTGCAAAAATACAAAACATGACAAATGTCTGTGAGAATGTAGAGAAATTAAAACCCCTGCATGGCGTTGGTAAGAATGCAAAATGGTACAGATGCTATGAAAAAACTGTATGGAGGTTCCTCAAAAAATTAAAAATAAAACTACTGTATGATCCAACAATTCTATTTCAAAATATTTATGCAAAAGAATTGAAACCAGGATCTCCAAGAGACATCACTCCCAGGTTCAGTTACAGCATTATTCACAATAGTCAAGATAAAAACCCAACCTAAACAGCCACTGATAGATGGATAAATAAAATGCAGTCTATACATACAATGAAATATTATTCAGTCTTAAAAAAGGAAATTCTGCAACATGCAACAACATGGATGAACCTTAAGGACGTTATGTTAGGTGAAATCGGCTTTTTTTTTCTACCTGGTAGCTTTTTCTTTCTCTATTTCATGTTAACTGTTGAAGGAACTGACTGGTTTTTCAAGTACACTTAGCAAAGGACATCAAAAGTCAACTACCTTAAATTTGACTTAGGGTTTGATTTTCTTTCTTTAAATAAAACTGGTGAGAGAGTTTTTAAATGAGTAGGTCTTCTGAAAGTTTTGATGGATTTCAATGAACTCTGCCAAATGTACAGAGGTTATAGAAATAAAATGTCTCATGAAAAATTGGCTCCAGCTGCCATCTCATGGTGTAACCATTGCATGTGGACCAGGTCAAATTGCTATCTCCAGCCTTGGCAGGCACGGTCCTTATCAGCATTAACAATGTCTCTTCATAAGGGTCACAACTCACGGACCCTGGAGTCCTAGTCTGAGTCACATACTGGAGTCTCCACTTGGAACATGGTCTTGCACTTGGAAGCAATGAGGCAAATGCAAGGCCTTCCTTGTATCAACGATGTGAAACATTCAGGAATATAAGCCTAAGAGAAAGGAACGTTCTTGCCTCTTTAAGAACATGCATGGTTCCAGGAAGCCACAGGTTCTGAACCATGAGCTGCGTTCCGGGGAAAATCATCTGGGAACTTACACAGAGGTTCCACTTGCCTGGGTCACTGCCCCTCAAATACCCCACTCAGAAAACCCGTTTCTCCTAGAACAGCCCCCAAGTAAAGAGGGTCTCATTAGCTGCAGCATCAAACGTTACAAAATTTGCACATTCACCAAATGGATACAGTGTTATCTTACTTTGAGGAATATTCAAGTCCCTTAAGAAAACAACTCTCCCTGTAGGCATTCTCTAAAACCTCTTTCCCTACCTTGGCCAGGATCAGAGGCATCTCCCACCTCAGGTAATGAGAACTTTTCAAACCCGGGCACAAGTCGATGGAGGATCAACGCATGAATTAATTATTCTAACTGTGCACTTGGACGGGCTGCTCCCGTTCTCCCTGGCTGGGATCTCCTGGACAGCCACCAGAAGGGTTTTTCAAACACGGATGTTGCTTGGAAAACCACAATGGGAGGAGACCCAAGCCCTGGGAGGATGGTCTCACCATCTATGGAAGAAAATTTCATGAGTTTCCTCAGTGGCCAACTTGGTTATCAAATGAAAGGGGCTCCTTCTTCCCACAGGGGCCTCTTCTCCTGGCCAGAGAACCTGGTGATTCAGGAGACACACGGGATGGTTCCAAAAGCACTCGGCAAAGATGGCTGTGCTGTTGGCAACTCCCTATTCCTCACAGGGATCTGGCCGACCGAAGCACACCATGTCCCGTGAGCGTTTCACTCTGCCGGCCGAGAGGACTTCCCCGAGGAATGTTCCAGTCAGCAAAATCAGCCGAGTGGGATTCTTGGGTTTCTGGAGCTTGCCTCTAATATAGATCACGCTTGATCTGCTTTAAAATGTTTACATGCTAAGTGGCTCATCACTTCACAGTTGGATTAACTAGCATTGGACCGGGAGGAGTCTTGATACTTGAGGTTGACATCAACTACTGTCTAGGCTATTTTTAGTTTAAATTAAAGATTACTTTGACTGAGAAACTCATGTTATTTTAAGTTTATGTTCCAGGGCATTTATTATTTCTGGCAACATTATATTTAAAGAAAACGTGTGGCGTTAAGTACGCCCAGTAATTTTAACTTTCAGTGACCGTGGGGCTGAAGGCACAGATGGGCCTTGTGTCTCATGTGGCCCAGCTTTATCAGACACAGTCATAACTTCACGGCCTTGAGTTGATTTTATCTTAAAATAACATGCTGCTCTGTATTTGTTTTGGGAGACACAAAGCACACCATGCGGCGATTTCTGAGAGGAGTCCCACAGTGCTTGACCCCTCCTGGCTTCTGCATCTTGCAGGAGATGAGTAGGTGTTCTAGAAAGAACCTCTGCCACTCCGGAAGCTTCAGCTTCAACTTGCTCTGAGCCTACCTGTCTCTCGGAAGCTTTGGGATTTTGATGTCAGGTGTAGGAGTCAGGTCCAGCCTCACCTCAAAGTAGTCTTGGCTGAGTTTGTGGAATGAATCCCTGGAGTGGGATGAAGATCCTGGGCTTCTGTGAACATAGCCTCTCCATGGAAGGCTGACTCCAGCCCTACTTCCATAGCTCTGTGGGGACACTGCCTGGCCATTCCTATTCAATAGATGTTTATTGACTTTGCAGTAACTGGAATGGCACATGGCAGTTTCTAAGAAATAGTGGGGAGATGTGTATTTGTTATTGCTGATCAACATAACAATGATTAACAGGCCAGCTCTGCACTAGAGGGGAAATTCTCCAGTCAGTACCTCTTGCCAAGGACCAGATTGTGCCCCCAGTCTTGAGCTACTTAGAAACGCTACCTACAAGATTAAATGCCACTAGGGGATAACAGGCTGCACTCATTTATAGGTAGAAGAACAGGGTCAATTCCCATGATCAGCAATAACCCCGTTTACGGAGAACAAAACAAACAAGCAGCAATAGCATCAAAAGCCTCTCACTGCAGAGAAGGTATTTGTTTGTGTTTTGTACAGAAAAATGAGCCCACCAGCCTTCAGGGATTCAGCAATAAGGCAAACCCCAGAGTAGACTGCGGGTCGCCATAGATTTAGCTATACTTCAGATGCACATAGTACCATGTCAGTAAGAATCATCCTAAAACAGTACAAAATTCGGAATCACCAATGGGTAAATAATGACCAATATAGTGTTGGTGTTCAGTGTATTTTTCTACAATAGACAACATCATAGCAGGTAAATATGGATAATACTTATACAATATACACAGCCTCTCTAAGCTAACCAGAGTACTGAAATGACAAGCAAGCACTCAATTCTTGAATTTATATACATGGGATTTTGACATAAGGTGCATGAGTCGGGTACAGCCTTCACTCAAATTAGCCTTGCCTGGGTTTGTGTAGATGTATATATGTACGTGTAAGTGTAGATATATACCTGTCCTATATACCTATATATAACTATATAGGACATATACATATATAGGTATATACCTGTCCTATATACCCATATATAACTATATAGGACAGGTATATATCTACACTTATATATACGTACATATATACACACATACATCTCCATACATTTAGAAGATTCACATCAAGTGGGCTTTTAACTTTTACCAAAAATTCAACTTATTGAGAGAGATAAAGAGAAACAGAGAGAATGAAGCACGGGAGATTCTGTCCGCTATTCCAGTCAGCAAGTGTGTGTTTGCTTGTGCACACTGACACCCTGAGAGGGTGTGAGATAAAGCCATGTATCCACCCTTCTCTCAGGCTTTCCTGCTGTGAGCACCACACCATTCTGTGGGTGACTCTTGTGTTTCATGATCCACATTTTTTTTTTATACAACATGGGCAGGAGGTGTGGAGTCTTAATATTTGAAGTCTACATTTTATAATTTTATTTAATAGACAGGGTCTCACTCTATCACCCAAGCTGGAGTGCAGTGGCATGATCACAGTTCACTGCAGCCTCAAACTCCTGGCCTCAAGTGATCCTCCTGTCTCAGCTTCCCAAGTAGCTGGGTTTAGGGGTGCACGCCACCATGCTTGGCTAGTGAAGTTTAAATTCTATCTGATGCTCTAAGAAATGGCTGCTGTTTCCAACAGTGGCAGGAAATCTGGGTATGAAGGATGTAGACAGACACAGTTGAATATGGTGCCTCCCAGGAAATTTTCAAAGATCATTTGGACCACACTATTTTCACCTTTCACCCTTAATTTAGACTGTCACTCTGTCAAGGTGCAGTGCACTGGGCTGCTACCATTTTTGTCTGAGCATTTCACTTATTTTACCACTGTGTCTTCACAGCCTCCAGATGAAACAGGGATAGGAGCAGCCATCATCTCCCCCATTCTTGCTGAGCACCTTTGAAGGCTGTAAGAGTAGAGTGATTCTGCTCCAGAAGAGCAGAATCTGCACTCCTGGCTGGCCTTCTTTCTCTGAAACCATCTTTCCCAGCCAAGTGAACAGTATCAGGCACCACGCCCTAGCTGCTTAGTCTCCTGTATTCAGCACACCCTCCTCCACCCCTGCACTCCAGGGACACGTGCATACACAGTGGCCAGCTCCAAGTCCCAGCCAGCCTCCAATGTCCTGAGGGCTTTGATGAGAAGGTGTCGGCAGCCACGGAGGATGATACAAAGTACGTCTTCCCATCTAGAAGCATCCCTGGCTTTGCAGTCAGACCAGCCTAGAAGAAAATGTCAGCTCTGCCTCTTGAGAAAGAAACATCATACCTCTGAGCCTTAGTTTCCTCGTCTATGACTAAACAGGGATGATAATCCTGAACGCCATTCATTAATTCAACAAGTATTTCAACGCCATTCATTAATTCAACAAGTATTTGCTGAATGCCTTCTGCAGGCCAGATACTGTTCTAGGCACTGAGAATACAGAGTTTACATTCTCTAAAGGAATAGGGGTCAGGGTCACCTGGGAAAACAGCCACCGAAGAGCCTGGCAGTAGTAGGCACAGCAGAGAAGAATGGCCTTGCTTCTTCTGACCACGCACATCCGCTTGAGCAAAGCAAGTTGCAGCCCCTCAAGCTGTAAACTCAGGTGCTCTGAGAGAGCTGTGGCCTAAGGAGGGAAGTCACACTATAAGGCAGGTGGGCTGGTGGGGAAAGAAAAGTTCCCACCCCACTTCAGTGCCTTTATTTCCATTCTTTCTCTGCATTGAGCTAACAGAACAAAACCTCTGTTCTAGCAGATGTGGTTTAGGGACTGTGGTGAGACTCCTGGAATAAAGCTTAAATCTTAGAGGCCACTGTTCTTGGTAAGTGGCTACCCCATCCAGGACTGCAGATGCCCTCAGGACAGCTCTGAAGGACAATCACTAATGACCACTCATCTATACCATGTGTTGCTCTCCATAGGAAGGGGATGAAGACGGTGGCCTAGGGTACAGCCTCCCGTTCTTTTCGGCTCCCAACAGTAGATCTAGGTTTGAATGCAGCAGGCCACACTCCTCCTTGCTTCAGAGTGTATGCAGTAGCCTGGACTTGGTAAAACCTCAAGGGACATTCGACTATAGGGCTGAAGCTCCTGCTCTCTCTGTGAAATGCTGTTTTCTGGCCCTAATAGATTCCATGGGCTCACCAGGTCCTGCCACTCTGATCTTGCTCCCACTTGACAAAGACAGTCCTTAGGGAGTGAGCTGGTCTCACCTTTCTCCACTCCATCAGCTCTTAGAGCACAGCTGGACACAGGACAGGGATCAATCAATGGCTTGACACGAAAGCAGCATATGAGCACCTAGGTCCATGTAATGCACCATCAGCACATAGGACAGAGGCTACCCACAGTGTGCCTCCCCCCCAGTGCCTCGTGTGCATGCCATGGCTTCATGATAGGATGGTCCCAATATGAACACGCAATGACACAGGCTCCCAAATGAGTGGCACCTGCTTGAGAGGCTCCCTTTCTCTTTCCCACAATGTCCTCACTGCTTAGAGCATCCAAAAATGCGTCTAGAGCCAATGCAGGCAAACGGCCTTATGACTTGAACAGACTCTGAGCCAAAGCTTTGAAATATTTCACAGAAAAGAAACCCATAAAGTTATGTTAGTTTCTGACCTGGGAACCATTCTGTTGTGAGGGGCCATGCTAAAGCTGATTCCAGTTAGAAATTCTGAAGATGTTTAGAATGATGCCATAATGATGGAAATAGAATACAGCCTCCCCAGGTGATGAGAGGGAACAACGCCAATTCAGGTGAAAAGGCTGTAAGGTTAAGAAAAACCTCTGACCCCGATCAGGGCAAACAGAGGGAGTAGAAGCCATGAACCAATTCTTTTTCCTTTCTCTTTTTAGTCTTTTTTTTTTTTTTCCAGAATGACCTTGGGTATTTTGAGAACTTTATTCTTCCCTATGATTTTAGTCTGTCAAATTCTTAAAAAGTCATTCTAATTTGGGATTGCACTGAATACACTGATTAATTTGGGGAGAAATCGCATCATTAGAAGTTTGAGTCTTGCCATCTTAGGACATAGGGCACCTCTTCATTTTGCCAGGCTTTTTTTGAATGACCTTGGCAAACGTTTTTAGTTTGCATCATGACAGTCTTACATTTCCTATTAGTGTCATTCTTGGGTATTTCGTATCTTTGGTTGATACTGTGAATACGATCTGCTTTTTATTCTTTTGTAATTATTGCTCGTACATGGGAAAACTACAGATTGCTGCATGTTGGTCTTACGATGCAATATCATGATGAACATCTACTGGTTCCAATGGCTTTTCAGATGATTCTTTTATAATATACAGGCAATTCTCATTTTGCCTCATCCTTTTCTATATTTATACCTTATTTCTTGCCTTATGAAATTGAACAGGACTTCTAAAATAATGCTAAATATCAGTTACAACATGGGCACGTTTGCTGTGTTCCCTTATCGACTGGAAATGCTACTAATGTTTGCACACTGAATACATGTGCTCCAGATTACTCATAGGTAGGTAACCTTGATGAGGTTAAGGAAGCTTTCTTGTGAATAATCATTTGTAAAGCCTTCCTTGCTGCTACAGTGCAATAGTCCAAGGACAAAGAGATCATGGTTAAACACTTGACAATAATTATTATGGGGATGTTAAGCAAGGTTCCTAAACTCCTGGTCTCCTTTTCCCAGCTGAGAGAGGAGGGGCATGAACCAGGTGGTTACTAAAAGGTTTCCAATCTAGAAGGGAATAACTTCATGATTCTTGATCTAGAAGGCTGGGTACAATTTAAGGTGTAGTTGTTCTTCATTCTTCCAAGAGTAGATTGTGCCCCGTCTTGCACCAGGCATTTTGCAGAGCACCAGGCCCACAGCAGTGTGTGCCACACAGCCTCTGCAGGAAGCCTGGGGGGATCACAGAGAAATCAGCAGGCTGTTGGCATGTAGCCTAGGCCAGTGCTGTTCAATAAAACTTTCTGCGATGATGGAAAAGTCTCTTTGTGGGCTGCGCCTGATATTGTGGCCACTGGCCACATGTGGCTACTAAGAGTTTGAAATGTGCTAGTGTGACTGAGGAACTAATTTTTAATTAAGAGAAATTTAAATAGGCACAAGTGACTAATTGCTAGCACCCAGACCACACAAGCGTGAGAACCTGACCGGCTAACTTGAGGTGGGAGCCCTGGATATCATCTCATTGGATATTATCATAGTATATCTTTGCCCACAAATTACTTACAGATACTTGGAGAAATAACCCAATCTCATAACACAGCTGGAGAACAATTAGTGGCCAGGTGTAGACATCTGGAGCTGAAAGCGTGGGCATTCAGAAAACATAGCCCTTTGCCTGTTATCATGTACTGACTCTTCACATGATCTTTTTTTTTTTTTTAATTATTATACTTTAGGTTTTAGGGTACATGTGCACAATGTGCAGGTTTGTTACATATGTATCCATGTGCCATGTTGTTTTGCTGCACCCATTAACTCGTCATTTAGCATTAGGTATATCTCCTAATGCTGTCCCTCCCCCCTCCCCCCACCCCACAACAGTCCCTGGAGTGTGATGTTCCCCTTCCTGTGTCCATGAGTTCTCATTGTTCAATTCCCACCTATGAGTGAGAACATGCGGAGTTTGGTTTTTTGTCATTGCGATAGTTTACTGAGAATGATGTTTTCCAGTTTCATCCATGTCCCTACAAAGGACATGAACTCATCATTTTTTATGGCTGCATAGTATTCCATGGTGTATATGTGCCACATTTTCTGATGAGTTCATGTCCTTTGTAGGGACATGGACTCATCATTTTTTATGGCTGCATAGTATTCCATGGTGTATATGTGCCACATTTTCTTAATCCAGTCTATCGTTGTTGGACATTTGGGTTGGTTCCAACTCTTTGCTATTGTGAATAGTGCCGCAATAAACATACGTGTGCATGTGTCTTTATAGCAGCATGATTTATAGTCCTTTGGGTATATACCCAGTAATGGGATGGCTGGGTCAAATGGTATTTCTAGTTCTAGATCCCTGAAGAATCGCCACACTAACTTCCACAATGGTTGAACTAGTTTACAGTCCCACCAACAGTGTAAAAGTGTTCCTATTTCTCCACATCCTCTCCAGCACCTGTTGTTTCCTGACTTTTTAATGATGGCCATTCTAACTGGTGTGAGATGATATCTCATTGTGGTTTTGATTTGCATTTCTCTGATGGCCAGTGATGATGAGCATTTTTTCATGTGTTTTTTGGCTGCATAAATGTCTTCTTTTGAGAAGTGTCTGTTCATGTCCTTTGCCCACTTTTTGATGGGGTTGTTTGTTTTTTTCTTGTCAATTTGTTTGAGTTCATTGTAGATTCTGGATATTAGCCCTTTGTCAGATGAGTAGGTTGCAAAAATTTTTTCCCATTCTGTAGGTTGCCTGTTCACTCTGATGGTAGTTTCTTTTGCTGTGCAGAAGCTCTTTAGTTTAATTAGATCCCATTTGTCAATTTTGGCTTTTGTTGCCATTGCTTTTGGTGTTTTAGACATGAAGTCCTTGCCCATGCCTATGTCCTGAATGGTATTGCCTAGGTTTTCTTGTAGGATTTTAATGGTTTTAGGTCTAATATTTAAGTCTTTAATCCATCTTGAATTAATTTTTGTATAAGGTGTAAGGAAGGGATCCAGTTTCAGCTTTCTACATATGGCTATCCAGTTTTCCCAGCACCATTTATTAAATAGGGAATCCTTTCCCCATTGCTTGTTTTTGTCAGGTTTGTCAAAGATCAGATAGTTGTAGATATGCGGCATCATTTCTGAGGGCTCTGTTCTGTTCCATTGATCTATGTCTCTGTTGTGGTACCAGTACCACGCTGTTTTGGTTACTGTAGCCTTGTAGTATAGTTTGAAGTCAGGTAGCGTGATGCCTCCAGCTTTGTTCTTCTGGCTTAGGATTGACTTGGCGATGCGGGCTCTTTTTTGGTTCCATATGAACTTTAAAGTAGTTTTTTCCAATTCTGTGAAGAAAGTCATTGGTAGCTTGATGGGGATGGCATTGAATCTATAAATTACCTTGAGCAGTATGGCCATTTTCACGATATTGATTCTTCCAACCCATGAGCATGGAATGTTCTTCCATTTGTTTGTATCCTCTTTTATTTCATTGAGCAGTGGTTTGTAGTTCTCCTTGAAGAGGTCCTTCACATCCCTTGTAAGTTGGATTCCTAGGTATTTTATTCTCTTAGAAGCAATTGTGAATGGGAGTTCACTCATGATTTGGCTCTCTGTCTGTGATTGGTGTACAAGAATGCTTGTGATTTTTGTACACTGATTTTGTATCCTGAGACTGCTGAAGTTGCTAATCAGCTTAAGGAGATTTTGGGCTGAGACAATGGGGTTTTCTAGATATACAATCATGTCATCTGCAAACAGGGACAATTTGACTTCCTCTTTTCCTAATTTTACCCTTTATTTCCTTCTCCTGCCTGATTGCTCTGGCCAGAACTTCCAGCACTATGTTGAATAGGAGTGGTGAGAGAGGGCATCCCTGTCTTCTGCCAGTTTTCAAAGGGAATGCTTCCAGTTTTTTCCCATTCAGTATGATATTGGCTGTGGGTTTGTCATAGATTGCTCTTATTATTTTGAGATATGTCCCAACAATACCTAATTGATTGAGAGTTTTTAGCATGAAGTTGTTGAATTTTGTCAAAGGCCTCTTCTGCATCTATTGAGATAATCATGTGGTTTTTGTCTTTGGTTCTGTTTATATGCTGGATTACATTTATTGATTTGCTCTTCACGTGATCTTAATTTACACCCAGTTTACCCCCCAAAATGGTCATGCGGATGCTGTCATCAGTGAAAACCCTCCAAATTCCAGGGCTGCTGTGGATTTCTTAGAAGTGAAGAATCAGAACCAAAAGTTCTTTGCACAGCATCCAAGGGAAGGAAAAACCACCAGCCTGCACTGTATGCTTTGGACAGTGATAGGATGCTGGAGTGCAAATGTGACCTCAAGCAGCAAGGGGGACTCCCGAGGCACCTCCTTATGGATGGCATGCAGTGTCATTAAACCTGGGATCTTCTGTTTCTAATGAATTTAGTCAAAGAATGTGCCTTCATCTGCTAAAAAAGCGCATGGCGAAATTTAATGTGGCAGAGCAAGGGAGATAATCATAAGGCAAAAAGGTCTTGTGAGTCTCTCCTTAGGTCTTTAAAGGACGATAGTTTATGGAGAAAACCTAATTTTTACTTAGGAAGACAAATTTATGAAAGCACCGAGCTCTTCTGAAACTACCCATGGACATGATGAATGTCACAGGGCCCGAGCTACTCTCCCTTCTGGGGCCTGCTCTGGCCCAGGACACAGAAATGCCCCTGGCAAAAAAACCCAGATGACCTGCCAGAAAGTAGCGAAGCCGTGTAAACCTCCCACTCTAAACACCGCAGGACGAACAAGGGGGGTACGCGTTGGCTTTTGGGGACTCCTGTTGCCCCTTCAAGTCTGTGGCGGGCCTCCCTCAGGCCCCACTGTATCTGTTAGAGGCAGGTGTGCAGACACAGAGGGCTCCGAGGACGCAGCTCACGGCTCCATTCACCTCTCCTGGTCTGCCAAGGGTGCACTGTGAATGATGGGAGGAACCACTTCCTGGATTTTGGTTTCAGGGTGGCTCTATCAGAAGACCATGTGTGCGGCTTATTAAGCAAGAACACAGCAGAGGTGAAGAGTACAAAGTGCTTCTCTTTAGAGAAATGTACTCCCAAGGTTCTGCCAAGAAAAGACTCTGCTGGAGCGGAGCACTGTCAGTATCATGGAACTTTGTTGAAGGAAACAGGGTGATTTGGTGAGAATAAGAATATGCTTTCTGCTTCTGAGCCTAGAGAGTAATTCATCTAATGGTGCTGCAGACACAGGGCTGGGACAGGGCAGGAAATGGAAAGATGGCTAAAACCTCCTGAAGACGAAAACCCCAGGCGAACACAGTCCATCCACCCTCCAGATGTGAAGGAGGAACTTGCTGCTAACAGCGCATAGCAAAAATTATGTGTAAGTGGAGAGCAATTCCTCCGTTTTAGGGAAATCCACAGCCACTCCAAGTCTTAAGTATTTGTTTCTTGCAGAGTGCTACGGAGGCAAGCATATCAGAAGGTCAAGGGCAAATCTCCCCATTCAACGCAACCTCTGGGGTCTGCAACACCAAGCTCTGTGGGGTGGGGGATGTGATTCTTTCCCTTCCCATCCCCAGCCCCCCCCCCCCCAATGTCCTGCACCCAGGCTACCTGTCTGCTCCTAGCCTCCCGTTGATGTTTCTGATTCAGAGGAACCTCCCCTTGCCCCCCAGGTGCTTTGTATTTTAACATCATGTGCCTTAGCACATTATCTGGAGGAGTGACTAAAATGGCAGATGTGTTGGGCATCGTGGTGGCCAATGGGGTGGTGGTGGGGGCAGGCATGGTAAAAATAATGCTGGTATCACCACTGTGGGCTTTATTCATCATATTCCCTTAGAGGCGGGGATTCATACACTCCTGGTCTGTGAAGGTTGCTACTCATTCAGGTCAGAGCCTCGGGAAGCCCAAGGCATTCAGAGGGCCTGAACAGATACCCCAAATTTCTTCCATTCATGCTGTTATCCATCCACCAGCACAGCTCCCACTGCCCATCACATGCCAGGCATGATGCTAAGCACTTGTGTGCACATGGAACATGCACCTAAGGTACAGGCAAAGGTGGAGCCACCCCTCAACACAGATGCTATATGGGATGCTGAGAGTGGGAACAATACTGACAGAGCAGAGAAAGGAAATTACAAGGGGTACTCGTGCCCACCAAGTGTTGAGTACCTGGGAAAGAGAACTGTTTTCAGTGTGACAATCACTACTCATCACATATATTATCTCATGAATTATTATTATTCTACTTCACAGATGAGGGAACTGAGGCCAGGAGAGGTTGGGAAGCTTGCCTGAGGTAATTGTCCAAGCACAGTTTGAGCCTGGGCAGCCCATGCATTGAACCTCCACACATGGTCCAGTCATTGAGGATGCAATTGCCCCCACACTCAAACGAGAGCAAAGAACTGGTACCTGCTAACCTGTGCGGAAGTGGCCACGTGGAGGCTGGGAGCCCTCAGGTACTGTGACCTGCAAACTCAAAACCAGCAGGAAAATCCCTCTTGGGGTTAGAGGTGGAGAGCTGGGGGCATCTGGTCATGGGGCACTGGGACTCGCCTGCAACACAGCGTGGATGCGGCTTTGGGGAGAACAGGTGTCGAGAAGCAGCTAAAATCTTCTTGGACCAGCTCGAAGCAATGACACCTCTGTTCTCTGGGGCCACTCCTGGAGGCACTCAGTGTCCCAGGGCATTCAGGAGGCAGGATTCAGGGTTGGTTCCCTTCTTCCTGGACACCTCCTAGTCTCTTATCATAAGTAGAGGTCCGAGACGTTACCTGTGCCTACCCTCTGAGTTTCCCACATACACCCAAGGCTAGAAAAGGAAGCCTGATGTGACTGGCACCATGAGATGTCACGTGGGCACCAAGTCCACATGGGCTTGGGAACAATGGCGGGGGGGCATGGGGTGGGGGTAGAGAACTTTGAAGTTCTTTGTGACATTCATCCGTCCTCCCCTTTTAGTTACCTTAAACTTTTGTACATTAAAAACATATTGCCAGGAGACTGCTACAGAATGGTAACTCCTTTTACAGTTGAGATACAGGCCTTAAAGAGCTGCAGGGTTTGAGACTTAAAGGGCCCTTGTAGCCCCTTTGTCTGAACCTATGTGGAAACTGAAGTCCAGAGAGAAGCAACCTGCCCACGGCCTCACAGCCAGCCGCGGGAAGTTCCCTAGCACGTAGGGACTCCTAAATGCTGGGCTGAAATCAGCCTTCTGGCCTACCTCAAAGGTTCTACCTTTGCATAATCCAGCCACAGAAACTTCAAAAGATACATCAAATTGGGAACCATTCAAAGTCCCTTCGCGGATTTCAAAATGAGATTTGGTTTGTTCTGGTAAACCTCACAGTCAGCTCTCAAAACAGCATCTTTTAGAAGTGTTTATTCAGAGGAAACACTCTAGTCAACTGGTTTCCTATCAGCCCATTTTTCTCCCACAAAGAAACAAAAGAACAGCAAGTATTTTTGTTTCCCTTTTAAACTGCGTATATCCCTGCACTAGACAAGATTTTTTCAATTCCACCTAGACGTAGCAACTTGGATTCCTTGGAAGCTGAGATTGAATAAGCTTTCTACTGACAATTTTGACTAGTAGATTTCTCATGGAGGGTTTATCTCAGCCAATAGCAGGAGAAGGCCTGGCTGGCGGCACCCGTTAATTTATTGAGTTGCTAAAGTAAGTGCATGGTAGAAATTCAAAGGATATCAAGGGCTGTGAGATGAAAATGGAGCCCATCCCCCACACCAGCTTCCTAGGTGCCTGCTGCCCCCCTTAGGGGCAGCCCCTGTCACCGGTTCTCCTAGAGGGATCCGTTTTAATGGGCAGTAGAAACCAGCCCCCAGCACTTCCTATACCCTTCAAAGGCCAGTTGGAGGAGGGGATTAGCCGACCTGCAGGAGGGGCTGCAGCTGAGAGAGCCTGCTGCCTCCAAAGTTCAAAGACCTCCCAGGGATGCCTGATGGGACAGATGCTCTGGGCAGCAGACAGTGCAAGGACAGACTGCTTCCTGTTCCTAATGGCCTTACCCCCTTCCTTCCTTCCTTCTTAAGACCCGCATGCCAGGAGGGGCTTTACGGCCTCATTATTTGGACGGCTGCCTTTCCACCCTGCCCAGGAGGCTGGGGTGGGAGCAGAGGCAGGAGTGCATCCTCCTCCATCCCACCTTGCAGGGCTATGAAATGCATGTCACAGGTTGCGGGGGCCTGAGGGAGCTGTCACTCAAATGACACAAACCCTGACCCCTGCGTGCTCCCACAACATCCCTGTACCCCAGTGCCTTTGCTCATGCCTTCACCCCCATCTGGATGCCACTCCACTCTTGTGGGCCCAGCTGGCAGGTCCCATCCTTCCTGCAGCAGCCCCAGTCCTCGCCAGCAGACAGCACCCCTCCAGCTGAGCTCCTGAGCACCCCAGGGGCCTTTCAAGGCCTTTGGAGAACCCCCAAAAGCAGGACTGGTCATGATTCTCTACACCTCAATGGCCCAGAACCTCCTGGCAGCCTGGCTCAGTGCTCACCACACGGAAGGGGCTGGTAAATGTTCATAAATGAATGGAACCAATGGAGCCAACAAAATAAAAACAGCTTCTCTGCTGCTAAGAACTTCTTTTAAAAGGTCTTAACCCCGTGGAACTATGGCCTCTCTGCCTATGTTACTTAAGTGGCTGGGAGTGCCTGAGAGCACCCAGTCAGCACAGAATCCCCTTAATATTCCTCTCTGAAAAGCACATAAGAAATCAGAGGCAAGCAGACCCACTTCCCTCAGCAACAAAGTAGACACTAATCCCTTCCAGGCTCTCAGACCATTCATGTTCTGTCTAAGGAAACTTAACACGAGGGAAACAGGACAGAATTTCAGAGGCAAAGTCTAGAACCTTAATATCAGGAAGGATCCAGCTCAATTTCTGCAAAGCATTGGTTCTCAAGTGTGGCTGCACAGTGGAATCCCCTGGAGAATACTAGAAAACACTGGTGCCTGGCTCCCTCAGTCACAGGCTCTGATTTCATTGGGACGAGGCATGACCTGGGCATCTGGATTTTTTAGAGATTCCAGGTGATTCTCATGTCTATTGTTGGATGCAGTGAATTCTAAATTTTTCATCAAAGAATCAGTGCGTTAATATGTTCGGTTCTTTGTCCTCCATTTTAAAGTTTAACTTCCTCATAGTTTCAGTAAACCTTTTCCATCAGTTTTAATCAGTAGTTCACACCTGTTCCCCTGGTCACCTGCTCAGTCCTGACTCATCCTGGTCACCTGCCCCATCCTGATTCACCTCTAGTCAACTGCTCTGTCCTGATTCATCCCAGTCACCTGCTCTGACCTGTCACCTTTAGTTACCGGTTCCTAACCATCCTTCCTGCCAAACTATTCACCCTGCCACTCTGGCTCACACCCCTGCTCTCTTTAAAATAGCCAATCAGAATTAGCTTAGACTGTGTGGTCCCACCCTAGCCAATAGGGGAACAACACAGCAGTAGGGGCTACCTGCAACAGGAATAAGAACCCCCACCCCTCCCTTGTTCAGGTGTGCTCTCACCATTGTTCCATCTGCGAGGAGCACCCTTTCTGCAGACAGTAAATTTGCCTTGCTGAGAAAACTTTTTGTCTGAATGCTAATTTTTCCTTCAGGTACTGAGGAACAAGCATTTCTAACAAAGGAACAAGCATTCTGTTTCCAACATCTATCAAAGTTTGAGAGCCATTGCTACAGTGTAGAACAGTGCTTCTCAAAATTCAGTGCACATTAGAATCTCCTGGAAGGCTTGGGAAAACTAAGCCCAAGGGGTCTAAGGGGTGGGGTGGGGAGATGGATGAGGATTTTCACACTTCTGTTTAGTTCCAAGTGATGCTGAAGCTGCTGGTCTACAACTGGTGAGGAACTCTTGCACTATTGTAACCAGTACTCCATTTTTCTAAGATAGTTTAATCATTTTTTTCCCTTCTTTTCTCTTTCCTCTTTTCCCCCACTTCCTACTTAGCTTTTTAGAAATGCAATTACAGTCTTTTACCTCCTCTTCACCAGACATTCCCTACAGGGCAAGTTCATCTATGTGCTTAGAAGCTCCAGAACAGAACTCTCATCCACCAGGAGGTTGCCTTGAGAGAGAACAGTCAATTTACAACCCAAAGTATGCCTGCTAGAGTTTTTGGACACCCTCACAAACTATTTCTGCCCATGAGGACCCCAAGTCTACCACCTGGTAGACAAGGCACCAAGCTAGCATGCCAACCCCCCACCTGCTCACTTACCTCCTCCTGCCTTTTAAAAGTGCTCACTTTCTGCTCCTAAAGGGAAGCAATACCCTTAAGGCAGGAAGCCTGTCATTCCTCCACTAAGCTAACTTTGGAATAAAAAGTCGCTTTCTTTATGCCAGACCTCTCTGTTGTTCATTGGACTCGGCAAGTGGCAAGCTACTGAACCTATGTCTCGGTTACACTATAAGCATCCCGCTGTGGCTATCACTCCTGGCTGCATGTGAGCATCACTTGGGAAACTTTTAACACACCACTATCTGGGGCCCACCTCAGACCAAGTAAACCAGGCTCTCTGGAGCACAGGCCAGGCATCTGAATTTTACTGGGACTCCCAGGTGAGGCTAGTGTACCACTGAGGCCAAATATCACCACTAGACACAGGCTGTCTGTGAATAGCTCAGGCAGGACCAGAGCCACAGCTTTCTCCTACTCTGAGCTGAGATCCACCTTCACACATCTTCCAGGCACAGTCCCCCACCTGCCTTACTGGAAAACATGGATCAAGTCCCCTCTTTACAACGTGACAGAGCTCTTGTTCCCATTTAAGCTTCTCTCCTTTTTCCCACAAAGTCCAGGGAGAAGCCAAGTTGATAACCAATGGCAAGAACTCACACTGACTTCTTAGCCAGGCAATACAACATTCAGGGCAATCATTTCTTGGTTAAAGTCAACATTCTCACTGTATTTCTGCTCAGATTCCCAATTTTGGGTGAGACGGGGGAGGGCAATAGTGTTGGCAGATTCTGGACACAACTAAAATACAAGGCCCCAATGTTTCATCTAGATAGTCTACCCTGACAGGGAATATTCTAAGGAACAGACAAAGTTCAGGAACTGTAATCACATTGCTGCTAGGTTACTAAATCCTAGTTTGTGTGACTCTGTCCCAAGTATCCTGGGTATTGTACAGACTCATTGTTTTTCTAACACCAAGGGCTCGTTTTTGAAATTTCCATGTAGCTTAGTTTTTGGGAGTATTGTTACTAGTATTTTGTTTACTTTTTAAATATACTTTTGAGGCTCTTCTAAAGCAATACTTTTTTACCTTAAAAAAATATTCACTTCTCCTAGTATAAATTATAGCTTCTTGCAGTAATCACTACTGCTCAACTGGCATTCATTTCACAGGATAAAAATATATTCTTTTGGCTGTCTTAATGACTGTGTACACAACTTGTCCTCAAACCCTCTCTGGATTTTGGCTCAAAGCAACGTTCATGTTAAGAGGACGGAATGTGGTTTCAAGCAAGGCACTGAAAGGATTGCATGAACTATAATAGATATTTTTAGTAGCGGCAACTTTGTAGTTGATAATGGGTCATTAAGACAGGAAAAGGGGCTCTTTCCACAAAATCTCATCTGAAATGTAAAAGGAAAAGGTGTTCCAGAAAAAAAGCCTCCCAGTGTCAATAAAGGGTGGTTCCAGGAGGTTCCATGCCTCCCAGAATGTGCAGCCCTGGGCAGAAAGCATCAGGGAAAAAGAGAAGCACTCACCTTCCAATATCTCCCAGTCCTGCCCGCCAACTCACCCTCCCCTCGCAGCCTACTGCAACCCAGCTTTGACGGGGTTCGATCTCACATTTGGAGTGAAACAAGAATCAGAAAAAGCAAAGGTACTCAGCTGCTCCAGTGCCTATGCCTTTTTAAAAAAGTAACTCTGATGTTGCTTTTTATTTAAATGTCTGCTTTCAACTTGTGTTTATGGAAGAAATTAGTGCCAAATTTGGCAACCAACGGAGCAGAGACTAACTGGTCTGGAACAGCAGCTGTCCAAGGAACAGCCTTCTGTCCTTATCCTTGGTCACCCAGCACAGCCAAAGGATTTTCCTTCTACTTCAGGTAGGAGGTCAGCGTGATTTCACTGGACTGAGGCAGTAGAGGGCTCAGGCATCTACAAACATCGTATGACCCCCAGCCCCATTTTAAAGTCTTCAGGAGAATTCTAATTCTTTAGGAAAAGAAAACCAACATTTCAACTCTAAATGCATAAAGGGAGCCTGAACAGCAGCTGACTTTCAGGTGAAGGAATGCGTCCCAGGGTGTGATGGAGACTCTGACCTCAGAGGTGAATTTATGTGGCTTGGTCATCTGTACTTTTTCTGGTCCCCTTTTGTCTCTTGGTTCTCAGTACTAGGAGATCACTAGCTCGTTCTCAGCCTTCCTCAAATCTCACCAGTGTCAACTCCAGCTTGGGGTGACCTCGTTGCCTGTGTGAACGGTGCCCCCAGAGAGTGCAATGGAGCCTGCCTGCTTGCTGCTTGGCAAGATTCCACATCTTTCTTCTCTCCCACACCCTCCAGTCCCAAGGCAGATTCATCATTCTCAATGTCACGGGCATGTAAACATTTATTTTTGGCAGCCAAGTCTTTTCTTTTTAGGACATAAGAAATTATGAAATTATGAAACCTGGCAACAGAAACAAGATAGGGGACCAACCCCTAGACCATGGCCTGCCCTGTGATCTGTCTTCCAGGCCCTGCTGCCCAGGCCACAGGTGCAAACTTCCTCATGAGGTGGGTGCCACTGTGAAAGAATGAGGAAGGTCTGCATTTCTATGCTTCCAGAACCACTGGTCAGTGGCCAACCACTCTCCAATGGGAAAGGAGGCCTAATGATGGCAGTGAAGAAAGAAGAATGGTTATTACGGACGGTGAGATGGGATGATGAATGCACAGTGCTTCAAACAGTACATGGCACAGAGGAAGGGCTCTATCAGTGCTGCTTTAACGATGAGGAGGAAAATGACATTTATGACAACTGCTCACATTAAGGAGCACAGGTTCTCAAACTAGGCTACATGTTGGAGTCACCTAAGGAGTTAAAAAAAAATACAGATGCCTAAATCCCACCTGTAGAAATCATGACTTAATTGGTACGAAGTGTGACCTGGACATCTGGATTTTTTAAAGATCCTCAAGGCATTTTACCTTTTCTCTGTATAGCTATAGATTCACGGAAAGTTGAAAGGAAAAACACAGGTAGGTTGCATGCACCCTTCCCCCAGCCTCCCACAATGGTAATGTTCTGCATAACTACAGTATATCAAAATCAGGATTCTGACACTGGGTATGATCCACAAAACTTGTTCTGATTGAACCACTTATACATGCGTTCATTCATATGTGTAGAGCTCTATGCAATTATATCACATGGGTATCTTTGTGTAATCACGACAGTCAAGAAACTTAACTGTACCAACACCACAAGACTACCCTTTTATGACCATAACCACCCTCCTCCCTATCCTTTAAACCCTGGCAACCACTAATCTGCTCTCCATCTCAATAATTGTTATTTCACAAATGTTATATAAATGGAGCCATGCATTATGTATGCTTTTGAAACTAGTTTTTTGAAATTTGGTGTAATTTCCTTGAGGTTCATCCACATTGCTGTGTGTACCCATAATTCATTCATTTTTATTGCCAGGTAGTATTCCACGATATGACTGTACCACAGTTTAACTGCTCACCCATTGGAGCATATTTAGGTCGTTTCAAGTTTTGAGCTATTATGAAGAATAGAGTTGTTATGAATATTCATGTGCAAGTTTTTGCATGAAAATGACTTTCCAATTCTCTGGGATAAATGCACAACAGTGCAATTGCTGGGCCATATGGTAAGTTTTAAAAGGAACTTTTCCAGAGTGGCTATACCATTTTATATTTGCATTTCTAATTTCTTGAAGTAGGAACTTACGATCATTCATTTGCAATCTTTCCTCTTTTCTAATGTAAGCACTTAACAGCTATACATTTCCCTCTCAGCACTGCTCTAGCTATATCCCACAAATTCTGATAAAATGTGTTTTCATTTTCATTCAGTTCTATGTATTTTTTATTTCCATTGAAATTTCTTCTCTGACTTATGGTTTATCCAGAAATGTGTTATTTAATTTTCAAGTGTTGGGAGATTTTCCTGTTGTCTTTTTGTTATTGACTTTCAGTTTGATTCCATTATAAGGTCAGAGAATATACCTTACATGACCTCAATTCTTTTAAACTTGTTACAGTTTGCTTTGTGCCTCAGCATGTAGTCTATAATGCTGAATGTTCCATGACAGCTTGAAAAGAATGTGTATTTTGCTGCTGTTGGAGTGTTCTATAAATGTCCATTGGATCCTGTTGGTTGATGTTCAGTTCTATATCCTTGCTAATTTTCTGTCTAATATTTTTATCAATTGCTGAGACAGAGGTTTTGAAAATAGCTTTTTAAAATTGTGGATTCATCTACTTTCTCTCTCGGGTTAGTTTTTGTTTCATGTATTTTGAATCTCTTTATTTTGGTGCACATACATTAAAGATTGTTGTATCTTTTATGGTGGGTTGACCTTTTTATCATTATACAACGTCCCTCTTTGCCCCGGTAATCTACTTTCCTCTGAAGTCTATTTTTTCTGATATTAATATAGCGATTCTTGTTTTTTCCCAAAATGAATGTTTTCACGATGTATTTTTTCCATTTTTAAAATTTTACATTTAATCTACCTATGTCGTTATGTTTGAAATGAGTTTCTTTCAGAGAGCATATAGTTAGGTCGTATTTTTAAATCCATTCTGCCAATGTTTGTCTTTTAGCTGAAGTATTTTTTTAGATCATTGAAAGCCATTATGGACATGTTAGGGATTAAGTGTGCCATTTTATTATTTGTTTTGTTTCTTTCATTTCTTTTTTCTAGACATCCTGTGGGTTACCTGAACATCAATTAGAGTTTGATTTTGATTTATTCATGTTTTTAAAAATATCACTGTGTATAGTTTTCTTAGTGGTTCTTCTAGGTATTGCCATATACATACATCACAGCCAACTGGTGTTGACATTTCACCACTCTGAGTTAAGTAGAGAAATGTTACATTTATTTAGATCCTTGTACCCTCCCCATAATGCACTGCCTTAAGTGTTCTGTTTACGTACATGAAATGTTATAACTTATGCTTCAATGCTAGAATATGACTTAAAAACTTTATGAAGAATACTCTATAATATGCAGTTCTACTTTTACCCATTCTGTTGTTCTTTTACTGTTCTTCTGTTGTTCTTTTACCAATTCTGTTTTGAAAGATCCACATTCTTCTGCTACCATTTTCTTTGGAGGGCTTATTTCAGCCATTCTTTAAGGTCTGTCTGCTAGCAACAAATGCTATTAGATTTCCTTTTTCTGAGAATATCTGTATGTTCTTTTCATTCCTGAAGGACAGTTTTATTTGATATAGGATTGGAAATCTAGAATTATTTCAACACTTAAAAAAAATCTTGTGCCACTTCATTCTGGCCTCTATGGTTTCAGATGAGAAACGTATTGTCATCCAAATTGCTGTTCCTTTATAGGCAATACATTGTTCCCAATTTTTTTATTTTTAATTTCTGTGGGTACATAGTAGCTATATGTATTTATGGGGTACATGAGATATTTTGATACAGGCATACAATGTGTAATAATTATATCAGGGCAAATGGGGTATCATCATCTCAAACAATCCAATTATACGTTTTTAGTTATTTTAAAATGTACTTTTAAATTATAACTATAGCCCTGTTGTGGAGCCAAATACTAGGTCTTATTCATTCCTTCTAACTATGTTTTGTACCCATTAACTATCTTCACTTCCCCGCCAGCCTCCTATTACCCTTCTTAGCCTCTGGTAACCATCATTCTACTCTCTATGAGTTCAATTGTTTTAATTTTTAGCTCCAACAAATAAGTAGAACATGCGAAGTTTGTCTGGTGCCTGGCTTATTTCACTTAATGTAATGACCTCCAGTTCCATCCACGTTGTTTTAAGTGACAGGATCTTATTCTTTCTATGGCTAAATAGTACTCCATTGCGATAAGTACCACATTTTTTTAATCCATTCCTCTGTTGATGAACACTTCAGTTGCTTCCAAATCTTGGCTATTGTGAACAGTGCTACAATAAACATAGGAATGCAGATATCTCTTTGATATCCTGACTTCCTTTCTTTTGGGTATATACCTAGCAGAGAGATTGCTGGATCACATCATAGTTCTATTTTCAGTTTATTGAGGAACGTCCAAACTGTTCTCCATAGTGGTGGTACTAATTTACATTCCCACCAGTGTATGAGGGTTGCCTTTTTTCCACAACCTTGCCAGCATTTGTTATTGTCTGTCTTTTGGATAAAAGGCTTTATAACTGGGGCGAGATGATATCTCATGGTAGTTTTGATCTGCAATTCTCTGATGATCAATGATGAACACTTTTTCATATGCCTCTTTGCCATTTGTATGTCTTCTTTTGAAAAATGTCTATTCAGATCTTTTGCCCATTTTTAAATCAGATTATAAAATTTTTTTTCCTGAGAGTTATTTGAGCTCCTTATGTATTCTAGTTATTAATCTCTTGTCAGATGGGTAGTTTGCAAATATTTTCTCCCATTCTGTGGGTTGTCTCTTCACTTTGCTGGTTGTTTCCTTTGCTGTGCAGAAGCTTTTTAACTTGATGTGATCCCATTTGTCCAATTTTCCTTTGGCTGCCTGTACCTGTGGGGTAACACTCAAGAAATCTTTGCCCAGACCACTGTCCTGGAGTGTCTCCCCTCTGTTTTATTTTATCAGTTTCTTAGTTTGAGGTCTTAGATTTAAGTCTTTAATCCATTTTGGGTTTTGTACATAGCAAGAGAGAGAGAAAGATCTAGTTTCAGTTTTCTGCATATGGATATCTAGTTTTCCCAGCCCCACTTATCAAGGAGACCGTCCTCTCCCCAGTGTATGTTCTTGGCACCTTTGAGTTCACTGTAGATGTATGAATTTGTTTCTGGGTTCTCCATTCTGTTCCACTGCTCTGTGCATCTGTTTTAAATGCCAGTATCCATGCCATTTTGGTTACTATAGCTCTACAGTATAATTTGAAGTCAGGTAATGTGATTCCTCCAGTTTTGTTCTTTCTGCTCAGGATAGCTTTTGCTATTTTGGGTCTTTTATGGTTCCATATAAATTTTAGGATTTTTTTTTCTATCTCTGTGAAGAATGTCGTTGATATTTTGATGAGGATTACACTAAATCTGTAGATTGCTTTGGGTAGTATGGATGTTTTAACAGTATTTATTCTTACAATTCATGAACACTGAATATCTTTCCATTTTTTTGAGTCCCCTTCAATAGCTTGTATCAGTGTTTTATAGTTTTTATTACAGAGATCTTTCACTTCTTTGGTTAAGATAATTCTTAGGTATTTTATTTGTAGCTATTATAAATGGGATTACCCAAGGCCTGCTGTAACCACTACCTTGATACTGCCTATGTTCTCTCAAAGTCCCAGGGTGCTACAATCAGCAGGTGGCAGAGCCAGCCAGACTTGTCCTTCCCTTCAGGGCGGCAAGTTCCCCTAGGCCCCAGGTGGATCCAGAGACGCTGTCCAAGAGCCAGGCACTGGAGCCAAAACCTTAGAAATCTACCTGGTGATCTATTCTACTGCAGCTAAGCTGACACTCAAACTAGAGACAAAGTCCTTCCCTCTCCTCTCTCCCCTTTCACAGGCAGAGGAGCCTCTTCCTGTGGCCACCACCACACAAGGCCCATGAGGAGTACTGCCAAGCTACCACAATGTTCACTCAAGGCTCAAGCACTCTTCAGTTTGTGGTGAATGCTGCCAGACATTGGACTCACCATTTAGGGCAGTGGGCTCCCCTCTGGCCCAGAACAGGCCCAGAAATGCTGTCTGGAGCAAAGACCTGGAACTGGGGACCCCAAGAGCCCACTTGGTGCTCCACCCCACTGTGACCAAGCTGGTACCTAAGGTGCAACACAAAGTCCCTTTTACTTTTCCCTCTGCTTTTCTCAAGCAGAAGGAGTCTCTTACCACAGCCACCACAGATGGAAAAGTGCTGGGTCTCACCTGAGGCCACCACATCTCAGAGTCTAAGCCAAGGCCCATGGCATCCCACCTGGGTATACTGCTGATTATTCAGGGCTGGTGAAGGGCTCTTTAGCCAGCAAGTTATGAATGATGCCAGGACTGGGTCCTTCCCTTCAAGGCAATGGGTTTCCTTCTGGCTAAGTATGTGTCTAGAATTGTCACCTGGGAGATACGGCCTAGAATGGGGGCCTCGTGAACCTGGCCGGTACCCTATCTTACTGTGGCTGAGCTGGTATTCAAGATGCAAGAGAATGTTCTCTTTACTCTTCCCTCTTCTCTCCTGAAGGAGGAAGGAGTAATTTTTGTTGCTGCAAGCAGCATAGCCTGGGGTTGGGAGAGGGGTGGCACAGGCACTCCCTTAGCCACCTCAGCCAGTGTCTCACTAAGTTGCATGCCCCCCAAGTCCACTGGCTCCAAGTCCAACGCAGCACTAGGACTCAACTAGCAGTTTCAGTCCTTGTGGCCCAAACTGCCTTTCACGGTTATTTAGAACCCCAGAGCACTTTAGCCCACGATGGTGAGGCCTGCCAAAACTCAAGTTCCAGCCACTGAGATGGGTGATTCCCCTTCTAGCTAGGACAGTCTAAATGCTCCCTCCATGGGTGTCAGCTGAGTTCAGCCCAGTTTTGCTTTCCACTGTGCATTAGGCCATTTTTCACGCTGCTACAAAGAAATACCCAAGTCTGGGTAATTTATAAAGGAAAGAGGTTTAACATGTGGACTCACAGTTGCACATGGCTGGGGAGACCTCAGGAAACTTACAATCATGGCCAAAGGCAAAGGGGAAGAAAGGACCTTTTTCACATGGTGGCAGGAGAGAGAACAGCGTAGGCAGACAAGCCCCTTATAAAACGATCAGATGTCGTGAGCACTCACTCACTATCACAAGAACAGCACGGGGAAACCACCCACCAGGTTCCCCCCTCAAGACACGGGGATGATGGGATTACAATCTGAAATGAGATTTGGGCGGGGACACAGAGCCAAACCATATCACACTGTGATAGGGCAGCAGTGAGTTCAATGCAAAGTCTCAGATTCATTGTGCTACCCTCCACCAAGCACAGAGGTCACCTCTCTGTGCCACGCTGTGACTGCTGTTGAAGGGTGGGGGAAGAGGTTGCACTGGCAATTCAAGACTGTCTTTCCTACCGACTTCAGTGCCTCCTTCAGTGATATGAAGTTAAAACTAGGTACTGTGAGTGCTCACTTGATTTTTGATTCTTATCAAGGCAGTTTTTGTGTAGATAGCTGTTAAATTTGGTGTTACTGTGGGGTGGTGGCAGGGGGTGACAACTGATGGAGGCTTCTGTTTTATTTGGCCATCTTGCTCCTCCCTCTGGTCTCTGGTTGTTTTGAAGAGTTTTTTCTTTAAGGAATTTAGTTTTGATGTGCCTTAGTGTGAATTTCTTAGAGCTTATCCTATTTGAGATTCACTCAGCTTCTTGAATCTGCAGGCTTGTCTTTCACTTAATTGGGATGTTTTTGGACTTTATTTCTTCAAATATTTTTTCCAGTCCCACACTCTTTCTCCTTTGCTTCTGGGATTTTTTTTCTTTTCTTTTCTTTTTTTTCTGAGACAGAGTCTCGCACTGTCACCCAGGCTGGAGTGCAGTGGCATGATCTCAGCTCACTGCAACCTCCGCCTCCTGGGTTCAAGTGATTCTCCAGCCTCAGCCTCCTGAGTAGCTGGGATTACAGGCATGCACCACAAAACCCAACTAAGTTGTGTATTTTTAGTAGAGATGGGGTTCTTCTATGTTGGCCAGGTTGGTCTCGAACTCCTGACCTCAAGTAATCTGCCTGCCTTGGCCTCCCCCAAAGTGTTGGGATTACAGGTGTGAACCACCATGCCCGGCTGCTTCTGGGATTCCTGATACAAGTTTGTATCTTCCACAGATCCCTCAGGCCCAGCTCTTTTTCCAGTCTGTTTTCTCTGTGCAGATTGAGTGAATTACATTCATCTAAGTTCACTGATTCTATTCCATCATCTCCATTCTATCTAAATTCCATCCAATGAGAATTTCGTTGTTCCTATATTTTTTCAGTTCTATAATTTTCATTTAGATTTAGTTCTTCTGTGAAATTTCAATTTCTTTGTTGAAATTTTGTTTTTGTTTCAAGAAAATTTATCATTAATTGTTAGAAGCATTATTATAATTGTCATTAGACAATTCCAACATTTGTCACTGGTGCCAGTTGACTGATTTTTCTCAAATTGTGGCTTGCCTAGTCTTAGTATGACTAGTGATTTTCAACTACATCCTGAATACTTTGGTTATTATATTAGGAGTCTCTTGATCCTGTTTAAATATACTATCGTAGCAAGCCATCAGACTGTTTAGGTTTGCCATGTAGGTCTGGCTTACTTTCGTGGGCTTTAATTCCAATGATAGTTTAGTTTTTAGAGGCCCTGCAATGTTACCCAATCTGCTTTGTTTTTATGGTATTGTTGAGGCTCCTCTTCAGTCGTGAAGTGATATCTGTGGGGGTGAAAGGCATTTCCCTGTGTTACTGGGTGTCTCTGAGCCACCTCCTATAGTGGGGTCAGGGAGAGAGAAGCTTCTGGGCACGGGGACAGCAGGGAGACAAGGGGTTTCATTGCTGCTGCTGCTGGGAGCAGATGGAGCTGTCTACCAGTGTCCTGGCTGTGGAGCACAAGGTGAGCAGGCCTGGGGTTTGCTGCTGCTGCAGGTAGAGTAGCCAGCTCACTATGTCCTGTTTAGGAAGCAGGTCTCAGGCTCCCCATGAGGTCTCTGTTGGGCTTTGTCCCCCAAGTCCATTGGCCAGGGAGCACACGCTGTTCTTGGGTTTTATGTCTAAGACTGTGGAAAGCTCCAGGTTGCAGGCCTCCGGGTGCTCCAATCGGGATATGTGGGGAGAGGAAAAGAAAATCCAGAGAATTCACCATGTTGTCATTCTCAAGTCCTGGGGCCCCTGGCCAGTGAGCCACCTTCTTTCCAGCTTTCATCATCATTTTATTGTTGTTGTTGAATAATGTCTAGGATAGCTGGTTACATTTAGAGAAGGTTATCTTTACGTTTTTCTGAGGCTGTCAGTGTCCCCATTATACAGACGAGGACACTGGGGCACATGGAGGGTAAATGATTTGTGGCAAAGCTGCCTTCAGGATTTTTTCTTTGGGGACCAGACCCTGGCTACACATTTTGGCAGAATCTCTGAGGCCCTGGGGCCCAGCGTAGGTTCTGTCTCTCCTCTGTGCCTCCTGACCAATGCTGCCACCTGGGAACTCCGCTCCTGCCTCTGGTCTGTCACCATCTTCCCTCCGTCCATCATGCTGCTGTGGCCATCACCACATCAGACTTCTCAGAGCCTCCTGTCACAGCCCCTCTCTTCTGGGGACCCTGCCCAGAGCTCTGGGGCCTGTATGTGGCAGGTATGATAGGGCCCTGTCCCACTGTGGCCTGGGCTCACCACCTCTCCTCCTCCCGGCCCCATGGCTTTTGTTAATCACTCCTCCATTACGTCAGGCTGATGCCTACTCCTCTGTCTCCAAATTCAGACCTGCTCCTCAGTGACCATCCTATTTTCCTGGGCCAAGAGCACCTGCCTCCTCCCTGAGGATGCCTAACATAGACAATGCACATGAAAGCAATCTGAAAGCACTAAAGTCTGTGGCAGAGGTTATGGACATAGTGGTCAGCAGTGTGGACACTGAGACCTTACTTCCAGGTTCAAATCCTGATTCCATCACTTATAAGCTCTGGGACCATGGCGAGTTGCTTAAGTTCCCTGTGCCTCAGTTTCCCTACCTGTAGAGTGGAGAGAATGACAGGAATTACCCCATGGCACAGTTGGGATGAATTAACAGACATAAGGCCCTGAGAACAAGCTTGTAGCAGAAACCTGTGAGATCTACCATTGCTCAACAGGGTACACGTGTTTTAACTTTTGTCTTACTGCCTGTGAACCCACAGTGCACTGCTCAGATCCTGGTCTCTTTTGCCCCCCATGTTGACCCTATGTCACAGAATCAAGAACATGAGGGTCTAAAGTGAGATCAGATATCAATTCAAACCTCTTCAAACTCCAAAAATCTCCACTTCAACCCCTAAGCCAGAAGGCAGCATCTTCGTGCAAACTCGCCAGTGTGAGAAAATCAACACTTCCCACTGCTTCTAAAGAACTCTAATGTTAAGAATGCTCTTCTGCTAAGTTGCAACCTCTTTTCCTGTAACTTGGAGCACATCGGTTCAGCTCTGCCATCCGGGGCTGCGCAGAGACCCCTCATGCCCTGGCATCCTCCAAAGTATCCCCTGCACACCTCATCCACACAAAGACACTCAGTCCTTCCAGCTGTTTCCTTCATCATCCCTTTCCCTTGCATATGAACGTGCTTCTGGCTCCTGAAGTCCTTCTTAAAACAGACTTCCCATGCTGAACACAAGCTTCCTGGTGCCACTTAACCCCTGAAAGGCACGGCAGGACTAACACTGCCTTCTTCATTTCCAAAGATGAGGCTGGTGTTAATACAGCACAGGAACACACTGGTTTTGTGAGTGTGCAGCTAACAATTACTCCACACCTACAGGACGGTCAGTTCGTTTCATCTCTTATGCCAGCCCTAATCTACTGGCAGTGGCTGCCTAGAGTTAGGAAGGCCTGTGAGTTGTGATTCAGTGGAGACGGGAAGGTCCTGGGATCAATGAGTAATGTCAATGAAGTATGAGAAGGAAGTAGGGACAGATATGCTTGCTGGCAGTGATACTGTCATTAAGCTGCATTTCCTCCATCTTGTACATTAGTTGATCTGAGACTTAACCAATGTTAAATGCCATCTGGAAAGCTGTAAGGCATATGGCGAGTGCATGGACTTCAACACTGACAAAGGGCTTGAAGCCTGGCTCTGCCATTTACCAGTGGAGTGTTCTGGGCCTCATCTTCCTCTCTATAAAATGCAGATACTACCACTATTATAGGATGGGGTGAAAATGAAATGCAATCATGCATTGCCTCATTTGGCCACTTTTCAAGGTGACCAACAACTTCATGGACTCTGAATTGCCACATACCATTTTCCCTCCCATCTTGGTGCCATCTCCATGTCTGATGAGCATACTGCCTATCTCCACAGCCAGGTCATGACTAAAGCAGTCAACAAGCAGTGATTCCAGCGCCCCGGGGCAGGCAGAAAGCAACTCTCACAGGTAGACATTCCTCTACTAACAAGCATCCATTGAGTAAGGTTATCCAACTGTTACAAACTCCTTTAACTGCAGCAGTATCCAGCTCACAGTTCTCCATATTTCCCCATCAGGAGGGCTGAGAGTTTTGCAGAAACCTGAGCAGAATTTTCCACCCCCTATCTTTGCACGATCCTTGGCTGACTCCTAGGATTGTGGCTTTTATTTCTGAGAGCTCACAAATTATGTTTGATGAGCCATTCTGGAATGTTTCCTATAAGCAATATTAATATCGTAAGTTGAAATGTACGCCATTTGTCCCATTTCCCTTTTGCAAGATGGCATCTGCCTACTTTTAGTCTTTGGCATTCCTTCCCTTCCTTCATTGCTCTTCCACAATTATCAATGTGGTCTGGCACTCCCATTTGCAAATAAGTTCTTTTAATCTGGACCAAGAGAGCCAGACTCATGTGAAGCAACTATTGACCTCTCATCACCTCCTCCATCACCCAGGACCTCAGCTCCCACTGGTACAAGGTGCACTGTGCATCCCTGGTGTGTAAGGTGAGACTTGCTGGGCCATTGAGACGGAGATAAGCATGCCCAGTGATAAAGTTAGAGCAGGTATTATCTGTCAGCGTGCCCATTGTGTCCAAATGGGGGCATCTTTACAACCCTTTGCAAATCCCTAAGGTTGAAAACACGAGTGCTTTAGGGTGCTCTTTGACTTTCTTTCCCTTTGGTAACCAGCCCTCTTGGCTTTCCTTCCTGAGCCACCTTTCACAAGGAAATGAACTTCACAGTCACTTGGTAGGAGTTGCTATAAACGCAAAGACCACTGAAGACTAATGCCAGGCAGGTCCCAGGCTCAACCCACAAGAGGGGAACCAGCTTCTCTGGATACATGATTCATATTGCAGCAAGAAGTGATCTGGTTCCCGGACTTTAGGATTCACTCTAAACCCCCAGATTCCAGAAGTTTCCACCCAGCATTTGAAGGCTGCTCTGGTCTTCCAGGCCATGGGTAATAATATAACAAATGTGGAAACAGAAAATGATGCTTTCCATACCTCACTCAAGACACCCCAACAGGCTGACCTGCCAACTCCATATTTCACCAAAAGGGCAGCCACAGGACCAGCTCTTCACACAGGGCCCCTGGCAGTGACGGGGGGAAGAAGACACCCTCTAGGAAAAGCACAGTTGCTCACACCTCGGCTTCTGCCCCCAAATTGAAAATAAAAATTGAATGGGAGACCAAAAAAGGGCAAGAGAGCAAAGTCAGCATTTCACAGACAGGGACCTGTAGTCTGCCTTTTTGGCAAGTCAAAGAGCACCGATAACCAGGTGGGATGGTGTGAGACTGTAGTCCACGCAACTTAGGAGGCTAAGGTGGGAGGGGCACTTGAGCCCAGGGGTTTCAGGCTGCAGTGAGTTGCGATCACACCACTGCACTCCAGCCTGGGTGACAGAGCGAGGTCCTCTTTTTTGTTGTTGTTTGAGGTGGCGTTCCACTCTTGGTGCCTAGGCTGGAGTGCAATGGCGTGATCTCGGCTCACTGCAACCTCCACCTCCCGGGTTTAAGGGATTCTCCTGCCTCAGCCTCCCGAGTAGCTGGGATTACAGGCATGCACCACCATGCCCAGATAATTTTGTATTTTTTAGTAGAGATGGGGTTTCTCCATGTTGGTCAGGCTGGTCTCGAACTCCTGACCTCAGGTGATCTGCCCGCCTCAGCCTCCCAAAATGCTGGGATTATAGGCGTGAGCTACCATGCCTGGCCACGAAGCCCTGTCTTTTAAAAAAAAAAAAAAAAAAAAAAAAAAAAAAAAAAAAAAAACAAGAACACACACACACACACACACACACAAAACCAGCTGCTTTGGGAATTTTTAAGGAGTATCTAACATTCTTCCTCAGTATTTCTGACAGTTTTGCGGCTTCCTTCCATCTTCTACGTGGAAAACCCCCATTTCACGGGAAACCCCAATTCAAGTTGACCAGCATGTTTCCATACAAGTTTGTAAATATCCAAGAGTTTGATGTGCTCAAGTTTAGCCAAAAATGTACCAGGTTTTATAATGTGTCAAGTCAAATGTTTGGACTAGAGTGAAGTCTCTTTGACCGGTAGGATCAGTGGTGGCTGTACCAAGCATATCTGCTAAGAAACCCGGTCCCCAGGTGGTAGAGGAGGCTGGACGGAAACCTAGCGTCAAATTCCAAAGCCAGCTGACAACCCCTGGGAGCCTTCTAGCATTGCACAGGCAGCAACGCATGGCCAAAGAGCAGGGACCAGAGAAGAGATTCCAAAGCCAGGGTATGAAAGCTATCCCGAAAACACCCCCGCAAAAACACGATGGAAAAAAAAGTCTTTTGCTTTAACCCACCAAGTTATATATACCTGCAGCTGCAACACTGAGCATCGGACTGAGGAATGAGTTAAACCAAATGGTCCACCCCTTGGACGTCCTTAGCTGTTTCTCTCAAACTATCATGTTGGACACGAGTCCCCTGGCAGGCCTGAGCCCTGCGTTTCCAACCAATAGTCTCCAGGGTAGTACAGATGCTGCTGGTCCAAGACTACACTGTGAAGTGCAAGGCACGAGATGAAGTCCTAGGGTGCTTCTCCACTGTGTGCAGCACCAAATGTGGGGCTTCTTCACTCTGCCAGATTCTGCACCGGGCATGGGATGTAGGAGTTTAGGTGAAAATTATTAAATCAGAAAGGACAGCTCAACTGGGGGACGGTATACGGAGGGGGGCTTTGTGAGCTTGTTCTGCTAAGCCAAGCGGGGACCAAGCAGCTGGCAGGAACTTGGCTGCCTTTTTAACTCTCTTCCTGCTGCTTGGAGCAGTTTCTGACATCTCTGGGTCATCACAGAGCATGTGCCACAAAGCTGCACAGGCCCTTTATTAATTCAGGTGCTCCCCCAATGCAGAGCCACCAACACAGCCAACCACAGGCTCACTAGGCAAAGCAGCACATGCCTCTGTATGGAAGGAATAACAGCAGCATGTGCTCCTGTTGAAGGCTCCCCTGACCAGAAACCAACCCATGTATGCCTTTGGGTCGTCAGCAGGCATCTGGTCACTTGTCTTCAGTGTCTGAAGCTGTCTCACGGCAGACGTCCTCCTGGATCTGCTATGTCCTTGGTATGGCAATACTATTGTCAAGTTTGACTTCTAAAAACTACTGCTGTGTGGATGCCCTGTCTTTGTCTTTAGCAATCCACCTGAATGCAATCTGGGAAAGTCGTGGCCAAGGTGTGGGCACAAGTTCAGGCCCCGAAGCGATACACCCAGCACCACAGGGCCCAGCTTCTCCCAGTGGCTGCCTGCCTCACTTCCCTCCATCAGCATCACCAGGGACCTTGAAAACCCTAAGACTCTTCCCAGCTCAGTTCAACACTGACCAGCCTGCCTTCCTCTCATTGGCTGCTGATACCAATCACAAGTGAGAGGCGTGAGTCACTGAGGCTTACTTAGCACGGGCCCTCTCAACACTGCAGAAGCGAGGCTCTACTTAACAAGGGGATGCCCTACTCATGCTTCCAGCAACTTGCTGAGAAAATGATAACCTCCCTCATTCTATATCCATCTACTGATGTATATTTTTTTCCAAGAAAGGCCATTCCCAGATCCTCATGCTGGCCCCTGGAAACTACTGTCTGTGCTCTGCTCTGATGTCAGGAACAAAGTGCATGATTCTGTGGCTCTCCCAGACCCCCCCGAGCCCTTCTGCTGGCCCTCTCTGTCTGCCACTGTCATTTGGCAAAACCACCACCTTCGCACAAAGTGAGAGCAAGCCATCTGTGACCTCAAACAGATGGAGATGAGAAGCGCCCTTTCCCAGAATGTGCCATTGACTGGGCTGGTGGCAAGGTCCCCAAAGGCATTCAGGTTTGGGTTTTCCAGAGGACACAGGTTGGGCCTGTCCACTACAGGAGAGGTCAATTCCAGAATGAGAAGAGAATGGCTGACTGGAGCAAGGGCACAGGGACGGCAGGAGGAACCCCACGAGGGGCAGGTCTGGAGAAGTCAGGTACTTGGTTTCAAGGTGTCCACTGGCAGTGGGCAGTAGGTGCACAAGGGTTCCAGGCAGAAAACCAAACACCTGGAAGAATGGGGACGCTCCTTCTGCAGAGAAAGCTGCATCAGATCACGCCCCTGCCATCTGAGTACGAAGGGAACCCTAGCTGTGTAAGCCAAAGGTGTCTTTTCAAGTAAAAGTTCAGTGAGTCTAGTTACCAAGACAGCCACCTGGACAGGGCTCAGCGCTGGCCCTGGTTCTGTTCACGTGCGGAAATTCACTGTGCTGCGGCCTGAGCTTCTGGTGCGAGTCTCCATTCGGCCATACAGCGCCGCGGGAAGGGAGGTGGCTCACCATCTGCAAAATGACGACTCCGGACATCCCTTCCAGCTCCAAGAACCACTCAATTGAGGCTGCCAGAAGCTCTGGCACAAGAAAACTACATCTCAGCTAATTGCTGGAAGAGTCTGGAAGTTCTGAGGGGATTTTAGAATCTGGTTCTTTAGCCAAACTCAACTTTCCTCCTGTCTCCTCAAACACCATCTTGGATGACATTATTTTAGGCAAGGGAATCTACTGATAATTAAATGCAAAGGATTCCTGGGGCAGAGACAAACACCAGCACAGCGTGTGTAACCTGCCTCATTCAGTAACGAAACTCTGGCGGCAGAGGAAGTCTCTCCATGGCTGGACTTCCTATCATGACGCTGAGTGCCAGCCAAGAGCTGTTGGGACATGCTGCTCAGAATACAGGTGGGACCACCTGTGCCTGCTTGCTGACAGGCTTTTAATGGCTTTCTGTTGGAGTTTCCCTCCTTCCAAGCCAGGTGTCAGGCCTGGCCTGGTGGGATTTGGGAAGGCTGTGGCCGAGGTCCTCTTTGGAACAGAGGCTCTGGGTTTTCCAGACAACTGGGAGAAATGTCATTGCCTTGCATGTGACTCCACATCAATGATGAGACTCCAAAGAAAAGCAATGCAGTTTCTCTGCAACCCGTGAATGCAGGACCATGAGAATCGCTGAAGACAGCAGTAGGGCCATTTAGACAGAGCCCACCATCACAAATGCTCCTTGCTGCTCTGGTCGCTGCGGCGGCACCTCCCATCCAAGATTCTCTGCTGGGGAGGGGCCAGAAGGAAATTCTGCTTTTATTTGTGTGAGAGAAAGGGAGCGGGGAGGACGCGAGAAATCAGGCAATGCTGAGTGGGGCAGAACAACAGCTGCCCCATGGGTCCTCCACAGTCGCAAGCTCATTCCATCACAGCCAAGGCACCAAGAGGTTTGTGGCTTGTCAAGGTGAAGAACCCTGCAAGTCTCACCAGCAAAACACCCTGATATGACTTATGCATTGCATGCCTGTATGAAAGTATCTCATGTAACCTATAAATATATATACCTACTACATAGCCATAAAAATTTAAAAAAATAAAATATAAATACATAAATAAAAGGAAATAAGGCCTGCATGTTTTGAACGACCCTGGAATTTGGGTAGGACTGCTATGCCCAGTGGACGCTCACACAGACTTTGATGCAGGGGCCAAGTGCAGAAGAAACTGTTTTCAGGAATCACTCCAAGCTCCCCCGAGGGAAACCTGAGAACCCTTCAACGCTGCAAGCACCACCAATTACCCTTCAGTAGAGAGGGGAAGACCGCCTGAGGCCGTGAGAGCTAAGTGGGAACTGGGGAGGAGGCCCAGGCAGGAACCTGCTGGGAAACCTGTCTAGAGCCTGTCCAAGGCTCCATCCCTTCCTGGGGGGAGGCACCCCCTTTTCTGTTCCTCCAGGAAGGCCAACCCCTATGTGAACACAACTGCCCTAATCCCAGCTAGAACAAAAGAATGCTCCCTCTCCCTCCAGGATTTCCAAACAGTTAGGACCTTCTCAGAAATTCTCTCTCTGCGTAACTTCCTCTCAACGCCAGCCCATCTGATGTCTGTGCCATGCCTACTAGGTGGAGCGCTCAGGCCAAACATGTGAGGCAAGAGCAGCCACCACCCATGGCTGTCTGCTGGTGGGCTGCCTGCCTGCCTAGATCTGTCCTGTGTCCATTCCGTGTCCCCACAGCACTGTGCCGGCTGGCTCGTTTTTAATACAAATCACAGACGAGCATTTCCGTGCTTCACACATCTGGATAATGGCTTTGCTTTCCTTCCTGTTCTGGGACTGAGACAATTTCTTTTCATTTGAACCATGTCAACTCCAGTTATGGGAACGTTTCCCCCACATGGCTCTCCCCCAACCTTCCCTCCTCCCCATCACTCCCCAGACATGCGTCCACCCACTGCCCACGGGCCACACTTCTCAGGGATCCGATTCCTTCACATTCTGAGCTGCAGGCCGGGCAAGCAGGTCCCTAGTCAATGTGGCATCCTTCCCGACGTCCACGGTCCTGAACTCACCTTGGCACAGCATCACATCCGGCTGGAAGCATCCAATGGAATGAAAATTAGAGGAGACTGAGCTTCACCTGCACCTGGTGGTGGCCCCATCTGCCCTCTGTACTTGCAGGGCTCCACCTGTCCCTCTCCCTGCTCTCCTGCCTCATCTGGGTCCAGGCTTCTGCCCGGCCCATCCTTCCAGTGGCTCCACCACAGGTCACTTTACGCTTTGCACCACGCCCTCCTTGAGGTCTCCTGGGAGCTGACGGAGTAGAGACAGGACTAAGCCCGTCTATGGTAGCAACATTCAGAGCGGCCGGGTCCTGAGTGCTCACTCGGAAGTGGTGAGGTGCATGGAACTCAGGGGGGCCGAGAGAGGTGAAGTGGGTGGGTTATTTTTAGCACAGCCGGGCTCAGCACCGAGGGAGACCCAGTGTTGGCTCCCCAGCACTGGGGCCTCGGAGGCATGGGGGAAAGAGACGGTGGCAGGAATGTGGGCAAGGCCAGAAGGAGCAACAATGAGATGCCTCCGATGTTGCGTCTTCCGCGGTTCTCCACCTGGGACGTGCGGAATCTCCTGCAGAGCTTTCCTGAGCTTCCCCGCCGAGAGCGAGCGCATCAGTCAACAGTGGGTGAGGCTGGGCCACTGCGTTTCTAAACGCCCAGTGCTCCTCCTGTGCATCACTGCCAGGCACCATCTACGCCAGGTTCCCAGCTTTTGTCAAGACAGTGTTTTTCCGAAGCCACAGGCTGGGCCTCTCCACTACAGGAGAGGTCAATTCCAGAATGGAAAGAGAATGGTTTTTTGACCGAAGCAAGGGTACAGGGGCAGCAGGGGAAACCCGAGGAGGGGCATGTCTGGAGAAGCTCCTCCCTGAGGAGAGGCTGCAGGAGGCTGAGCACGTGCATGGCGCTGGTGCCACTTGGGCTGGAGACCTTCCATGGTTTGGGCTGGCTCCCAAGGCCAGGCATTTCTTGAACCCTGGTCTGGCTCAGACTTACCTAACAGACACTCCTCAATCCAACAAAGGCAGAGGTTTATTTTCCGCAATGAGAAAGCTTTTTATTTCTCTCTATAAAGATATATCCTTTTTGTTTTTCTGAGTGGGTGGCAGATGGTGCACAAAGCAGACTCCCTCCCTTCTACTGTCACCCCACCTAGAAGGTCCTGTCTCTAGACACCTCCCAGGAGCTTGCTGCCTTGCCTGATTAAGACACAGGTGGGCACAGGGTCCTGGGTTTCCCTAGGCCCAGAACGACTAGTGGACACTTGGTTCTGTGCCCTCCTGTCTGCAGCTGCACTAGGACTGGCTCCTCCTATCAGGCACCTCCCCTGGACCTAGCTGCAGCGTATCAGACCCACTTCCCTCAAAACACAAGGCACTCTCAGCAGCCTTCATAGAGCTATGCACTTTCTTTTATACCGGAGCTTCCAAATCACAGCCAACAATAGATGCTATAATTCCAACAGCTGCATTACACCCACTTTAAAGTCACACTAAAGATACTGCCAACTCCCTCCTTGATCTGGATTTTATTTTTTCTTTTTCTCATGGGCAGTCAGCATAGAGCTGAGCTTCTACTCGTCATCAGGGGTCAGTCCTTCCCACGACCAACCAGAGTTGAGCCTGAAAAGCAGGGGCCTGAGAGAAACAAATGCTTACTTCTGGATTTTCCTCTTTCTCTTTAAAACCAAATTGTGATGGGCATGTTGGATGCTGACATCCAGGACAAGGCACCCTGTCCTGGTTTCTTGAAGGAGAAAACCTGGGGCGTGTCATCTCAGCTGGGCTGTTTCTCTCAAGGAACTGCCCCCCATTCCATGGATCCTGTCTTAAGAAGGATCAGCTGGTAAAAGACGCCTGTTGTAGCCATCTTCCCACGCGCAGGGGCTGCTGCTTTCTAACGGCCACCGCGGGATGGAGAAAGGCACAAGGAGACCCCGGCTAAAAACACTCACTTTAAGGTGCATTTCTCAAGCTACCGCTATGGGAAAGGACGCAGCTGCTTTCCTCACACTTAACGCTGCCAACATTTCTAATTACTAGCTGAACAGCACATGGCTGCCCATCGGAATAGCCTTTCACGGGCAAGAAGGAACCAAGGGCATGGGGGTGCATTTAGGAACCTCCGGGCTGTTGTCAGCACGACTGCTGCTCAGTAGCTGACTCTGCCTCCAGGCAGCAGCAAGCGTGGCCACTCTGCAGCTTCTCACACAGCACCTGCACCAGGACTTGCCATCCCCCAGCGCCTGTCCACAGCAGGGCTAGGGAGTCTTCTGCAGCCTGCTCCTTTGTCAAGGCAGAGAATCAGAAAGCTGTTAATCTAATGAATCCACAGCTTCAGCTCAGTGGTTACAAGGGAGTTAATGATATGTGAGAGGCAGGATCTGTGAGACGGCCCCTGGCAGGGAGCTTTTAAAATCTCAGATTCATTTATGTATTAATATGTAAACGGAGCCTGTTCCATGTTTCCGTAAGGCCACAAAACTATTGATCATTTTCACTGACATCACTTTCATCCTAATAGTCTCAGACTTATATTAATTAAATGGCTGGCCCATTGTTTGGTCTCAAAAAAAAAAAAAAAAAAAAGCTGTCAATCTCAAAAAAAAAAAAAAAAAAAGCTGTCAATCTCACTTACAGTACTCGAGTGTCCTAGGGAACTCCTCTCCATGATATGGTATTGTCCTTGGTCAGCCAGCAGCAGCTATACACATGGACATTTACTTCCCTTAAACTGAAAGTACCTTGGTTTTTGACTCTACAAGTTCTCTTATTATTTATTTCATGTAATTTGTATCCTTATTTTAATGGGCCTATTGCAGCATGTCTAATCATGTAAGTGATCCCAAATCATATTAAGTAGTAACTATAAATTTTAAAAAAGCAATACTAGTTTTCTAACCTGTAAAGTAAAAGCTACACAACACCTACCTCACAGGACTGACTCAATGGCGTGATAAACACACAGCATCTCACACAGTACCCTGCACATAGTAGGTGTTCAATAAGTGAGAGATCTGATCCGAGTTAAACATCACTAGTATGTTATTAATTCATGGCCGAAGCAGCATTATTGACATTACCATGGCAAGAACTTTAAGTTTAATTATAACTTAGGACCTATTTGATTGCAAATTGGATTAGAGCCGGTTTATCGTACCAAATAAATTATGTTTGATTTAAAATAAAGCCATGCATACAAACAGACACCAGAAAGAGAGAGGGAGGAAAGTATAATTCCAGGATGTAGATGAGTTAACTGCTGCAAATGAGCCCTAAATCTAGCTTTGTGTTTTCTGAGAGCCAATGCAGAAACAAAATCATGTGAATCTACGCAATTCCTTGTTTGATAAGTGGAATGTGTAGCTCATACAGAAGCGGAATTTTTTTCCTGACAATCAGATTTTAGGGTAGCTGCTCACACCAATCGCCCTATGACACACATTAGGTAACAAACAGAAGAGCCACACCTTTGTGTGCCATGTGCAAAGGCGCACACGCACATACACCTTCCCTCCAGAAATGTTTCACTTTATCAGCATTCCATGGTAAGGGACCAGTGGGTGAGCCATCTGGAGACTTTCTTCACATAAGCCAAGGAATATGGAGTTAAACGGCTCCACTGTATTCCAAAAATAGGGAACAGCTTTCCGGTTTTGTGTCTGTGAAACAGCCTGGCCGGTGGCTTCGCTGAGAGTGCAGGTTGGTCTTGGCCTTTTCCAGCAGCCCAGATAGCCTGCAACCCAGTGACCAGAGGGGCCTGCGGATGGGGAGGACGTGGCTTCATCCTCGGAGATCTGCTTCCCAACCCTTGCAACTAATCAAAGGTGACAGACTTCCCTGGGAAACCTGTAATTACCCAAAGAGGGGGAGGGCCAAAAGCTAGCAAGATTTATTGGCTTTGATTAACAATAAGGTGTTTGTTTTTGTCAGTAATTAGAGCTCAATAGCAAGCTATAAAGAGTCCTCCAAGAAATTCTAAACAGTCTATAGCTAAAGGGTACTAAAGTGTGTTTGAATCTAACCATTCATCTTTGCAGACCTCCGCTGCAGGGAGGCCAGTGTTCGATCCGGCACACTCGAACAGGTCATGAGGGAGAAAATGGCCCTCTGTATTTTTAACGTCTGATGAGAAAAGACCTCCATGCAGCATGTGTGCACCCACACATACGTGCAAATGGCACTTAGCATGTGCCATGCTGCTGGATACTGGCGTGGGACATGGCAGTTCATGTAACTATAGTTCAACTCACCTTATTTAAATTGACTATTCAAAAGCCCATAACAACTCGGGTGTTGCTAAGTACTCTGACATCCTGCATTCTCATAATCATTAGGTAATTGATTCTTAGGTACTATGGATGCTGGCTGGGTCCCTTGATGGTGGGAAGATGTTTGCCAAACCCATCTGATTTATGCTTTTTTTCCCCAGCCAATCACTCTTGGAAACAGGATTTTAAGAACTCAGAGGTATTACTACAAATGCAATTGAACTTCATTTAAAAAACAGTTATGTGCAAAGAATTGTCACCAGTATTTTTAAAAATAGTGTTGAGATGAGATAACTGTGCACTCAGAGACAACTTCTCATCTTGCTTCACCAGGTCCTGGGTCAATAACATGAGATTTCCTCCCTATCCCAGGAATTGCACATAACATCATTTCCACTCTCTGCACCTACTCACATCATGACATACAATAGGTACGGAAAGGCCAACTACCAAACCCCTCTACGGGAATGGAAAAAATGAAGATGGCACTAGATAAACCAAGACAACAACAAAAACATGCAGCCATAAAAACGGATGAGTCCATGTCCTTCGCAGGGACATGGATGAAGACGGAAACCATCATTCTCAGCAAACTAACACAGGAACAGAAAACCAAACACCGCATGTTCTCACTCATAAGTGGGAGTTGAACAATGGGAACACATGGACACAGGGAGGGGAACATCAGACACCAGGGCCTGTTGGGGGGTGGAGGACTAGGGGAGGAATTGCATTAGGAGAAATACCTAATGTAGATGTCAGCTTGATAGGTGCAGCAAACCACCACAGCATGTATATACCTATGTAACAAACCTGTGCATTCTGCACATGTATCCCAGAACTTAAAGTATAATTAAAAAACACAGCAAAAACAAAACAAAAAGGTCATAAAATCAATTCAGTGGATGTGGACCAGCATTTTAAAAAATGAGTTAATAGAATATAAACTCATTAAACGGCATCACTCATAAAAAAACAAACAAAAAGTAAAGCCACAGATATGGCAAATGCTTGAGAAAAACAATTGCTTTTATACTCCTTCTTATACATTGACTTTACTCTCGTAAAAACTAGAGTTAACAGTTGAGATTCCAGGCATCTTACTGTGTAGGTCATTAGGAAACCTTTACAATAATTTTTCCCCCAAGAACTAGATTTCCATTTAATTATGTTCTATTCAATCCAATATAAACCTTTCCACTGTTTTGCATGCTCTGGCCTCAATTTAAGTTCTTAAGCAGTCATATCACAATCTTTCCTTCAGAGAAACATAAAACAGACACCTACTCTAGGAAAAAGAATAATCCTCAGGCCACAGTCTTAGCGTCATCTGGCTTTCTGCCACTTGAGGCTTCCTACAGGTGGTCACAACCTGCGGCCAGCCACTCAGCAACCCCTCTGACGCTCTGTTTCCTCATCTGAACAACCAGGAGGTTGCCTTGGACTCTCCTTAAGGCAAGTGCTAAGGTTCTATGGTTATTTCAGCCTAAAGAGAAGAATCGCTGTGTGCAAAGGCTCTCATCCACAGCTGTTAATTCTTCAAAACTAAGACACTAAATTCTACATTCAGAAAGTTGGACTTTAGAATTGGCAGAAAAAGACATGGAAAGTCAATAGTATAAAGATGCATCCCATTATGTGAATAATAGACTTAGAGTGAATCAAAGATCATGCTCGTCCCAGAAGGGAAGTACAACTAAATAAGGACATCCTGAGAGGAACCTCTTCTCTCTAGTCTGTTGGCTTTAATAGACGTGCACATCAAATTAACATTTCAACTCTCCAAGCCAATCGGTGCAGTGATCTTGTGGGGTCTGTGAGGGCTGCGACCCCAGTGTGCTGACCTGGGTCCTTTATTGCAGACGCAGCAAAGGCATAGAGCAGCACTGTTTTAGAACTTACAGAATTCAAGCGAAAAATCTGTATTCAAAAAAAGACTGAAAGAAAACAGGATGACACGGAGTCTGATACTTACTTGTGGCCCAGCTCATGGGCGATGGTAAAGGCCAAATTGAGACCATTGTCTTCGGCAAGCACACACTTCCTCTTAGCACTGCACACACCTCCTAAGTAAGCAATTCCTGCAGCAGAGACACAAAACACATCCTCTTCAGAACGTGGGAGGCCCTGGTCTCACCGGGCAAGTCTGCATGGTCAACGTCATGCACAATCAAGGCAGGCCCACTGGGACAATGCTGACTATGAGCCTCAGCCCATATGGGAAGGGTTTGTGTACGATGCTTTCGTGTTCACCCAATAAAGCAAGAACCACCGCAAGCATCCATCAGGCATCTAATACGCGTCGGGGGTGTGCTGAGTAGAGTACCCACAGCACCTCACTTAATCCTCATGACCCAGGATGAGGGAAACTGAGGTTTGGAAAGGAAAGGTAACTCTCCCCAGGTCACCTGGATGGGCACCCAGTGCTGGGATCCTACGCCAGATCTGTCTAACTTCAGTGCCCAGGGCTGGGACCAGGTGAGGCCAGCCAGACACCCAGGGTGCAAGGTTTAAGAGGCCCTGACTCTCAGGCGATGCCCCTGCACCCGCACACCCTGAGAGGGAGCGCCTCCTCACGATGCGCCCGGGGGCGTGAGCCGGGGTCAGTGCTGGGTCTCATGGACAGCAAGCCCCGGAAGGCTGCGCAGAATGTTCTAAAAATGCTTCAGGAGCCCTTGAGAGAGGAAGACCCAGAGGAAGCAGAGTCAGAGCTGGGGGAGCCAGGGCCTTGAAGTCCACAGTGAGGACTAGCCCACAAGCCAAATGCGTGTCTCCACACACACACGCTTGCACCTAAGGATCTCACCCTAAGACAGGAAACCTGAACCGTACACACCAGGAGAAACGCAATGCAGGGCAGTGGGGGCCACGTCCCAAGGATGGGTGGTGTCGGTGGGACAGCAGGCCAGCCACTGCAGGAGGGGCAGGGGTTTTCCAGGGGAGGAAGGCAGCTCTGGCAGAGGGACACGTGGGATGACACGGGGCCCTTGGATGCCGGCCCCTCTGGGGAATGCTGGGAGGGCGGCCACAGCAGGGGTGGGGAGGGCGAGCCCATGCTGGCCACACTGCTGGGGGATGACTCTCCAGGGCTCCCCATCGCAGTACTCCCTGCACCCAGGAAAGACATGTCTCACCCCGTAGGGACCACAGAGCTTATCTCAACAGGGCCTGCTAGGAAACCTGACATCTGGCCTCCTATGGGCGTTTAACCCCGAGGGCAGTTCCTCGATATGCCCCTGTGTGACACACAAGCAGATGGTGGCATGGGGTGGCTACAGGAGGAGCTCAGTGCTGCCCTGGCTGTGCAGTCACATTGGGCGTGGGTGGGCAGTGGCTCTGATGGCATAGCGCCATGGGGCAGATGAAGGCTAAATACAGCTAGACTCTGCCCGTCAGCCCCATGCCCTGGATGGGCTGTGGCCACCCAAGGAAGGAGCAGCTGCTCTCCACCATGGGCTGCCCCTCTGTCGAGCTGCACACTGCTCTGTTTCAAAGGCTCCTTCCATGAACTCGCCTGAGGTGTCGCAGGAGGGAAGGAGTTGGCAGAGCGCAGGGGAGAATGGGACAGGGGAACCATTTCATTAAAAATGACCCCTCCTCCCTGCTCCCAAAGAGCTAAACCAACATCCTCTTTGCTGATGTCCACATCAAACTGGTGGGGAGCTCAGCCACACACAGGGTGGTCCCTCTGATGTGGTGTGGCTCTGTGTCCCCACCCAAATCTCATCTCGAACTGTAATTCCCATGTGTCAGGGAGGAACCTGGTGGGAAGTGATTGGATCATGGGAACAGCTTCCCCTACGCCGTTCTTGGGATAGTGAGTGAGTTCCCCTGGGAGCGGATGGTTTTAGGAGTGTTTGGCTGTTCTTCCCCCCACCCCCTGCTGCACTGTGAAAAGGTGTCTGCTTCCCTTTCCCCTTCAGCCATGATTATAAGCTTCCTGAAGCCTCCCCAGCCATGCAGAACTGAGTCCATTAAACCTCTTTCCTTTATAAACTACCCAGTCTCAGGTAGTACCTTTAGAGCAGTGTGAAAACAGACTAATACATCCTCCTTCCTCGTCCTCTCCACGAGGCGCAGAGGAAGCTCACATGGCCTGGCTCCGCAGAGGTGCAGCTCCAGGGCTCATGTTCCACACACTGGGCCCAGGTACCTCACTTTGGGTCTATTTTTATTTGGAAACATGCAATGTGCTTAGTTAAACATAAATAAAGAACAAATTAAGTGTTATTTTGCCTCAAGATGCTTTTGTGGCCACATGGATGTCACAACCCAGCAATGCAGACTATTGAAAAAAACAACACGACAACCAGCAAGGATGCGATGTGGTTTCTCGGTGCCTTCAAGGTCATTATTCTGGTTTTGTTTAAAAATGTTTTGTGGGTTGCTTTTACAAGTCTACCAGTGAGTAGGTGGAATACTGCTACACAGCCCTGATGGTATGTGCACGCGCCCCACGTGGGTGCACGCACACGCTCAGACACACACACCCAGCCGTGCCCGCCCAGCCTTGGCTGCAGCCTCCCTGGGTCAATGAATCAATCAGAAACAATCAGATCTGCACACCCTGGAGAAGTTGCCTGGTGAGGGGGAAGGGAGACATAATAAGGCCAGATGTGCCGAGCTTCCTGTCCTGAGTGTGCCCGCCATGGGCTCTGATGCAGAACCGGCAGACCTTAAATGCCACACAAACACTTCCCCCGGCCTCAGCCGCACCGAGCGCTCGGAGGAGGCAGCCCTGACTTTCCACCCTAATTAGGTAAAGTGCAATATGCTAGAGGAACAGTGAAGCAAGGGGCCTTCCAATAATTGCATTTTAATTTTTCCAAGGTGCACATGATTTTTTTTAACTAGAAAACAAAGAATCAGTTTATTTACAAGAAATGCTCTTGCACAAAGGTGGATTAAGGTCTAATGCTTTTAATGATTTATTCCAATCGTGACCAGCCTGGTCATAAAACTGAGCGAGGAAAAACACATAAAAGAAACGGCTCCTGATAACAGAGCACAAGAGCTGTGTGTTTATGAGAGATGAGGTGGAAATGCTTAGAATGCACAAAACAAAGTCTGGAGAAAATCCCAGGTTGTTGTAAAGTAAGAGCTGTGGGGGGAATAAACGGGAATTAAGCCATCCAGCTTCAGCAGAAAACAAAGCCCACCACTATTCCATGTTCCTAAAAAGAAACTGCAGTCTAGGGAAGACAGAGCCCTGGAGACTCAGAGATACCCCCACCCTCTCAGGATGCAGAAGGCACCAAGCTGGGAAAACCCACCAAATCCCCATGCTGGTGCTTGTCAAGAAATGAGGAAAAACCAGTTTTCTCTGTATTGATTTATTAAAAACTGAGGTCTGTGACACAGCTCTGCTAACTTCAGCTTCAGTGCTGATACTGTGGAACCTTCTGAGTTAACTGGAATTCCCTTACGCTGAGGCGAGGCTTTTAGTCGCTGCAGTGGTGCTTTCACTGGCTTTCACATCCAGCCTTCTATGATTTAAAATTCTCCACAGATCACAGAACTTATTTAAAAATTTTTAAAAACATCAATTCCACATGTTTGCACAGTTTCTTGTAACAAAACGGAGGCAGAAAGGCAACTGGAATTTATTAGTTACGCCTCTAAATGGGCGAGACTGCTCTGAACACTGAACCCTCCCTTGCTTGGCAGGTATGACTGGTCCCATTTTACAGATGGGGAAACAGAGGCTCTACTACACCCTGCCAACAGGTGTGTGCTTGTGTCCTAAATGGTGGCTCACTCCAACTCTACTACACCCCTGACAACAGACACACTCTTCAAAAAATCTGAAACACAGGGGGTAAAAATGAAGCAGTGTGGGCCAGGTGTGGTGGCTCACGCCTGTAATCCCAGCACTTTGGGAGGCTGAACTGGGAGGATTGCCTGAGGTCAGGAGTTCAAGACCAGCCTGGCCAACATGGTGAAACCCCGTCTCTACTAAAAATACAAAATTGGCCGGGTGTGGTGGCTCACGCCTGTAATCCCAGCACTTTGGGAGACTAAGCAGGTGGATAATGAGGTCAGGAGATCGAGACCATCCTGGCTAACATGGTGAAACCCCATCTCTACTAAAAATACAAAAAATTAGCCGGTGTGGTGGCAGGTGCCTGTAGTCCCAGCTACTCGGGAGACTGAGGCAGAAGAATGGCATGAACCTGGGAGGTAGAGCTTGCAGTGAGCCAAGACTGTGCCACTGCACTCCAGCCTGAGAGACAGAGCAAGACTCTTTCTCAAACAAAACAAAACAAAACAAAAATACCCAGGCCAGGCATGGTGGCAGGTCCCTGTGGTCCCAGCTACTCTGGAGGCTGAAGCAGGAGAATCACTTGAATGCGGGAGGTAGAGGTTGCAGTGAGCTGAGATCCATCACTGCACTCCACCTGGGTGACAGACCAAGACTCTGTCTCAAAAAAAAAAACAACAACAACAACAACAAAAAACAACAACAACAACAAAAAAAGGAGGCGTCTAATGAGTTCTTCTGACACCTGGAGAAGCTTATTTAATTTCTCCAGAGAAGAGGCTCCCATCCACTAGCTCTGTGGCCCATCTTCCCACCCATGCCAGCACAACACAGGTGCTCATTTGTTTTCTTTCTTCTCCTTTTCTCAGTAGAAGCATAATTTTCTAGACAAAATTGGGTGAAGAGACTTAGTTTCTTTTTCAGTAGAAAACAACATGATATAAGCTCATAACTCTTTATCTCGGGGCTGACCACTCGACCCTCTCTAGACTTAAGGAACAACAAACAACTGTATAAACTCTGGTTGATACAGTAAGTTGTTGCATATAAGCCATCTGCAGCTGGTGGCCTTGCTGCCCATTAGTCCAACCTTACAGGGTCTGCCTTTGAGAGAGATGGCTCAGTTTTTCCCACCAACTGCTCAACTACCAAACACTGTCATAGTTATTGCTGGGACATCACGCTGTCAGCCACAAGAGAGCATGTGGCATCTGCCATACACCAACCATAGTCATGGATATTGGATTGCAGATTCAGGCTCATTGACAAGTCCTTGTGTTCTTGCAAACCTAAGTGGATGTGGGTGTGATCTGAATGGCTGAACAGCATTTAGGAGCAAATGTCTTAGAGTCTAGGATGTGACAAAGGAAAACTAACTACAAAGGAATAATAAAGTTGGACCCCTACCTCACACCACATTTAAAATATAAGTCAAAATGAATTAAAGAGATAAATGTGAGTGCTAAAACTATAAAACTCTTAGAAGAAAACTAAGATGGAAATCTTCCTGACCTCGGTGTAGACAAAGGCTTCTTAGCTATAACATCAAAAATACAAGTTGGGGTGGGAAAATCCTAACCTCTTGCAATGGAAGAGTAGCTGAGGGGGAAGGGGCTGGGAGTGAGGTAGGGAGTCACCTTCATTTCCACAGCCAGCCCAAGCAATGAATATGCTGGCACATTCTCCAAGGAAGCCTTCCAGACTTTCCCCTTGGCAATTATGGTTTTCTGTGGACTGGGAGTCATCCAGCAGTTATGGCCTTGCAGGCTAACTCAGTTTGTCGGTTTGTGTGTTGTAATGCCGTGTGAGCTGTTGCTTCATGATGGGGTTTTCTCGGTTATGGGTCAGAGTCAAGAAAGGCTACATGTTCTAGACCTTGCTCCCTAGGGTTAATGAGACCACAGCCTAGGACACAGATGTCCTTGGCTTCAGTTTCCCAGGCACCTCCAGGATCCTGGACTTTGGGAGGAGATGCTGTCTCTGGTAAGAGAATCACACAAGTCCCCACAGATGACTCGAGGGTCCCTGGGCTGGAGCAGTCACTCCCACAAGATAACATTTTCAGGTGTTCTGTGAGTTAAGGGTAAGTGGAGGAATAAATTGGCCCTGGGATTTACAAGTTAGAAGCAAAAAGTTCATACCAACAGTTTGCTGCTAGAAACCAAAACATGCCAGGAGAGGGGAAGGAAAGAGAAATGAGTAAGTGCTGATGTTCAAAAGGCCACAGCCAACTTGAGCCAAGTGCATGGAGATATCGCGCAGATTACCCACCTGCCAGAGATGACGACGCTCATGTCAGCAGGACCCGTCACGTGGGAGGGATTCTCCAGGGAGCAATGTAATGTTTGTCAAATCACAGTGAGCCTCTCTTCGGAGAACCCCAGGGAGGCTCAGGGGCTTCTGAAACAGGCCCTGATGCCCACCAGAAATGGTCCCAGGCAGGTTCACCTCAGGACATCAGAGGAGCCTTGAAAATCTCTTATTTTGACAAAAACTTTGTCAAGTGTTTCCTGACTGCCTGTGTGTGACAGGCCTTGGGCCGGGCAGTCTAAGCTGAGCAGGCGCACGCCTAGGGGAAGCAGCCTCAAGCCCATTTCAGCAAAAAGACAAAGCAGCCGGTAGAAAGGTGAGCAGGGATGTTCCAAGCCAAGCCTCAGGGCCTGCAGGGTGGGCGCCGGCGTCTCTGAAAGACAGCTGCGCCAGGGACCAAGCCCAGACCTGGCCTCTCCAAGGGCAAACGAGTGGAAACCGGAGAGGACGCGCCACACTGAGCCGCGCACTCACTGATCCCTGTTCCTCCCTCTGGGTCACCTGTCACAGCTGAGGGCCTCTCATTGAGCCACACCCTCATTCTGACTACTCTCTTGGCAAACTTTCCAGGACCACGGGTGGCTCCCTGTGTGGGGAGCAACTGCAGGTGGCACCGTGAATGCAGCAGGTGATGAGCGCCTTTGAGTTCCCTTTCAGGAGACCTCTGGACCTCTGCATGTACTCCCTGGCTACCGGAGAAGAGCTCTGTCTTCTAGCATTTGGCATTCAGGAAACACGATGCCCTGACCAGCCCGCTGGATGGCTGCACCTCAGCAGCACTGCACCGTCACCTGTGTGCAGGTTCCTGTGTGTGCACACATGAGTGTACATCTGTAGACATGGGCATGCCCAGGACACCCCTCCCCTTACTGGCAGCATGAGGGTGACGCCCACACTCACTCCTATAGCAATGGACCCTAGTGAATTTTGAAAGCTGTAACACACTCACATTCTCTATCAACTGCACTGCTGGGCACTTACTTCGGTCAATACTTTTAAAATGAACTTGGCTTAGTCCCACTTCAATGACAGCTTTCAGCCTCCTCTATCTTCTGTCACTGGAAATGTTTCCCCTTTGCTGGTGGGTTAGAATGCCCTCCCTCTCCCTAGGGAAAGCTGGGGTTTGAGGTGCGGGTGAGACCGAGAAGAAGTGTGATATGTTTTGGCTAAAAATAACCTCCTCCACGTGGGGAATGGGACAACTAAGTCTTCTATGGGGTCAGATATCCCCAAAGGGAATCTGGGAATGGATTGAATCTCCCTTCAGAGATTCAAATGCGACCTGGAAGGAGGGGCACATTCCTGACTCAGCCTTCCCAAGGCAGCTGTCTGAGGTGTGTGCCTAGAATCATAATCTTTCTCAACATTTCTGTTTGAATCACATTTATTAGAGTAGCCACAGGCAGGGCCATGAGTGAAGGCTGCTAAACTGTGATGACAGCCAGAGCCAGGAAGAAGGCAGAGTAGGGGCTGGTAAGAGCAACTACATGCATTTTAATCATGCTCACTGTTATGGGCTAAACTGTGTCCCCCCGAAATTCAGAGGTTGAAGCCCTAATCTCCAATGTCACTGTATTTGGAGACAGGGCCTTCAGGGAGGTGATGAAGGTTAAATGAGGTCAGCAAGGTGGGGCCCTGATCCAACAGGTCTGGGTCCTTATAAAAAGAAGAAGAGACACTAGAGGTATTTCTCCCTCCCTTCCTCTTTCCCTCTCTCCAAGTGAGCACAAGAGGGCAGGTGAGGACACAGTGAGAAGGCAGCTGTCGACAAGCCAGGAAAGAGATTCCTTATCCCAAACCAGTCCTACTGGCACTGTGGAGTTCCAGCTTCCAGACCCGTGAGGAATAACTGTCTGCTGTGTAAGCCTCCCAGTCTGCAGTATTCTGTAAGAGGAGCTCTAAACAGCTAATACACCCAGAGTGCACCCTGGGTCCCCATGGAAGTACCCTGGGTCCCCTTGCTCACACGGCTAACCCACAAGCACGGCGGCCACCGGAACGCACCATGCTCATTTGCCACACAGCACTGCAGCCACCTAACGTGCCACGGGCTTGGCCTCGATGTTCACAACATGGTTTAATAACAAGGAGCCGACCTGGAGAGTTGTATGAGCGTCAGGTTGAACTAGTTACAAAAACGCTTGGTAGAGAAGAATGAAAAATATGGTGGAGTGGGGGTGTTCTGTATTTAAAATCACACAACACCTTAGCCAGCTGCATCTGTAGGCAGAGAAATGCCATCCCTCAGCCGTTTGACAATGGGGTACCTTGCAAGTTATAGCCAGGGATGTCCATCAGGAGACACTAAGGCACCAGGGAGGGAGGTGAGAGAATCATGACAGCATGCCAAATGTGGACCCATCACTCACGTCATCGGCCACTTCTATTTGCAGGAGACTCCCCGGAAATCCCCAGGCCCTAGGAGATGTTCTAAAAACACTCAAACACAGCCTCGGAGGGAGGAGTCAGTTTTAAAAGACTCTTATAAAAGTAATACACTGCTAGGTCTGAAGAATCGGAGGCTAAAATCATCTCTTCAAGTCCCCCAGAGAATCCCAAAGAACTCCAGGGGAAGGTAGGATGGGCCAGAGAGCTCTGGAAGCTTCCGGGTCTCTTGCAAGCCTCACCTGGTACACAGTAGGCTCTTCCGGGTCTGTCGGGAACCCAGGAGCCTCCCCTGGCACACAGTAGGCTCACAAAAAGGGAGCACTACTGCTGGTTCTGCTTAGCGAATCTCAATGAAAACCGAGCAGCAACAGGCATTCCGGGTGCAGAACCAAATGCAGCAAGCCAGAAACATGTGCTGCTTGTTCTTTTCACTTTGACTCATTCAAAAATCACAAATGCCTAAGGCCAGAAGACAGAAGGTGCTCATCACTACAAAAGCCAAGGAAGTAGGTACCTGTGCAGGGGGAGGGGGCTGTGGCTGGGACGGGGCCCACCTGCAGGGCTGATAGCCTCTACTGTATGACCAGGATGCTGGTCACAAGGATGTTTGCCTTAAAATAACTCATTTGGAGATCAAAAAGTCAGGTCAGTGTTATCCCAGAGGGACTAGTGACCACAAGGGGCATGAAGAGGGCCTGTCCAGGGGCTGATATTGTCTTGTTTCTTGATCCAGGTCATCATTCATCATTACACAAAGCTCATCAGTTTACAAATATTCATTGAACAGTACACTTAGATATACTATCTATATGTAAATTGTGCCTCAATTATAATTTAAAAGATAACAAAGGGATACACACATGCATGTGAAATAGAAGGAGAAGATGGCCTTGGTTTAAGAATCTGGGAAGAGTCAAGGTCACTGGACAATTTAGATAAGGGTATGTCTTCGGTATATCCAAGGGTCATGGGTTGATGAAGCCATGGTGGTATGTATTAGTCAAAGTCTGCTTTTACCTGCAACACCAGGCTTTACCTGTATCACTCGTATTTCTCGGACCATATGAGCCATTTCTAATTTACCTTTACTGCCTTCCAAGGACTCTTCCGATGGTACGTTCTTGAGACTTGCCTGAAATAACCTTGAAAAACAGCTTCACTCCCTCTTATAGCTGCATTTCTAAAGGATGAATAAAATGCAAGGCCATGCATGGAAATATTTGCCAAGTTAGCAAAAAAAAAAAAAAAAAAAAAAAAAGGAAGAAAGAAAAGGAGTCTCAAAACAAGTAACCGCATTTCTTGATAAATGCTTAGCCTAGCAAAGCCCATTCTTTGGGGGATGAAATGTGGACTTTTAGTGAAACCTCGGGACAAGGGTAAGCACTTCCAATCTGCACATTGTTCCAGACACCTCTCGGGGCCCTGCTCTTGGGCTGTGCACAAAGGTCAGCCCAGGCCTCAGAGCAGCTCTGGGCACCAGCTCCTGAGTTCAAGTCCATAAATCATTCTCTGGCAGGGCATCACGGCCCCTCCACTAAAGAAGTAACCCAAACACGGGAAGCCAGCCACCAACAGTCATGAACTAAAGTCAAACTACCATGACAAGCCCTCCCTTCTGATGGCCCAGGGGAAGCCCCAGGACAATCTCTGCCTTCGCTGACAGGATGTAAAAATGACAGCATTCCGTTTTATTTTAAAAAAAAGCCTCTTAGAAAAGAATGTTGATGAGAGCCACACCATGAAGCGGGCACTAAGATGACAAAGAGGAAACAGCTGACTCGTGGCAGAATCAGTGGCAGACAAGGAAGATGGCCAGCCTCAGAATCATCGCCAGCGTGGCAGAAAGTGGATGGTACCAAGTCTCAGGCCCATCTTCCGGGTGAAGTTATGTCCCTGTTCCATGCTTATGGAGGCAGCTCATTACCAGTGGGCTACAATGGGTTTCAGAATCATCCTAGACTATGGAAGTAGCATGCACGTCAGTGTCTGTCTTTAAAATGTCAAAGGCCAAGAAAAACAAACGTTCTTCACCTTTTAAGCAATTTCATCCATTTCCAGGTTGCTTCTACGCCTCTGTGGTGGTCCGCAGCCTGTGTCCTCAGAGCCAGCCTCCTGTTTGAGCTCTGCTATGGCATTCCCTCGAGGCTGGTCCGCCTGGCTGTCCGACACTCCCCCAATCTCAGTCCACACCAATGGGACTCGCCACCCCAAACCCAGCCTTCAAGTTTTGTTCAAAAGCTTGCAGTCCGAGTCAACCTCTCCCTCTTCCCTTCTCCCACCCAATCTTAGTTATCATCAAGTCCTGCCATTTCCTGCTACTGAGAGACTGTGGGATTTCTTTCTTTCTCACTGGTCCTAAACCCAGGCCTTTGTCATCACCTTCAGCATTATTAGGAAATCTCTGTAGGGGTCAGCTTACTTGCCTCTCTCCACTCCAATTAATCCTAAAAAGTCTGGACTGGAGTGCCTCCTCTCCACTGATTCTCCCCTGATCCTGCCCAGAAACACCCCTCCTCCAGGTGCCCAGGTGCCCAGGGCCCATCGCGATTCCTCTGTTGCAGCATGAGCCAGACAGGTCCTATGAACACATCTCATGCTAGGCCTCTCCAGGCCAGCACCCATAACAATTCAACTTACATAGCACAGCATGGGTTAAACACATCCTCAATAAGTTCTGCAAATGGCAAATGAATGAATGCATAGCAGCCGTGCCAACTTCATCTTCATAAAACACCATCCTCTGCTGCTTAAGAAGTGGGCTGGAGGCCGGGTGCGGTGGCTCACGCCTGTAATCCCAGCACTTTGTGAGGCCGAGGCGGGCGGATCATGAGGTCAGGAGATCGAGACCATCCTGGCTAACACGGTGAAACCCCGTCTCTACTAAAAGTACAAAAAACTAGCCAGGCATGGTGGGCATCTGTTGTCCCAGCTACTCAGAAGGCTGAGGCAGGAGAATGGCGTGAACCCAGGAGGAGGAGCTTGCAGTGAGCCGAGATCACGCCGGTGCACTCCAGCCTGGGAGACAAAGCGAGACTCCATCTCAAAAAAAAAAAAAAAAAAAAAAGAAGTGGGCTGGAACAGGGAGGAGTAATGAGGCAGCGGCTGCTGATGAACACTAACATTTGTCAAACACTTACTACGTGTGTACCAGGCCCTGCGCTAAAGATTCCCACACGTGATCTCATTTTATCCACACCACCACTTGGTGAGGTACATACTGTTATTATCCTTGCAGTACTACTGATGAGGAAATTAAGACTCTAAGAAGTCAACAATTCATCCAAGGTCAAACAGCAAATGAGGGGTAGAGCTGGGATTCAATCTCAGGTCTTCAGGGCCACAGATCCTGCCCCAAAGCACTACATCAGAGGCCGCAAGCTGGCAGCCACAGAAGGATTTCAACTGCAAGAATGTTTTATTTGGCCCATTTAGGATTTAAATGAAAATTCTAATCAGTCACCAACAATTAAAAATTAGAAGAGCCAGTCGGGCGCCGTGGCTCATGCCTGTAATCCCAGCACCATGGGAGGCCAAGGCGGGTGGATCACTTGAGGTCAGGAGTTTGAGACCAGCCCAGCCAACATGGCTGAAACCCCGTCTCTACTAAAAATACAAAAATTGGCTGGGCGTGGTGGCTCACGCCTGTAATCCCATCACTTTGGTCGGCAGAGATGGGCGGATCATGAGGTCAGGAGATCGAGACCATCCTGGCTAACACGGTGAAACCCCGACTCTACCAAAAATGCAAAAAATTAGCCGGGCGTGGTGGCACGCACCTGTCGTCCCAGCTACTCAGGAGGCTGAGGCAGAAGAATGGAGTGAACCTGGGAGGTGGAGCTTGCAGTGAGCCGAGATCATGCCACTGCACTCCAGCCTGGGTGACAGAGCGAGACTCCATCTTAAATAAATAAATAAATAAATAAATAAATAAATAAATAAATAAATAAAAATACAAAAATTAGCGGGGCATTGTGGCCTGTGCCTGTAATCCCAGCTACTTGGGAAGCTGGAGAAACGGTTGAACCTGGGAGGTGGAGGTTACAGTGAGTCCAGACTGTGCCACTTCACTCCAGCCTGGGCAACAGAGCAAGACAACTTCATCTCAAAAAAAAAAAAAAAAAAAAAAAAAAAAAAGTTAGAAGAGCTTACATAAAATGCAAATTGCCTGACTTTTAAAAATACTGAATAACTGGAAAATGATAGACTATTCAATAAATGGCACTGGGACCACAGGTGTCCACAGGGAGATGAATGAATTAAACTCTCAACCTCATGCTAGACACAGAAACAAACTCTAAATGGATGAAATACACAAGCATGGAAACAACTTCGAATCTGTCAGAGGAAAATGTAGTGGGAGGTCTTTATGTTCCTAGAGTAGTAAAGCATTTTTAAAACAAGAAACAGGAAGCAAAAATCGTAAAAAGAAGATTGAGCTATCTAGCTAAATCCACACTGAAAACTTCTATGTCATAAAAGGTACCATAAACAAAGGTAAAGATGAAGAAAAGACACAATGAAGACGTTTTCAATTCCTAAAACCAAAGATTTAAAAAGATATCCAACCTACCTGGTCATCAGAGAAATGAGAAATAAAATCACAAGAAGATATCAATTCACACCCAGCATGTGGACAAAACAAAAAATTCTGACAATAACTGGCAAGGATATCACGATTAAAGACTCTCAGATGCTATTAAAGAGAATATAAATTGGTATATTGGCCATTTTAGGAAGTAATTTGACCCACTGAGAAAGGCTGAAAGGTGTGTAGAAGTCAGGAAGTGGTTATATCCTGGGAAGTGGCAGGTCACCATCCAGGCTGCATTTCCGTGCTGTTGTGCCCACCCACCTTGACAGGAATCTCGGTAGTCTCTGATGTGTATGTACACATATGTACACATGCATGTGCACGTACCACCAGCCCATGAAGGGATGCTATTATCATCCTCATTCACACATGGGGAAACTGAGGCACCAAGCGGGTAAGCAAATCCCCCAGGCTCATGCTGCAACCAAGTAGGAGAACTCGCTGAACCCAGCCAGTCTGGCTGCAGATCCCCTGTAACTGCGGCAAAGGTAAAGAGGATTCTGCCCCAGGGAATGTACAGCAAGCCTGGGAGATAGACTCACAGTCAGGCCCGTGCAAAACGCATTCCAGGGAAGACGGGAGAAGTCTGCCAACTACGATTCAAAGTCCAGGGAGTTTCCTATTAAAACACAAACTAACAAGGCTCACACACAGATGTCTTTAACCCTTGAGACTGCAAAAGTTAATATGCATGTGTGTATTTCTCTCAAGAAGCTTTATAGCTTTCATCGAATTTCCAAAGGGATCCATAACCTCAAAAAGGTTAAAAACACTAAACACAGGAATCCCAGAATGTAATCAAAGACATTCCCCAGGAAAAAAAAATCCTCTTTGATGAGCCAAGTCGGACCAAAAGACCCTGGGAAAATTATCCTCCAGCCCTTGGGGGTTACCCAAGCATTCCTCAGAAGGTGATAACCAACAATGCTTTGTAGAATGTGCTTTTCGTTGCCAGATCTCAACTAACCGACACATAGAAAACATGAGGAAGGGTCTAACATTATTCACCAACAATGTCACTTGTAAAAGAGAGCCAAACTGACTCTTTATTATGCCGGGGGGGGGGGGGGGGGGGGGGGGGAGTGGGAAGCAGCCAAGGTAAGGCATAGGGTGACGCGTACATTTTTGTCAATCAGGTGCATGCATTTAATTTAGAAAGCACCCTGAGTTAAGCATCCAATTTAAATTAGCCTGTAATTGTAAGTCATATAAAAATGAAAGAAAAAAAACAGCTGAGGGATATGTACATATCCGTAGTCTAACATATATATGATTTACAAAGGTATAATCTTGAGTGTGTATATATAAAATACAAATTTTAAAAAGAAACCACTCTATTCTGTTTGGACGAGGCCACTACCTGTTCCCTGGTCCCAACTGCAGGGCCTTTATTGTATCTTGGTATGTTTAACTGGTTGCATGAATTGAACATACATGGAGATGGACTTGAAGCAGCAGAGTATATGCTGACAAATATAACAAGCTGTCTTTGTTTTCTGCAAATTAGTATTTCTAAAAACTGGATTTGTTTTGGGTTGATAAGAGGAAAAACATGATATAAAAGCCATTTGTTGATTGTGTTCTCCATTTGATGGATACTGACAAATCAACATGATTGCTCAGAAAATCGATGTCAACATCCACTCTGTCAGGGTCTAAGACCAAAGAAGCATTTACTGCTTCCTCCTCGTCCACAGCATACACAGCACACACACCCTGGGAACATCCCAGGCCAGTGCCCGCCAGCATGGGAACAGAACAGAGCTGTGTTATTTTCCTAAATCATTCTCTATCTTGGTCTAACATAAACAACTCACCAAACAAAACTTGGAGACAAGGCAGGAGAATCATTTTAAAATGGGATCCAAGACCTGAGACGCAAAGCAACAGCCTGCCCAAATCCTTCTATTCATCCTATCCCTTCCAAGGCTGGTCCATGCCAACATAACCATTGAGTCTCAAGCATCAGAAGGTCTGTGTGCCTCAGCCCTGTCAAGGGGCAGGTTTCTCCTTCGCCCTCCCCTGCACCTGGGAGCACACGCACTACCAGTAGAGAAGGGCCATCTGGCCCCACCCCAGCCGGGACCCCTGGGGGTCAGAGAGAGGTGCTGAGCCCCTATGTCAAAGTTAATAAATGTTTTTGTTTTGTCCCATTGTAGCTCTTTTTTTCCCTTTTCTGATGATTTTACAAAAGAAAGCAAGCTGCTTAGAGGGCCCTGAAAGTGAGGAGGGGCAAGAAAGATGACTAGTTACAGAGGGTGAGGGTTGTTTTTGGTTTTCGTTTGTTTTGCCAAAAAAGCCTGGATAGAGTGTTCTGAGTTATCTGGCGCCCTGCTGAATGGAACCCCAGAGTACCTCCCATGTGGAAGAGTCCCTGGATTTTCCCCAACCCCACCGTCTGCCCCTTCAGCCGTGTTGATGACAGAGAAGATAGGAACTTAGAACCCATTTCTCATTGGAGAGGAAAACTTGTCATCTGGCTTTGTGAAGAAGGTTCTACCTTATGCTCATCACACATTATCTTTGCTATGTGCTAAGATATCATATTTAAAAGGCCAAAAAAAGAGACAAAAGAAAGAAATGTAAAATACTTGAATGAGCTTGTATTATAACATTAATATTATTGGGAGTATCTGCTTTCCAGGCTGAAGTGATTCATTCATTATCCTAGTCCTGCTGTAGTCCTTTGTAATTTGTAGTATTATGTAATTGTGGTAATTATGCTTTTTAAATTAAAAAGTATAAAAACAAAAAACTTGAAAAGGCAAAAAAAAATTTTAAAGGAATAAAATGGGATCCATCCTTCAAGACTATCTTCTGGAAGAGCACGGGATTGCATACACACTTTTATTGGCCACTTCTTAATGGTATTGCTGACCTGGCCATGCTCTACTCTTCTGGGCACTGGAAATCACAGAATGTTCTAGGTTCACATGCTCAGCCCACCATCCACGTAGGAGGCTGAAATCATTTCTCAATGGCATCTGTATTATGCTCCTTAGCTAGTCATCCCAATTCCAAATACGCACAAGCGATATGGCAGATTTCCTCTGAGACAGTCCTGGATTATCACTATGAGAACAATGACACCAGAGTTTGGGTGTCACTGACTCTCCCCAGGAGAACCAAGACTGTGCTTATAAGAGCAGATCTGACTTGGGAGTCACTGTTTCTAACATATCCTCAGCTCTACTGTCCCATAGATCTTTTACACCTCCGTTTGGTATCATGAAATAAAGACTAATTCCAACCCTCTCAATACAGCATCTCCCATCCAAAAGCATAACAACCCAAGAATGTGGACTGCTATTTCCTGACCCCTGCACTGTGCCTGGCAGGTTCTGGCTACAGCCAGAGGCAGCCCTCATGCCTGCGTTTGGAATGCAGTGGCAATACTAAATCAGACGGACTGGCGGGGCCAGAAATTAAACCAGAAGTTGGTGAAGCAAACTTCCCAAAGTGAAGCAAGATGTTGATGTGGAAGATCAGCTGCTCGTGAGATGAGTTGACGATTTTCCTGGACTCTTTGTTAGATTTCATGTCTGGATCTCGTCTGGAACATCTACCAGATGGATTAGGGCCCGAATGTCTGGTATTCTTCTGATCACTCCAGCCCTGTAACTGTCCCATTGTCATGGCAGATGGAACCTCACTGCTAGCCTTGATTTCAGTATGACTGATTCTCCTTATCTGAGCTTGTGCACTACAGACAACTCCACGTGGTCTGTGCATGGCCAACAGAGAACTTGACAGCCCCTAAGATACCTGCCCTGATCACTGCTTCTGTTGGCCTTCTGGCTGATAGTCAGGGAAGTCTAGGGCTGGCCTGGCCTAAGTGACTCAGTCAGCAGACCCCGGAGTGCCCTTCTTGGTCCCTCCCCAGGTATAAGGATGATCCACAAGGCCCCTGGGCTGCTCTGCAGGTAAGGGCAAATGGGCCTCTGCAAAGGGAGCTGCCAGTGTATTTCCCTTCTCCTGCTTGAAGACACAGGTGTCAAAACATCCTGCTGCTGGCAGGATGGCCAGCGACCCCCAAGACACCATTTGCCTGAGGATGAATAACTCAAACTCGGAGTTTGGGTGTCGCTGACTCTCCCCAGGAGAACCAAGACTGTGCTTACGAGAGCAGAGCTGACTCGGGAGTCACTGTTCCTAACATATCCTCAGCTCCCTCGGCCATTCCTGGGAATGTAAGCCACGGGGAGATTTCTCTTTGTGCCATCAGATTCTGAGTGGGGTGAGACCGGCAGGCTCTGGACTGGGGTCTGCATTTGAGTCTCCCTCTGCCACTTCCCATCTGGGTGACTATGGCAACTGTTTAATCTCCCCAAGCTTTGTGCCCCCTTTTGTAAGATGAGATGAACACCTACCTCACGGAATTGAGGATTAAATGAATAATGAGAGAGAAGCACTGTTCAGAGTAAACCCTGAACAAATATTATCTAACACTGCAATTAGTTTGACCAAGTCCAAATTGTTTCTTAAAGTTTAACAGAAAGTATTTAGCAAGCCAAAACTATGTGCCAAAAGGCACAGGACAATTTCACAATGATTGGCAGTTTAGTTGCCAGCGTAGAGGCGGTGAACCTCTCAATGCTTTTATCAACACGACATTTGGAAAGCTGAAGAGAGAACAGCAAAGAGCTGGGGACTGGGAAACCACCGCCTTCACCGGCATCAGAGGCCACTCTCTATCTGCGCTGGGGGCCAGGACAAGGTTGGCCACAAGAAGATACCAGCACATTACAACGTCTGGAACCGCACTGCGCCTCCTTACCTTTGCTCTCCTTGCCTGACCTGGACTTTGCGCTGACTCCCTTTAAAGACAAGCTCACGGAACCCTTCTTCCTGATGCTCACACCTATCCTGACACAGTCTGCTGTCTACCAAGCTACCAGGATGCTTTATCCAGAGGCCTGTGGCGCCCACCTTGGTTAGGTCCTGACGTTCCAGGCCCGCCTAACAACTCACCCCTGCTCATCAAGGGGAAAGAGAACTCTTTACAAACCTTTTTCAGATTTTGGGATAGGTGAGTTCATAATAATTAAATGACAATATTTTACTAAGATTAGATTCGAAACACACATTGAAAGAACTTCTTGGAAACATCACATGTTCTTCTGTTTTCTGAGGTCAGGGTGCCTTCCTGCTCTAGACTTCCCCTGTATTTAATCAAACACAAGGCTAAAAATAATAAAATTAGTTTCCTGAGGCTGAAAATGCTGTTTGCAAGAGGAAGAGTTGATATTAAATTTATAACTAGAAAATAGGGACATGGGACATGGGTTTGTGTTTCAGCAACATCTTTCTGATAGGGAAAAAGAAACAGGATGCTTCATGTTCCACAATATAAAATACCTGTGTTTCCCACCAAAATGTCATCTGAGACAAGGCAGGGAAGGAATAGTCTTTTCAATTAGTGGTACTAGGACAACTGGATATCCATATGCAAGAAAATGAATTTAGATCCCTACTTCACATCATACACAAAAATTAACTCGGAATGGATCACAGACCTAAATGTAAGAGCTGAAAATATAAAACTCTTAGAAGCACTTTGGGAGGCCAAGGCAGGCAGACCACCTGAGGTCCAGGAGTTCGAGACCAGCCTGGCCAACATGGGAAAACCCCGTCTCTACTGAAAATACAAAAAATTAGCTGGGCGTGGTGGCGGGTGCCTATATTCCCAGCTACTCGGGAGGCTGAGGCAGGAGAATCGCTTGAACCCAGGAGGTGGAGGCTGCAGTGAGCCGAGATCATGCCATGGCACTCCAGCCTCGGCGTCAGAGCAAGACTCTGTCTCAAAAACAAACAAAACAAAAAAAACTCTTAGAAGAAAAAACAAAAAAGTAAACCTTTGTGATCCTGAGTTAGGCAATGATTTCATAGGTATGACACCAAAAGTATAAGTGATAAGAAATGACTACATCAAAGTTAAAATTTTTTATGCTTCAAAAGATACCATCAAGAAAGTGAAAAGTTTCCCACAGTGGGAAATGATATTTGCCAATCATCTATCTGATAAGTGACTTTTACCCAGAATACATGAAGAATCCTTACAAGTCTGTACACCACATATTTCAAAACAGCTAAAAGAGGAAGGAAAAAAGGAATGACTGAATGAATGAATGATTAACGGGGTCTCACTGTGAAGTGCTGGAGTGCAGTGGTACAATCAGTGCTCACTGCAGCCTCGACCTCCCTGGCTCAGGGCATCCTCCCACCTCAGCCTCCCAAGTGGCTGGGATACAGGTGCACACCACCATGCCTGGCTAATTTTCTGTAGAGACAGGGTTTCACCATGTTGCCCAGGCTAGTCTCAAACTCCTGGGCTCAAGTGATCTGCCCACCTCAGCCTCCCAAAGGGCTGGGACTGCAGGCATGAGCCACTGCACTCAGCCAAACAGAGGATTTTAAATTTTCTTACCACAAGGAAATTATAAATATTTGAGATGACAGATATGCTAACTAGCCTGATTTGATCATTCCACAATGTAACATGTATGGAAACATACTGTACTCCATAAATATATACAATTATGGTTTGTCATTTAAAAATAAAATTCTTGGAAAGAATCCAATACCACCTCTCAGCAAAAAAAAATTATTCCAACTCAATAAAAAACAAACACAATTTTTGAATGGGTAAATGATCTAAATAGACATTTTTCCAAAGCAGAAATACGTGTGGCCAATAAGCATAGGAAAATATGTTCAACATCAGCCATTAGAGAAAGGCAAATCAAAACCACAATAAGATACTACTTCACACCCACCAGAATGACTATAATCAAAAAGATGGGTGTTGGCAAGAATGCAGAGAAAACAGAATCTTCTTACACTGCTGACAGGAATGTAAAATGGTGTAGACACTCCCCATAGGAAAAGTGTTTGGCAGCTTCTCAAAATATTCAACCTAGAATTACCATCTGATTTAAGCAATTCCATTCCTAGTCACATATATGAAAGAACTGGAAACATGTCCCCATAAAAACTCATACATGAATGTTTATGGAAACATTGTTCATAATATCAAAAAAGTGGAAAGAACTCAAATATGCATCACTGAAAGATAAGCAAACACATATATGTGCATCTAAACATGCATACGTACACCTAAACATGTATACGTGCACCTGAACATGCACACATGCATCTGAACATGCATACGTACACCTGAACATGCATACATACACCTGAACATGCATACGTGCACCTGAACATGCATACGTACATCTGAAGATGCATACGTGCACCTGAACATGCATACGTGCACCTGAACATGCATACGTACATCTGAACATGCATACGTACATCTGAACATGCATACGTGCACCTGAACATGCATACGTGCACCTGAACATGCATACGTATACCTGAGCATGCATACGTGCACCTGAACATGCATACGTACATCTAAACATGTATATGTACATCTAAACATGTATATGTACATCTAAGCATGCATATGTACATCTAAACATGCATATGTACATCTAAACATGCATATGTACATCTAAACATGCATATGCAATGGAATATGATTTAGCAAAAGGAATGAAGTTCTGATACATGCTAAAACAAGGATGACGTTCCGATACATGTTAAAGCACAGGTGACCCCTGAAAGCATTATGCCAAAAATGAAAAGAGCCAGGCACAAAAGGCCACATACTGTATGATTCTGTTTAGATGGAATGTCCAGAACAGGCAAATCCATAGTAGCTTAGTGGGCGACTAGTGCTTGGGGACAAGGGTGTTGAGAGGAAACATGGAATGACTTCTAACGAGTACAGGGTTTATTTCTGGGGTGATAAAAATGTTCCTAAATCAAATTATGGTGATGGTTGTGTAATTCTGTAAATATACTAAAAACCACTGAAGTACACAGCTTAGGTAAACTTTATGGTATGCAAACTGTACTTCAAAAAAGCAGTTTTAAAGATGTCATCCAGCATGCAAGGTCAAAATTTTCTTAAAAGCAATGTTTTTTCCTACTTATAAGAGTATAACATACTAGATATTCTCAAGAACACTGAGGAACTTAAAACAGGAATATCGCCACCACTCATAACCCCATCCCTGTATAATGAGACAGGGTTATTGTCCTCAGACAGGGCTTTTTCTATCTCAAACCCAGTGTTTGATCCCAGTTCGAGGCAAACTGCCTCCCAACGCATCCAGAGACCCTGGAATTTCATCTTCTAGTTGGCTCACTCAAAGTCTTTACATGGACAAGGAGAACGTAGGGCAACTTCAAGGAGAAAGCACAACAGCGTCACGCTCAGATGGCAAAGGAAAGAAGAATTCTGACTGTTCTGGGTAAAAGCACAAGGCCCCTTCATCTGACCTGGGAATGCTAGAAACCTGGAAGCATTCAGAAGTCCCAAATGCTCCCTTCACGCAAAAAGATACAAACCATTCATTCCTCTAGTTCCTTTTCTTCCTTTTAATCCTTTCTACTTTCCACTGAGCATTCTTTACAACACGTTTTAAAATAATAGGTGCCAAAAACTGCAATAAGCACTTTACATCTGTTACCCCACAACAATTTCATGAGGCGGGTACAATTTTATTATTCCCATTTTGCAGAGAAGGAAAATGAGACCTCACATCCGAGGCTCATGTCTATTCCTAATGCATCGCCATGATACCTTCTGATGCATGAAGTCTCATCACCAATCCATCCACTCATTTATTTATTGAACAAGGAGCATGAACCTGGAAGTCTGGCCTTAGACACTCCTCGTAATGGACAGCAGACATGTCGATGTCAGGCGGCCCTACCAGCACACTCCCAGCAAGGGTCAGACCAACCCTCGAAAAATGGGAAACATTCAGGAGCCTGAGATTTCACCAGAGCCTCCTGTGTCTTTTTTGCTGACCTGAAATAAATCCATCTAAGTGGGGTGGCAGCGGAAGCATATGCTTTTCTTGCCTTTGCCCCCTTTCTTCTTTTTCCCCTGAACCCTTCACTGTGAAAATATTCAAACATAGAAAAGTAGAAATAACAGTAACAGGATCGGCTCTATTCCCTCCACTTAGATGCAACAACTGATAATATTTTCTCCCATCTGCTCTACTTTGCTATTTTTTTACTAGGATATAATTCACACACCATTAAGTTCACCCCTTTGAAGTATATGCTTCAGTGGTTTTAGTACATTCTCAAAGTTGTACAACCATCATCATGACCTAATTTTAGAAGATTTTCATCACTCTTATAGTTAGGGTGATGAAAGATGTGAGATCACAGCCCACTTCCTCCTCCCCAGCCCCTGGCACCCATTAATCTACTTTCTGTCTCTGTGCACTTGCCTCTTCTGGACACTTCACCTAAATGGAATCACACAATATGCGGCCTTTTGCGACTGGCTTCTTTCACTTAGCATAACGTTTTCAAGGGTCATCCATGTCACAGCATGTAATGTTAGCACTTCTTATTGCCAAATAACATTCCATTGCATGGACATCCACAACTGATGCATCCATTCATCAACTGATGGACACTTGGGTAGTTTCTACATTGGGACTATTACAGATAATACGACTGTGATTATTCACGGACTATTACGGATAATGCGACTGTGATTACTCATGGACTATTACAGATAATGCGACTGTGATTATTCATGTACAAGTTTTTGCATGGACATATGTTTCCAATTCTCTTGGGTACCTACCTAGGAGTGAACTAGCTGCCCATACAATAACTCTATGTTTAATTTCTTGAGGAACTGGGAACATGCTTCTTGATTTCCAATTTAATACCACCAGTTTGATGGGCAAACGCTTATGTTTTTTTGTTTTAAACAGTGACACCTACAAGATGCTCACAAATCTTCTCAATTAAATAACACAATTAGCCTCTTGATATACACAAAAATATGCTGGAAATGTTTTATGCCCACCAAAGCTATGCCAATAAACTTCTTTTTTTTTTTTTAACAGTGACACAATTTGTCTCACTGCCTGTAGACTCCTGAGCCCTGCATAGCGTATGTGTATGTGTTTTAAGAAGAGAAAAAATTTTGCTACAGTAGTGGACAGCTCATACAGTCATATAAGGTGGTAATCTGTACTATCTGTACTATTTGTACAAACTACATGGAATAAAGTCGTTCTCAATGGTCAGCCATTGGGAAATTTTATTCTATAATACCTATTGTTCTTTTGGAGTAACAAACTCTGCCCTGAGACAACAGAAGTTCTAATATACTTCCACCTCCCTTTAATTACAATACATGACTCTTCCCTTGCTCAAAAATCAGCCATACACCAAGTCAGTCATGACCACTAGATGCAGCCTCGGCATGTGTGCAAACCCCCACATCATTCTCACGGGTCACAAGTCCTTCCCAAAGGCTGTTTCTGGAAATGGGTGAAGAGTGCCTCTGGGGCAGGTTTGCCGGGTGGTCTGAGAGCTGGTGTGAAATTGTCCAGAATTCCATTTACTTCTAAGAACTTCAGCTCCTCTTAACAGGGCCTGAAATAAGGCCGCTTGTTGACTTCTGCCTGTGCTCAGGGTTGGCCCGGCCTTGCACACTTCTTCTGGTCTTGGGCTGACACCTCTGCTGGAGGCCACTTGGGGTCTCTGAGAAGCTGTGCAGGCACCACCTGAGGGCCTCGAGAGGCCATCATCACACAGGGGCACACAGTCTATGACCCACTCATCCAGATGGATTTGTGCAAACCATTTTATTAAACTAAGTCACACCTTAGCCTTAAGAGTGCTTTGACGGCAGTCTGATCTCACCACTGCAAGAGCGGGAGCAACTGCAACCCAGCAATTTGCAATGAGACTATTTTCTTGTAGCTACTGAAGACTCATCCACACAGAACAAGGTGGACTGTGGTATAGACACCAAAATAGATCTCAGAAAGGAAGCAGAGTGCCAGGTAAGCACCGAGGAGGTGCCACTTCATGCAGACAGTTCTCTGCCTTAAGTCCGGGCATCCGGCTATGGATGGCTCTTAATACCATGCTGGCGGGAAAACTAGATGGTCCTGCCAGCCCACTTAGATCAAAGGGGCCTCAGCACGTTTGAACAGAAAGACATGATACAAATAAGCATGGCTTTGTTTTGCCGCATCTTCTGAAAACCTGGGCAGCCCTGCCTGGGAGGAGGCAGATCTGACCGGCTCAGTGCTGCACTGGGAGAACACAGAACCCGGGCAACGTGTGCACCTGGGTGGCCTCCGTGTCCTTCCCGAACCAAGCACACAGCTTGGGGCCAGGTCCTCTGGTCCAGTCCGTCCTAGGACACAAACATCTACCATCCAACATCCCTGGAGGGCTGGACTTCTCCACCTGAAAAGTCTGGAAATATTGGGGGCAGATGTTACACGACAGAGGGGCCATGCCTGGACAGAGGCCAAAATGGCCTATGCTCTGCAGTATGGCAGACACCCCCGCACAACAAGAAACTGTTCCGCCCGTGATGCCAACGTGGCTGCCATTAAGAAATGGCCTTTTCAGAGTAAGAGTGACAAACTCGAATGCTATGGACCAGGCAGGAAGCCTAAGGGGGAGGCAGGCACCCTTCCAATGGTCTTTTGAATTGTGTTCTTCTGACATGGACACACTTTGCTGGCATTCAAATCACAAAGGGGTGTATATATATGTGTGTATATATATGTGTGTGTCTATATATATATATGGAGTTTATTAAGTATTAACTTATATGTTCACAAGGGTCCACAATAGGCTGTCTGCAAGCTGAGGAGCAAGGAGAAGCAGTCCGAGTCCCGAAGCTGAAGAATTTGGAGTCCAATGTTCGAGGGCAGGAAGCATCCAGCATGGGAGAAAGATGCAGGCTGGGAGGCTTGGCCCGTCTCTCCTTTTCACGTTTTTCTTATTGCTTTATATTCACTGGAAGTTGATTAGATTGTGCCCACCAGATTAAGGGTGGATCTGCCTTCCCCAGCCCCCTGACCCAAATGCTAATCTCTTTTGCCAGCACCCACACAGACACACCCAGGATTAATATTCTGTATCCTTCAATCCAGTCAAGTTGACACGCAGTATTAACCATCATGGTGGGGATGTCCACACTGCCCACCGCCTTTGGAGTGTACTTGGCGATTACAAAGCAGAGACATAGCAAATGCAATTGTCTAAGTGCAATGACTACAGGGGGATGAGGGGCACAGATACACCAGGGATGGAGAGGGAACAGCATAGGGAGGCTTTGGTGGGCGGTAACTTCCTCCTTTGCAGCCAGCCTTTTGTGATTTTTGCAGCAGATGTTTACAAGCGTAAAAGAATTGAGATACAGACAAGGTTACTACATCATAAACTACGCAGTCATCACAAGATTTCAAAGAGAAAAAAAAAAACCTCAAAAGGGATTTGATTTGAGAGTGAAAATGCTTGCCATTGTGCAGAGGCAAAATATTCTCCTTTATTATAAGGTCCTCATTCTTCACCCCCAGTGTAAAGGCGAGGAAAGGTCACTGTCTCCCCAGTACTCTCTCTGATCTGCTGTAATCTTCTCCTAGGATTACATCTCCCAAGCAGCCTTACAGGGACACAGAACACTCTTTGTCCTGCACTGATTGCACCAGGCACTGACATTCTAGGAAAGGGGACTCCCTCCACTTCCAGAGAGAGCCTCCGGGGCCAACCTCAAAGCTCTCAACAGTCTTACTCTTTGTTAAAACAGGGCCAGCCACAGATGTTAAGGGTAGAAGCAGCAAAGGAAGCTATGAAGCTGGTCAGGCAACTTCGAGAACCCCGCAGACTTAACCACCAGCATTCCGTCTGGACCCAGAAGCACCCATAAGTAACGAGCCCCTAGATGTGGCATGGATCCACAAGGCTGCCTTGCTCATCACAGCCTTGCTAGAACCAAGTCCTCCCTCTTACTCACCACCAATTTCACGGTCATGGGGAACCCGCCTTTGTAGGCTGAATTCCACAAGAAATATACTTCCCTCCAGTTGCAGCAAAACATGCAGCTGCCATTGCTCCAAGGTTGGAAACATACTTAACCAACTTGGCAAAAGCCTTCTGAGGGACATGGCAAAGATTTTTACAAAAGGGCTAAAAGATCCTTTTTATTTCTTTTTTTAAGAGTTGGGGAAGAACATACAAATCATTCCTCTGTCATGTCAAAAACGTGTATGATTTCATTAAAATAACTGAGTGCCAGCACATGGTTCAAACTAGGACCCAAGAGGGGACAAAGGGGACTTGGGGGAGCTTCCCCGATGGTTCAGAAAGAAACCCCAGCAGCAGCCATTCATTCAGTCCTTACAGCGGTCACGGTCTCTGTGCCATTCAGTCCTCACAGCAGCCATAGCCTCTGGGCCATTCAGTCCTCACAGAGTCACGGCCTGTGTTCTGCGTACCGCTCCAGGGTGATGTCAGCCCAGCCAGAGAGGTTCCAAGACAGTGGAGGACCCGGGTCCTTGGGGTTCCCAGGGAGGCCACAGACTACCCAGCAGTCATGACATGAGTTATGCCTCCAAAGAGAAGCAGGAGTCAGCTGGGGAGAAAAGCAGGCTTGACCCTTCAGGCCTGAAACCCCAAATCTCCAGGCACATAATCAGACGTGGTTTTGAGGGACCATAATACATTCAGAAGCACAACTGTATACCATCCACATCCAGACCACGGAGTGGAGAGACGCTTTTCAGTGAAACTGAACTCGTGATATGGACACATGCAGAGGCCAAGACAAGACACCCAGTGGAAATGGGATTCTGGAGAAATCCTGTCTCTCTCACTGCATTTGCAGATCTGGGCTTGATATGCCTGCAAAGGAGAGTGCAGGGGCTTTCAGCAAACGTGGGTGGAGGTGGGCCATAAAAGACCTCAGAGGATGGTCTCAGTTGGGATTTTACCTTGTGGACGCAGAGAAACCAATGGTGAGTTTTATACAGGGGAGTGATGGGATTAAATTTAAACAGAAAATAAGTGATAATTCATTGGTTGGTTTGATCTAATACAGTATCTGGTATACAGTTGGTAAGTAACAACAGCTATTAGGTTGAGTCCTACACAATTGCTAATCATCAACTGTTCTGATCTAGAAAAATGACAGTTTCATGTGAGTCAGCCTAATATTTGTGATTTGATGCAATTAAGTGACAAATATATGACGTCCATCATTTCAAAAGACACTAAAATAAAGATACTGGGCAGAACAAGAAAAGCAGGGGCTGTTCCCACCTGTCCCTCTCCTGGCTCTCCTCCCTCCCACCATGATGAATCCCTGCCCACGGCCTCAGGCCCCACCTCTGAGCACTGATGAACCCCGAGTGCCCCCTCAGCCAGATCTCGCTGTTCAAATCCAGATCTGTGTTTCAGCCATCTCCTTAACACTTCCACCTGGATTTCTCACAGGCTAAAGTTAAACCTCAGACTCGGGCCCAGCTCCAAATCAAAGCGGGTTCACCTCAACCCAAATAACCACTGTCTATTCTGCTGGGAGCAAAACTGAGATCCTCGTCTTTCCCACCCACCATGCAGGAAACAGCAGAAATCCTCACTACCCCCTCCAGTCCTCCCCATTCCACCTCCAATTCATTACTAAGTCATGTCAGTATGGAGATCTCAGATCCACCCACTTTTATCTCCCCTAAATGACTGTGGACTTGGCCACAAGTAATAGAAAACAATGGGTTAATCAGACAGGAGACGCCATTGCTCAACACAGAAGTCTGGAGAGGCAGGCGGCCCTGGATTGATTAGGTAGCCCGGTGATGGCACAGCCCTGGATGGGCAGATCTGTGGCCCTCATGGTCCTGAGACAGCTGCAGAAGCCCTAAGCACTATCCTCACACAGTAGCTTCCCAGGGTGGAAAACCTTTCTCTGAGGCTGCCAGCAGGCCTTTGCTTAGATTTCCCTGGGCTAAGTGGGATTGCACAGCCACTGCTGCAAGGGAGACCAGGTAAGTGATTATCCAGGAAAAGGAATGGACTGTCATGACTGGCTTCATCACCTGAGGGTGGGCACACAGCCCAGCAATGTATTAAGAGAGGGGCATGGCTGCTAAGTCCACAACTAGCAATAGCTTCCACACCCACTGTTATCTTAGAACAACTGCTTTCATTCCTGACCTTGCCCCCACTGAAGTAAACATGGCCACGTCATTCTGCCCATAGCTCTGACGATGAACCCCTATACTCAGATAAAATCCACAACACCTTACAGCGCCCTCAAGGCCTTGCAGATACGGCCCTGCCTTATTTCTCACCACTTGGCCTCCTTTGCGTTCCTCAAATGCTCCAAACTCTTTCTTGCTTCAAGGCTCTCAGGAGGGGCCATCTCCTCACCTACAAGCTCTTTCCCGAAATCTTCACATGGCTGACTCCTTCTCACAGTTCAGATCCTAGCCTTGATGTCACCATCTCCAAAAGCCCTCAGAACCGTCTCTGACACCATCCAGCGCTGTGACCTCTGCATTCAAGAAACCCGGCCCAGTTTGTCATCGTATCTATTTGTATGACCAGTTCTTTTACGTCTGTCACTCTAATTAGACTGCAAGTGTTCTGAAGGCAGGAATCTCATCTGCTTTGCACATCACTATAATACTAGTACCACACTCAAAGCCTGACAGGTACAGATGCTCATGAACACTGCTGAATTCATTATTGATCAATTAGTGCATTAATGAACTAACTGAAAGAGGGATTGGACCGAGGGGAAAAGGAAAACTCGAGGGTGAGAATGAGCAGGTACATTTAGGGCAGGAAGAGGACACAGACCTAGCCCAAGTGGACATGTGAGAAACCACGAGAGAGTGCTGAACAGACACAGGCAGGTAAGGGCATGAAACGCCAAATGCCACACTTGGCACACTCTTGGAGAACTCCTATTCTCTACCCCTCGTGTTTCCATGCAGAGTGAGGTCTGCCACAGCAATGCTCTGCCTGGCAAGGGCAGGTGACTTGTCTGTCCTATGGTCTGGGGGAAAGAGCTGGCCCGCTCACTAGCCCCCCAACCCCAGCTCTCCCTGCCTACCTGTGGGAGGATGGGGCCCTGGGGTGGGCTCACCACCCACAGTGACACCTGCCTCTACGAGGGGGCCATTGCCCTGCGGCCCTGTCTGTGACAGTTGCAGAAGAGAAGTTGGATAGTGCTTCCGTTAAATTTCAGGGAGCAAATTGGATCATTCTTAGGTGAAACATTCAGTGACATTTGGGCCTCCTTCTCCAATCAGCTACCTTGGCAGTAACGCTCACAGACACTGTGACTACCACTGGCTCCAAGCTTGGGAGGGGAAGATGGTTCTTACGGAGTAGCCTGGAAGACCCCAACAGAGTAGCTCACCATTGACACTGCAGGTGCTGAGGAGCCAACGCAGCTTTAAGTCCTGCACAACCCAACAGCTTGCAAATAGGACACAAAGATGGTTTCAGGCTATGAATCATTCTCCCTCCTAGGTAGCTCTCCCCACCCACTCCCCACATTGACAGAAGTGACCATCGACTGGACTTCCAGGCCTGTTATCTTATATCCTGCCCTGCAACTCTGACATGAAACATGAGTGTTGCTGATGCCTTCCCTTGCAAATTCCTGCCTTACAAATCTCTGCTGATGTCTTGGTCCATGGGACAATCACTCTTACTTCAGTGGCTTCTGTTCTCTGATGCACGGTGGTTCTGCCTGTTGACCTGGATGCTCACTTCACGTTCAGGAAGTCTTCTCTCTGGATTGAGAACCACAAGGCTGGTCCTGCTAAACTGAACAGGCCTCAGTCTCCTGGCTGCAGTCCAAAAAACCCACCCTCTGTTGACCTCAAAGAATCATATGATGTCCCAGAGGCAACCACTCAAAGGTCACATGATCCATTGAAGACGCTGACACCCCTCCTCCCACAACAAAACACCCACAGAGCCTCAGGGAACTAACTGCAAAGTTCCCTCTCCCCGACCAAATGCAAACATCTTCCTTTGAAGTGTAGACAGAGAACGCAAGGCCAACTCTCTTGCGGTGGTGAAGTATTGAGTTCCAGTGAGCAGGTGGACACAGAGCCAAGATGAAAGGCCACAGCACCTTCCCTGACCAGAAGGAAATTGCCACACAGTCACCTGCGACAATCAGTGCGGCGAAAGCCTGCCTCTGTTGGCCTCCCTCACAGCTACGGAGGATGCATCCACAGCACGTCAACTAGCTCCAACTCACTCTGTCCCCACCGCCGACCACCCAGCCCATGCTGAAGTCCTAGAAGCCTCCTGGCCAAGCTGCATGAGCATAACCAACACTGGGCACTTAAACATAACCAGGGGCATAGTAACTGAGAAGACAACTCAGAATAAGTGGTTTTCTCAGTTAAACTTTCTCCGCAGTTTGGGCTTGCAGAAGAGCACAAACACATCACAAATGACACCCACGGTGCACCAAAGCCACACTTGCAGACCCCTATCATCTTTGTGGTACCTTCAAAGAGAGCTCCACATTCTACAGAGTGCCCAGTGGGTCTCCACATCAGATGCGCGTCCAGGGCTGAGGGCAGGCTAGACAGTAACAGATTCTTGTGTATAACTCTTTCCAGATGCTGGCTGGTACAGAGTTGGAGAAGTCATCCATGCCACAGACACACGAGCTAATTCCAAACCTCACAGCAAGGAGGGATCTGAGGCCAGCAATGGTGCAAGGAGACCAAGGGGTGGAGGAAACGGGGTTAGACTGGGACGGTCTGCAAATTGCAATGGCATGATAGCCGAAAAGTTCCTGAAAAGTCTAATTGTCCTGAGGCATCTTCGTAACAGCCATCTTAGGTCTGACCACTGGGTTGAGATGGCAGTGACTGGTATTTAACATTTTTTTCAAGTTCAATCACTCAGCAAAAGCTTAGGAAGTACTGCATTTTGAATGAAAGCATTTATTGTTTAAATGAAGGCACCAATAGGGGGTAATGACAATACTTGGAAGAAAGATAATTATAAAAATGAATTTAAACACACACGCACCTAGCTTTGGAAACATATCTTAGCAGCAAAGTCCACTGTTGATATCAAACACCTCCTGACACAGGTGTCGGGATTGTCTGGGTACCCAATTAGAAAGCCATCACTCTGTCTCTCAGCAGCCAGGGGACAAGAACAGCCCACGGGGGAGGACACAGAGGGATTAGCAATAAAGCAAGGTATGTCTTGGAAGGCAGCCACCCTTTCCACCTGGTGCTGAGAACTCTGTTGGCACCAAAAGGAATTGTGAAGTTGGCAACCCCATCAAAACACAGAGAGCGCCTGCACATCCTGGGAGGGAGGGAGATAATCCAAAGCAGTCTTTAAAATAAATACTTCCATCAGGGAATTTAAGCACTCTGTATCTAGCAATGGTGAGCCTCGTTATTTTCAGGATCGTGTTATGTTATGGCCTACGCTGCTTCGAATTCTGAACTCATGCCATTTGTCAAAGACAATAAAACACCAAAGGCACAACTACTTATCAGATAATCCAGTGGAAATTTTAATTGAGGCTTCAGTGTAATTCCTCTTGGCAATGACCCCTACATCTAACTTTCTGGCTAATTCTCATTTCTTTAAAGACAATTCCCAGTGTGCACAAGCTTCTTATTTCATAAACCAGCCACTGAAACTCCACAGGCGATAACTGCCTTCCTACAGAAACAACCAGCACCTCCCATTCGCTGGCCTGACAGGGACCATGAATGGGGAAGAAAAGAATCTTGGCCAGGATCCTGACTGTGATCTGTTTCCTTCTCCACTGACCGCCTGTAATCAAATTATTTTTCTAAGTGTTACAGAAGCTGATCAGACTTGGGATAAAAAGGCCTTCTCCCAAGCTGATGTCACACAATGTGTAATTTCCTGGTGTGTCCAAGGTTTCTTAGGGCAGGAGGGAGTTTGGAATCACCTACTTGGCTGGTCAGGTGCGGTTTTTCTTGAACTCGCTCAACCTTGTCCAAAAGGGCCTAGATGGTCTGTTACCTCCTTCTGGGCTTTGGGTTTGCATTTTCTGGCCTCAGATTCACCCCTGATTGTATTAGGTAATCTTACAGCCATCGCAGGAGATGCGAATGATGTGTAGTAATTCCTCATCTTTTTTCTTCCTTTTGAGCCCAATTTGGGCTGAGCACAGACATAGAATAAATCTTGGCATCATTCTTAGTCTCCACATTTAATTCCTGAACCTTCATTTTACTTGTGAATTATACTTACTCTAGAACTTAATAGAGTAACAAAAATGAATCAAGGCGACCTTGCCCCCACTTGAATTGTCTTAGTGTCAAGACCTGTTTTCCCTCAGCTGAAGTAATAAAGAAATTTACACTCACAATAGGATAGGCAGAAAAATCGGGTTGGGCTGGGGATACCTGGCTGGAGGCAGCTCCAGATTTCATTACAAGCCTCAGAATGGAGAACTTTCCTCACCAGAGCTAGGCTAACCCTGGCCTAGCAGCAGAAGCCAATCCACCCAGGCAGGACACCTGCCTGCAGCATGGAGTCAGGGTGGGAGGTAGGCTTCCCCCTGCCAGCACCTCCCCAAGTCCTCTCCTTCCCCTCAAGGCAGAGGCGAGGTTCCAGTCCCGGGTATGGACCCATCATCACTGGGCTCTGAAAGCCTGATGGAGATGAAAATAGCGCCAGACACGGAATGGACACTTGGTGTTCCCAGACTAACATCAAGTCATGCACAGAGGTGACACATCCTCCCAGTAAACCCACCTTCTTCTTAACATGAAACACGCTGGTGGGACGTGGATGCCCAATCGGCTATTCCCTTCCCCTCCTTTTGACGGCAACGAAGGTCTCACGTTGGGCAGCCACAAAGGGCTCTGTTGGGAAGTGCAGGACACCAAGTCACCAGAACTGAAGTCTTCCTCTCTGTGTCAGTGGACAAGTTATGTGACCCCACCGAGCCTATTTCCTGAATAGCAGGAGTGACTCGGTCATTTGGCCCATGTGGGACAGCCTGCCCGGGCCCTCCTCTCACTGCCTCCTCACAGTTCTTCGCACCGACACCATGGAATTTGCGTCTTCAGGTCTCGGTTGGAGGCGGCGCAGATCGATTTCACTGCAGCAGGTCTCACAGGCAGAGGCCATCTCACACTCCACCCCAGAGGAAGAACGCTGTGAATCTCCAAGGTCCACTGCTCAATTTCAGTTTTTAAAGGGAGAGTATTGAGGTATTCAATAAATATGGGTTGAATCTGAGGTTCCTCTACCTACTGCACAGATAAAAAAGGGTGTTAAATGGTACGGAAGAGGCCGGGCGCGGTGGCTCACGCCTGTAATCCCAACACTTTAGGAGGCCAAGGATGGTGATCACCTGGGGTCAGGAGTTCCAGACTAGTATGGTCAACATGGTGAAATCCTCTCTCTACTAAAAAGACACAAAATTAGTCGGACCTGGGGACGGATGCCTGTAACCCCAGGTACCCAGGAGGCTGAGGCAGGAGAATCGCTGGAACCCGGGAAGCAGAGGTTGCAGTGAGCCAAGATCGTGCTATGGCACTCCAGCCTGGGCACCAAGAGTGAAACTCCATTTCAAAAAAAAAAAAAAAGGACAGAAGATTAACTCACTGAAAAGTGATATAAGTCACCCTTTTTTAAGACAGTGAACTGGAATCATAAATGGAACTGGAAATTCCCTAGCAGTGTGTCCTGAGTCCTTCATCTCTCCAAACACCATTACAGGGTAGATGGGCAAGTTTTATTAGCTCAAAAAATATGTTTAAACGTTTTAATTAGTGAAATCAGTTGTATTAATAAAATTCATTGCATCTCTCGTGCAGTCGATGGGAACACAGTGGGGGTGTGAAGATACTGGGTCTGTGTTCCCATTACACAGGCAAAGGACAGAGAAACATGCAATGTCCAGTAATAACTGAGAACTAAATGGAAAGGCCGCTTCTGTCTCTCTGAGGAGACGCTCTGGAACAGAGACTTAAAGGTGGGAAGAGAGTGAGCCATGGACATGTCAGGGGGAGACTGTGCCAGGCCCAGGAAGAATGGGTGCCAGGCTGGAGATGGAGGCGAGCTTGGCAAGGGAAGGAGGAGGCTGAGGCAGATGTGGCTGCCGGGGGTGAGCACCAGGGAGAGAGGTCGGCAGGAGAACCCTGGGCCACGTGTCCTGGGCACCCCACTGGTCTGTCAATTCTATCTTAAGTGTCTTCAGAAGCTGTTAGAAGATTTTGAGCAGGGAACCCACATGATCTGGTTTATGGTTTAAAAGTAACCCTCGGCCTGTCATGTAAGAAAAAACTGTTGAAGAGGAAGCTCTGTGGCAGGGAGGAGGACCCAGCAGGCAAGGGCAGCACAGGCCTGGACCACGGGAGGAACGGCTGGTGTGGTTCGAAGAGGTCTGATGGAGAATGTATTTTGAAGGTAGAGTGGACAGGCGTTGCAGATGAATTAGAAGTGTGTATCGGGCACCTTCAGAAACAAAGACAATACAACAGCCAGTCAACTACTAGAAAGAGCTGATAAAACTCACAGCCACCGTTTTCCACGAGGCAGGCAGGCGCTGTGCCAAATGCTTTACGTTCGTTGCACATTTGATCCCCAGGACACCGCCTGGCATGTGGTGGTCCAGTCCTGATGCCACCAATAAGGAAGATGAAGGACACGGGTCCACAGTCACGTACTGGGAAGGAGCAGAGCCAGCTGCCTCTACAAGCCCCTTCTTGCACTCTGCGACCTGTCTCCTTGGCCCCATCCATAATCCCTGCTTTTCCAATTCCCTCCAACTTTCCCACACAGGGTGTGCAAAGCTGGGTTTGGGGGAAAACGACTCCTTGGCCCAACACAGTGACTGTCTTATTGCTTCCTCTTCTAGGATGAAAACCTCCTGGGGTTTCCACTTTATCTCAAAACTTCTGTTTACCTTGGCATTCGCAGCTCTGTGGCAGAGGAAACGCTGCAACCAGCCCATAAGGCAGCCCCAGGGACTCCCCGACCGCTCCTCTGACTGCTGCCTCTCCGGGAAACCTTCCATTTAATGAGCAGCTGAGCCAGGGTGGAAACGAAGGGGCCATCCCAGCTTCTCCCAAGGCGCCCCCTCCACAGCCTATGCACAGCTGTTTTGTCCTGTTTGATTTTGTAACCACGGAGTAGAGGAGACAATAGAAAATATCTGGAATATTGTGCAACCAAATAAGAGAAAGGCAGCGGGAACATGAGGGAAGAAGCATGAATAAGCTGAATTGGCTTAAAAAGAAAAACAAGGTAATTATGTTCACGGAATAAAACCCCAGAATGCCACTGGAAGAGGGAAAAAGAGTGCTGGGCCATGCCTCCTGCCGCAGCGATTCGAGAACAGCAAGGCAGATGCGGGCCCATGATGAGATAGGATGCAGGAGGGGCTCAGGGGGAGAAATGGAAGGGAGAAGTGGCCTTTATCAGAAGCCTCTTCTGTCAGCAGTGGTGTGACCAGCATTCCATGTGCTAGAAAAGCCATGTGTCATGCTTGTTCTGGGAAGAAAGTCAGTATGGCTGGTGGCAGGCCAGGCCTGTGCAGTGCTGGCCCCCTGGTTACTTACACAGCTGCTGGGCACCTGGCATTCCTGGGCATGCAAAGGTCCTCCCCAGACTGACCTCCCCACCACCCCACACCATGCACACACGTGCGGCCAGTAGAGCTGAGCCCTCCTGTCTCTCGGGTGTCGTCCATGCCCCCTGTCTCAGGTGCTGCCCATCAAGACTCAGCTCAGTGGTTCTCAAAATGAAGCGTGTGTCAGAATCTCCAGAAGGCTTGCTAAAGCACAGATGCTCAGCATCACCTCAGAGATTCTGACCCAGAAGGACCCCGAGGAAGCTGAGAATGTGCATTCCTCATACCTTCCCAGGTTTTGCTGATGCTGTGGTCTGGGAACACCCTTTGAGAACCATTCACTTCAGGGAGCTCTCTTCCCAGACACCACTGCAGAGAACTTCCAGGGCCCTCTCTGACATCAAAAGGTGCCAAGGGGCACTGAAACAAGAACAACATAGCCAATGCTGATAGAGCATTTATTATGAGTTCTGAGCCCTTTACCTACACTACCTCATTCTATTACCTTCAATCCACAGATCAGGAAATGGAAACATGAGGACAAGTAATTGCCCAGGCTGTACTAGGTAGCAGAGCTGGGATCTGAACCAGGCAGAGGCCAGGCTCAAAACCACAACTCCTCCTGCCTCTCTTAAATACCAACATCAAGTTTAAGGAAAATCTGATGAGGTGGCTGAACCTTTGGGGCAAATCCGATTCCTTGCATGACAGTCAATAAATACCCTGATGATCACAGACATCCACAGTCCCCAGTCACTCAATCACCATCCCTAATTTGGGTCAGACGCCAGAGTTGCACAGACTCAGAGCAAGGGAACACAGGAAGTAACTCGGAAATTTCCATCATCACTGCTTTTTGTAAAAAAGTAAATGTTTACAATATTTGCACAAGTAATCATGAAATGACAGTAAACACTGAGAGAGCTGCCCTATATTCACGTCACCCAAGACATTAAAAAAAAAAAAAAAAAAAAACCTAACAAGAAAAGACCCCCAGCACAACAAGGCAGGGCTTCTCAGAGTATGGTCCTCACACCAGCACCAGCAGCATCCATAGCCCTCCCCAGGCCCACCGAATGCAAACGTCTGGGGTGAGGTCCAGCCGGCTATGTTTAAAGGAGTCCTCCAAGTGGTCCAGAGGCATGCAAATCTACAAAGCCCTCTTACTAACACTGAACAGCTAACATGGACCCTCTTTAAATCTTTATTCTACAAAAAAAACAAACAAGCAAACAAACAAAAAAAACAGCAGTAGCTCACTCCTGTAATCCCAGCAGCTTGGGAGGCTGAGACAGGAGGATCACTAGAGGCCAAGAGGTTGAGACCAGCCTGGGAAATAAGACCTTGTTTCTACATAAAATAAAAACATTAGCCATTAGCTGGGCATGGTGGTGTGTGCCTCTTGTCCCAGCTACTCGGGAGGCTGAGGTGGGAGGATTGCTTGAGCCCAGGAGGTCGAGGCTGCAGTGAGCTATGACTGCACCACTGCACTCCAGTCTGGGCAACAGAGTGAGACTCCTGACTCTAAAGAAAAAGGAAGAAATACCGCCTACCTGTTCCACGCTCCCTCTCCTCTTCCCCCAAAACAGAGCCAGGAATGGGTCTGTCACAGGAGGGAACTCTACGGCTGAAGCCCATGGTTCCCAGCTTCAATTCCCCTCTCATCTCTGCCCAACATGAGATCAGCTCACTTGGAGTAGCTCCCACGATCCTCAGACTCAAATCTGAAGCTGCAAGCCGGATTCCTCGGCCCCCACAACCCTGCCCCTGCATCATCTCACCCTTTCAACACAAGCCTAACTGGGGTGTCAGGCCAGCTGGGCTCCTCCCAGCTCCACCACCGTGTCACTGGGCAGCTTGGTGAGGAGCCCAGCCTCAGCGCCTTCATCTGGGAACTGGCGCCTACAGGAGGCGACTCCGTGTGAAGGCTGAGGTGTGAGTACAGCACCAGACAAGGAGGAGGCTCTCCCTCCGTGAGCCTCAGGCCCCTGGGCTTCTGCTTTTTGCTTTAACTGCTTTTGGGGGTCTCACCTCTCCGCCTTTGCCTACATTAGGACTCACCCCTGGGAAGCCCCAGCCCCACCCTGGCTGAGCAGCTCTGTCCTGACACCCTCCCCAGGAGATCCACACGGCAACAGGAAGAGGTGGCTGGGCATGATGTCCTGGGGCAGGCTGAGCGGACACAAGGACGAGATTCCCAGAGCAGGCACTGTGCGGGAGGGGCTCGATGGGCAAGCCTCACTGCAGTCCCGTGGGGAAGACACTGCTGTCTCAATACACAAGGTGGGGAAGGAGGAACACTGAGGGTTTTGTTTTTTTGTTTTCTTTTTTTTTTTTTTTTTTTTTTTTTTTGAGACAGAGTCTCGCTCTGTCACCCAGGCCAGAGTGCAGTGGTGCAATCTCGGCTCAGTGCAACCCCCGCCTCCCACGTTCAAGCAATTCTCCTGTCTCTGCCTCCCAAGTAGCTGGAATTATAGGCACGTGCCACCACGCCCGGCCAATTTTTATATTTTTCATAGATACAGGGTTTCACGATGTTGGCCAGGCTGGTCTCAAACTCCTGACCTCAGGTGATCCACCTGCCTCAGTCTCCCAAAGTGCTGGGATTACAGGTGTGAGCCACTGCACCCGGCCAACATTAAGTCTCTTAAGTGACTTGCCCAAGGTCAAGGAAATGGCAGAAGGAAGACTCAGATCCAGGTCTGATTAGGAGCCCTGCAAAAAAGAAGCAAAGACGGAGTGGGCCTAGGGGTATCCAGCTTGCTCCCGCTGTGGGACAGCCACTCACCCTGGCTGTCCATGGTGGGGACCCTTCCTTTGCTCACAGAAATTAATAGTGTTGGCGTAGGCAACTTCAACACTTCTAATGGCCCTGGCCTGCAAACGGGTTGCAAATGAGTGTAATGCCCAAATGTCACCTTCTCAGCAAAGCCTTTGGCCACTCCAGGTATAATTTCGGGTCCCAGCCCCTCCACTTCCTACCCCTCTTATCTGCTTTCCATGTTCCCTTTATCACCAGCCTCCATCCACACTCTAGAGTGTACTTACTGACTTCACATGAGTTGCACCCCCTCCACTAAAACATCACCCCACAAGAGCAAGGGCCTTTGCTTGGTGCCTTGAGTGTCCCCAGGGCTGGAGCACGGCCTGGCACACAGTAGGCACTCAACAGAGTTTTACTGAGTATGAATGATGGAAAAGCAGAATGTCGGTGAGGACAAAGATCCGTCCTGAACACAGAACCTGTGATGGACGCAGCAAAGGAGAAAACACAGGGTAAAAGCAACGATGGGAATTTAATACCTGCCAAGAACAAAATGAATGGGCACAGGTCTGGCAGACGAGACCAGAGTTAAGCCCTCAGGCTTTGCTGTGAGTCAGTTTGATCCCAGCTCTGTCACTCATAAGTGACATAATCTCAGACAAGAAATGTATTCTTTTAGAGCCTCAGTTTCCCCATCTGCTCACAGAAATAATGATACCTCACTTAAAATGCTATGGAAAAGTGAGAAAGGCAGGGCGTGGTGGCTCACACCTGTAATCCCCAGCACTTTGGGAGGCCCAGGAGGACAGAATACTAACAGGTCAGGAGTTCAAGACCAGCCTGGCCAACCTGAAACAGGTGAAACCCTGTTTCTACTAAAAATATAAAAGTTAGCCAGGCATGTGTGCCTGTAACCCCAGGTACTCGGGAGACTGAGGTGGGAGAATCACTTGAACCCAAGAGATAGAGGTTGCAGTGAGCCAAGATCATGCCACTGCACTCCAGCCTGGGCAACAGAGTGAGACTCCGTCTCAAAAAAAAAAAAAAAAAAAAAAAAAAAAGAAGAAAAAGAAGTGTGAGAAAGAAAAGACTGTAACCCAACTGCCTGGCGTCAGAGCCTAGCTTTGCTGCTTATAAGCTATGCGCCTTCAGGCAAGACATCCCCCTCTCTGCACCTCAGTTTTCCCATATGCAAAATGGAAAGAACAGCAGCACCTCCCGCATAGGGTTGTGCAGATTAAATGACCCAAGACCATGAAGTTCTCAACAAATGGCAGCTGTTCTCAGTCTCAGTTTCATCACTCCCGCAAGCACGGGATGAGGAGCGGTGTTGGTTGTGGTCTTTCCTACCTGTCAATAATGACTGGTGCAGGGATACTGGAGTCGATCCTGCTGAAAGCAACGCTCTTCAGCTTTCCAAGGCTAACGGAAAAGAAGGTGTAGATCTCGGCACTGCTCCCAGGCCTGTGAGCTGCTGGACTGTGTGGACACCCCTGAGCACGGGGAGCGGCACGAAGAGGCTACCCTTTGTGGAAGCAACAAGAAGGGGGTCTCTGTCCAGCGTTGCAGGAGGAAGTGCTGGAGACGGGCTCTGGAACCATGGAGGCTGGCCTCTTGCCATGTTTTGACGTCTAATGAGCCACCAGGCTCCCCTAGCTGCCTGGTGCTACTGGAGCACGGTCCAGGGCACTTCATAGAGAAGGGAGATAGTGTGGCCAGGAGGAAGGTGGACATGGACACATGCCACTCCTATGCAGTTGATTTGACAAAGAAGTCAGGTGGGAATTCCATCAGGGCCTTACAACTCCTGGAGTGGAGAGATGGTGAGCCCTCTGGGGAAAGATGTGCACACACCCCCCCGCCCACCACCACCTTCCGGATCACCCTCCACCCTCAGCCAGTAAAGGAGGAGGTGGTCTCCAGGTGAAAACCTTTACCTGATGTCCTGCAACCAGATGTCTGTCTCTCCCTCAGCCACAGCAAAGCCAGAGTGTGCCCAACCCCAACAATCCAGGCTGCGCAGCAGATCAGGGAGCCTGCTCCACGTGTACCGGGATCAGCGCGGGGGGTCCAGTCATCACTGTACTCATGCCTGTGCCCAGTTGCTGCTCAGGAGGGGCCCTGGGCCCCACACCTCAAGCCCAAGGCTGGCTCTGGCCCTTAATGGAGACTGGGAAGCTGCTGGTCAGCACCCAGACTGCCACCAGAGACCGGAGCTGCAGGCACCTTTCCAGTCCCCATGCCTAAGTGAGTCCTGTTCTCAAGGAGCAGCAATCTCTCTGCTGCTGCTTCCTCCTCGGCCCCAGATGCCTTCAGCAATGTCAGGAATGTGTTCCAAGACCACAGCAAAGGCTGAAGGGTAGCAACATACGCCACTGTGGCCAAAGGATTATTTTGAGCTGAAAGCAATGGAGAAGAAGCAGGTACAAGAAAGCTTTCTGTCCCCCCACTCTCTGCCAAAGAGCAAGACATGAGTTTGTAAAGGTGCTCCCCTCACTCCTCTACTAGGAAGAATGGAAGTTAATCACTGGAGACAACCCCAGACCCTCATCAGTCCAGAGGGCACCCGAGGAATCCGCATGACAAACTCAAGTAATGAGCCTTCATCTTCCATCAGTTCCCCCACAGCTGACCTTCCCACAATCTGCCACCCAGAACTCAGTCCTTTCCTTTCATCTTGTCACTTCTAAGGACGTATTATTCTTTGTCAAGATGCGGTATAAGCCCAAGTTCTAACCACCCCTCTGTGTTCCTCATTGCTGAGAGCTCCCAGCTCATACTCAACTTCTGTTTGTTTTTCTCTTGTTAATCTGGCTTTTCTTTTTTGAGATGGAGTCTTGCTCTGTCGCCCAGGCTGGAGTGCAGTGGCAGGATCTCAGCTCACTGCAACCTCCACCTCCCAGGTTCAAGCGATTCTCCTGCCTCAACCTCCTGAGTAGCTTGAATTACAGGTGCCCGCCAACAAGCCTAGCTAATTTTTGTATTTTTAGTAGAGACGGGGTTTCACCATGTTGGTCAGGCTGATCTCGAACTCCTGACCTTGTGATCCATCCACCTTGGTCTACCAAAGGGCTAGGATTACAGAAGTGAGCCCCTGCACCTGGCCTAATCTGGCTTTTTTTTGCCGTTGCTGTCAGTCTAATTTTCAGGGTCCCAGCCAATGAATCTAATATGGGTGGAGGAAGAAGTTAAATTTTATTCCCTTAGAAGTCCAAAACTACTTTTTAATTCTTCAGTAAAAATAACTCAAGATTCTGGCTCTACCCCTCATTCCACCACACCCTGGCAGGTCACCTGCCAAAGTTGTTCTTTAAGCCTGAACGTAGAGATAGTGCCACTGTCTTCTTAGTCCCCACAGGAATGGAAGTCTTCAACGCTTTGAGACCTCAAAGTATTTCAAGGGCAGGATCTTGTAGATACACACAGTAGCACTTCTGATCGTTGCGGTGATTTCTTTAGCAAACAAAGCCTCAAATCTCAGTGTCTCAACACACTTTACTTCTCACTCGTGTAACATCCGATGTTTCAGGGGCCATGGCTGCCAGTTCTGTGGACAACCTTAGCCAGTCGGCCAATGGACAAAGACCCCCTAGGTGCCATTCATGGATGCTGGGCTGGGCCTAGAAATAGCTCATATCACTTCCACTCCCATTCCACCAGGCAGAGGGCAGTCCCTTGGCCCTCAGCCCTTTCCAAACCTTGACTCAGCTCACCTAACCATGACTCAGGTGTTTCCTAATCACGATTCAGTTCTTGTCTAACCATGACTCAGCCCTTTTCTATACATCAGTCAAGCTTCCTCTCACAACAGCACTTGTTAGGAATTTCTAATCCAAGTCGTCTATGCCAGTAATTCCGAAGTTGCTTAAACTGAAGTCCTAAATAGTAGCCAGGCCCAGATTCGGTATCTGGTAGAGCAGACCAACAGACTGCCCTGACATAACCTTCTTTCCCATTCCTGAAGCACTTACACTGCATATCTGTATAAATTGAGGTTAAAAACTCAGAGCCAACTCAAGATTTCACAAGGGAGGGTTAAGGTTCTTCAAATTAATGAACTCACAAAGACCACAGGAGCCTGGTGGACTGCCTGAAATATGCAAGCTACAAACAAACATTCTCCCTCAAATTGCAGTTCTGACTCTGGAGGGTCACTCGCATCCTGCCCTTGTGGTTAATTCCAAGCACTGCAATGGCTTCGGCATGACTGACCTTGCTCTTTACACTGTGAGTCCAGCAGCTGAGCAGTCACTGGGAAAATGAACTCTTTGGCTCAACTCTAAAGCGGTGATTTTAATGCCAGATGCAAATGAGGACTGTCCGTTGTCCAAAAACATCAGCGGTAACTTCAGTAAGTCTCAGTGCCCGCATGGTCCAATCTGGCCCTGGAGTCTAAGCCAAAGATGCATAGCCTAGCAACCAACAAAGAAACTTGCAAAGGCACCCTAATCTCTACTTGCATGTCCTTAAGAACATTTCAAAGGGCTCTAATTCACCCCCTGGTGACACCCCTTAAAATGCCCCCTTCTCTCTCCATCCTCTCCCACACACTGCAGCCTCTCCCATCCTGGGCGGTACCTCTCCTCCCCATCCTGCACACACCACCCTCAAACCCTGCACTATTTGTGTCTCATCACTCCTCCCTCACCTCCCAGGGGAGAAGGCAGGAGGAGCCCCTTTGCTGGGAATTGTCCTTCTCCCATCCCGATCATTTTTCTTAGACAAAATCTCAAAGAAGTGAAAGAAAATAAAATTCACAACACTGCTCCCTCTGTCATCTTACTTCTTTAAAAAATTATGGAAAGTATACATAACATAAAATATACATCTTACCTGTTTTTAAGTGTACAGTTCTGTGGCATTAAGCACCTTCACACTGTTGTACAACCATCACACTGTCCACCTACAGAACTTTCACCTTCCTCAACTAAAAAAACTCTGCCCATTAAACACAAATTCCCCATTACCACGTTCCTTAGCTCCTGGCAACTGCCATCCGACTTTCTGTCTCCATGAATCTGACTACTTTAGGTGCCTCAAGTGAGTGGCATCATTCAGTATTCATCCTTTTGTGACTGGCTTATTTCATTCAGCATAATGTCCTCAAGGTTCATCCGTATTACAGCATGTGTCAGTATCTCCTTCCTTTTTGAAGGCTGAGTAATATTCCATTGTGTGGATAGACCACATTTTTGTTTATCCATTCACCTCTCTATCAACACCTGGGATGTTTCCACATCCTGGCTATTGTAAATAGTGCTGCTATGAACACGGATGTACAAATATCTGAGTCCCTGCTTTCAATTCTTTTGGGTGTGTATCAAGAAGTAGAGTTCTTGAATCATATTTTTTAATTTTTTGAGAAACTACCATACTGTTTTCCATAGCAGATGCACCATTTTGCATTCTCACCAGCAGTGCACAACGGTTCCCATCTCTCTACATCCTCGCCAACATTTGTTATTTCTGGTTTTGAAAGTGATCATTCTGGCTGGGTGCCATGGCTCATGCCAGTAATCCTAGTACTTTGGGAGGCCAAGGAGGGTGGATCACCTGAGGTCAGGAGTTCCAGACCAGTGTGGCCAACATGGTCAAACACTATCGATACTAAAAATACAAACATTAGCCAGGCGTAATGGTGCACGCCTATAATCCCAGCTATGTGGGAGGCTGAGGCAGGAGAATTGCTTGAACCTGGGAGGCAGAGGTTGTAGTAAGCCGAGATCCTGCCACTGCACTCCAGCCTGGGTGATAGAGCAAGACTCCATCTCAAAAAAAAAAAAGAAAGAAAAAAAAAAGAAAAGAAAAACGAAACAAAACAAAATGAAATGCAAGTAGTCATCCTAATGACTGTGATTAGTCATCCCCTTTAACCCTCACAACAACCCTAGATACTATTATCCCCATTTTCCAGATGAGAAAACAGAGCAGGGGATATTAGGTAAGTGTATCAGTCTATTCTCATACTGCTAATAAAGACATACCAGAGTCTGGGTATAAAGGAAAAGAGGTTTAATGGACTCACAGTTCCACATGGCTGGGGAGGCCTCGCAATCATGGCAGAAGGCAAAGAGGAGAAAAGTCACATCTTACATGGTGGCAGGCCAGAGAGAGCTTCTGCAGGGGAACTCCTCTTTATAAAGCCATCAGATCTCATGAGACTTATTCCCTATCACCAGAACAGCACAGGAAAAAACTGCCCCCATAATTCAATTACCTCCCACCAGGTCCCTCCCATGACACATAGGAATTATTGGAGCTAGATGAGATTTGGGTGAGGACACAGCCAAACTGCATTAGTAAGTCACTCAAGGACACTGGTGGACAAGCAAGATTTGAATGCAGGTTTAACTGCAGAGCCAATCTTGTCCACTGCTGTCCCTGAGTGACTTACTAATATGGTTTGACTGTGTCCCCACCCAAATCTCATCCAGCTCCAATAATTCCCATGTGTCATGGGAGGGACCTGGTGGGAGATAATTGAATTATGGGGGCAGTTCTTTCCTGTGCTGTTCTGGTGATAGGGAATAAGTCTCATGACATCTGATGGTTTCATAAAGAAGAGTCATGCCTGTCCCCGCTTCTCATGAGTGGTACCTGGTGATGGGCTCAGCCTTCATTATGGAGATGAAGGGCCCCTGCAGGTGGTAAACAGGACCTTGAGGGCCACCGTACAGGGAGCCCTTCTCTGGCTCTCAGCCTGCGATTTCCTTGGCTTGTTCCAACCAGAGCAGGGGCCTTGTTCCAATGGCACTGGCTACAGATGGTACCTGTTCTCCTTGCCTCTCCTGCACCGCCGAGTGCAGGCTGTTTATGGACAGGCAGCACACAGGCTCTAAGAGCTCTTCAGGACTCAGTGACAGAGGAGTCATCACTTCAAGGCCTAGTTTCCATTTACAATTCTATTCCCCCTCCTGTTTTCAGGGAGGGTTTTGTTGGTTTGTTTCTAACAAACCCAATAAAGGGTCAGGCTGACTCAGAATTGCATGACTAGAGTAAGAGCCGCGATGTAAGGCAGTGAAGCATGCAACTGCATTCCAAGCTTGTCATGAGGCGCTCCTTGGCCATGAAGAACACAAACACCAAGAGAACAAGACAGACTCCTTCTGCTCTTGTCACACTGAAGCTGTGAAAGAATGACAGGGCAGTGGGCTTTGGACTGACACCAATGTCACCAATATCTTGTGCAGGTTTGCAGCTGCCAACCTGGAAGGGAGGTCTGTTTCGGAATCCCCTCGCAGGCAGGGGCCTGAGAAGGTACTCACCAGCCACCTCAAGGAAGGACACTCTTACAGGACACTTACTTTCCCAGCCAGAACGATGAAGGGGGCTCTGGGCCTGCATGTGAAAGGTCATGGCTGGAAACCCTGCAAGGGGAGCTGCTTTGCTTGCTCAGCCCTCTTGCTTTCCAGCCCAAAAGGCATTCATGCACAGCCCTGCGTTTTGTTGGTCTCTGTCTAGTTCCAAAGTAAATGTTGGTTCTACATCTCCAAAGGGCTGGTAGAAGCCCATCCCATGCAAAAACATACCTACATATTTTCACCATTTTCTAATGTATTTCAGCCATTATGTAACCTTAGACACAACCCTGGCAGGAAGAACAAGAAAAGTTGAACTTGGTCCCCTGGGGCAACTGGTTTCAGTATGGACTTTCAGCCAAGTCTCAAACACAAACCTCCCGCAGTGGGATCTTATTTTGTTGTTCCGAGGGCAGACAGATCTTCTTGGGAGTATCTAACAAGCACTGGTAGAGAACTGACAGATTTTGTAGGCATAGATGGAGCCTCGCCAGACCTTAGGTATGGGAAGCACACACACTGCACACTTCCATGTGTGTGCATGCACCCCAGGCATGCATGAGCATAAAGGTGTGCGTGTACGTGTGTACATATGTGTCTGGTATTTGTGTGTAGGTATAGACACATGCATCACTTACATGTTTATTCACACCAGTCACTATCTTTAAGCGGTGCACAGAGCAACCACACAGAGGTCAACGCAGGAATGTTCTCGGGATCTCCAGTCCTTGTCCTCTTCTGTTCTCTTAGGCATAACAGCTCCTACACACAGTCTTTCGCAGACCCTCTCCAACCATCAGACACAACCTAATTGGCATTCCGGGGGAAATACTCTACCGACGCTTAAAGCTAAACCTGTGAGAAAGGGAACTAGTTTCCTAAAGCCTCCTCCACTTTTTTGTTTTCCAGGCAATTCAATCAGCCGAGAAATCCAAGCTGAATTTGTGGGATACAAAGCCCTAAAATGAATAGCATGCGACTTTCCCAAGTCTTTTAAGCAGATGGTCTATTTTTTAATAGTATGATGAAAATGAACCTTGCCAAAAATTTCTGCACTCTTGATGGCTAGATGTAAGCATATTTGATTCCCAAAATTGAAACCTTTCATAAAACCTCTCAAAAAGCAAAGAATATGGTCAAAAGCATAATTATAAATACCAAGGTAGCCTCTGACAAACGGATGAATTTGCTAAAGACCGCAAGTTGTCTAATTTGGAACAACGAATATGTAATTAAGCCTTCCCCTTTGTAACTTTCTCAGAGTAGACACCAAAGACATAGTGTGGGTAAACCCAGAACAGGGCCCAAGAGTGAGATGGGTCCGAGGTAAGGAGAAAGCCACTTCACAACTTACTCATTTGAAGGCGTCATTTGCCCTCGGAGGCAATGCCTGGAGACCACATTTTTTTTTATTGTATTTTATCCATTCCATAGCCATATTTCATCATAGCTTTAATTTTGCATTTTACCACAGGCTAGTGATATCATTTTTTCATAAGCTTATTTGCCATCCATGTATCTGTAAAGTATCTGTTCAAATAGTTTGCCTTTTTATTTATTTTTATTTATGTATTTTTTGAAACAATGTCTCTCTCTGTCGCCCAGGCTGGAGTGCAGTGGCACAATCTCGGCTCACTGCAACCTCCATCTCCCGGGTTCAAGCGATTCTCCTGCCTCAGCCTTCCGAGTAGCTGGGATTACAGGCACCCACCACCACACCTGGATAATTTTTTGTATTTTTTTTTTGTAGAGACACGGTTTTGCCACATTGGCCGGGCTAGTCTCGAACTCCTGACCTCAAGTGATCCACCCACCTCGGCCTCCCAAAGTGCTGGGATTATAGGCATGAGCCACCGCACCTGGCCTGGAGACTATACTTCTAACACACAGTCTTGAAGCACAATTGAAATTTGCCTTCTGTCAGCTTACGAGGAATAACAATACAGTGGAACAAGCAGAAAGGAGAGCCCCAAGAAGCAAAGAAACCCAGGAGGTAGTCTCGCCAGTAAAACTTCATTTGTGTCTCAAACACGACTTGCCAGCCTCACTCAGCAAAGAAAACTTTCGACACCTCTTTTTGACAACTCAAAACCACCCTCACAGAATGAAGATGTAATACCACCACTACACAGAAAATGCTGGTTCACTTGTGATGGAAATTCCCCAGAGGGCTCTACCCACCAACCACCAAGGACGCCAGGGCTGGGATAAGTGAAGTGTCACAGGGTGACTAATGTGGGAGGGAGGAAGCACAGTCAGATGGGTCCATTTGCATATGTTTGTTTTTATGCATAAAAAGTGGCATTTCTTTCTTACCTAATTGATGACATCACAGGGTTCACAGCTTCTCCTCTTTGACACATTCAATTAATAAAAACTCAACAGGTGCAGCACACAACACCGTCCATTACCCACACCCACTCCCCCTCACCTCTTGCCAGTTCCCCAGCTCCTCTTGGTTTCGTGGCCTCATGGTGGGCTGGACTGACACAGATTTCCAGAACCGATGCTTTATTCCCAAACACCACCGCCCTGGCCAGCAATATCCCCCGCCCTTACTTCCTCCACCCACACGCTCTTCCTCACACCCGAAGGGCAATGGGCACATCCACCAAGTTCCCCTCAGGCCACCCAAACCTATCAGAGACTGTGGTACCAGTGCCAAGGGTGACGCAAGGAGGGGGTCCTTCCCCCCCCAGTTCAGGGAAAGCCATGGGACCCTCAAGCCACAGCCGCTGGCCCCGAGTGCACAGACCAGACTCCAAGCTCCTCACAGCATCAACCTGGCCTTCAGCCTGCAACAGTGGAGCATCTCCGCTTCCTCCTGTAGGATCACCCCTCCCCTTCACTGGACAAGGAAAAGGGGGGCCCTTCCATTAATAGAAAATTTTAGGAGACCAAGCAAGGGGAAAAAAGAAGACTAGCTTGATTTAGGCGGGCACAAAACCCACCGTAGCTCAATTTGGAGGCACGAGTAGGAGAAAACCAATGCTCCACATCCACTGAACATCCTCAGACGCCTGCCTGGCCAGCCAGGCTTGGAGAGAAGCGGCTGCTGTCTTCAGCCACTGCCAGAGAGAGGCCCAGAGGGTATGCATCTGGAAGAGGAGCGCAAAGGGCAGGCACGACCTCCCGAGGTCTCATCTCTGCCACGTCCCTGTCTTGTCACCTCCCTCTTCTCACCCAGGACAGCACCTATGTCACAACAGTGGCTGGAAAGCAGACAGCTCCAGATGAAGAATTCAACAGAAGAAACGTGCACACCCCACAAAAAGAAGGTCTGACATGTGCAGAGTGGGGGCCACTCAGTGAGGGGCTGGCGGCTTGTTCCAGATCCTCCCGCCTTACAGTGACTTCCTCCAAGGTGGAGATCAGCAGAATTCCCAAGGGGTCATCCTTGCTATCCTTCCCATTCCAACGAAGCCTAAGAAGCCCACGTCGGTGCCAGGAGAGAGGGAGGAAGGGTCCTTCTGGTGTTATTTATTTATTTATTTTTTTTTTTGAGACAGAGTCTCACTCCGTCACCCAGGCTGGAGTGCAGTGGTGCGATCTGGGCTCACTGCAACCTCCACCTCCCAGGTTCTAATGATTGTCCTGTCATAGCCTCCTGAGTAGCTGGCATTACAGGTGCCTGCCACCCCGCCTGGCTAATTTTTGAATTTTTAGTAGAGATGGAGTTTCACCATGTTGATCAGGCTGGTCTCAAACTCTTGACCTCAGGTGATCCGCCCACCTCGGCCTCCCAAAGTGATGGGATTACAGGCGTGAGCCATCACGCCCGGCCCTGGTGTGACTTTTTAAAAGCATGCCCATTCACCTGCTCACTCAAGTCCACCCAGTACAGAGGAGTGTGGTGAGGCCCCCGCACTGCAGGGCTCAGGAGAATCAGGGCCTTGGAAACGCCAACTCTGCCTACATCACTAGCGCCCCTGTGAAGCCTAGAGATGCCAAGCCTTGTGTTTCAATCTTTGTCAAAAGATCTGAAGGGTGCAGTGGGCACTGGTCATCTTGGGCTGTCTGGCATTCATCCTCCCGCCTGGCTAAAGCACAGTGATCCCCTTTGGGAACCTTTATCCTCAACGTGCATTCTCCGTGGGAGGTGCTGTTGCCTCTCCTATGGAAGCCCAAAGGCCAGAATCTCCCTCACTCCAGTGCAGGTCGGTGGGGAGGGGCAGACCACAGGACCCTGGGCTGCTGGGGGGAGATGGAGGTCACTGCCCAGCCGTGGTGGCACATGGACCAGACAGGCCTTGCCACTAACTTCAATGTGATGTCAGTGGCCTCCCCACTTCCGGAGCTCCCCAGGCACTGCCTGTGTTCCAAGCCAGTCTCCCAGCCTGGTGGCAGCCCCCTTCTCATAGGTGCCCTTGGCTCATTCCTCACAATCAGGAATGCAGACTGGGCAGTGGAGACAAATGGGCTGATGCAGAGGAGAGTATTTTTCATGGAAGCCCCAAACCCTCGCAGCGCCTCAGAGTTTATTCCAATGCTTCATTCAAACTGAGATCTGAAATCTATTTTAAACTATTTTAAAAACACTCATTAAAACTCTTAACAGTAACAGGTTACCCTTGGGGGACTACTGACGGTGGGGGTTAGGCCATAAGGAACTGGAGGGCTGATGACATTCTTCACCTCGATCTGAGTTGTGGTTTCAAGAGTAGAGGCATAGGACTGCACAACTATGTGGATGTACTGGATGCCACTGAATTGTACACTTAAAAATGCTTCTGGTGGCAAATGTTATGTATATTTTACCAAAGTATAAAAAAGCACGATTTAAAACAGAATTCAAGATATTGCTTTAAAATGATTTCAATAAATACCAGATTAAGCCAAAAAAGAAGAGTATAGGCATAAATTAAAAATCCATCAAGTTTTGCCCTCTTTACATATATGTGAGCTGCACCCTAATTAAAACAACAAAAAAACGCTGTTATATACCAAATTACGCAACACTGGCAACCCCAAAGCTCTCCTAGTCATCTCGAGGTACCAGATAGCTCCTTTTTGACAGAACTCAAGACACAGCACCTCACACTTGAGCTGGACCCTGAGGTTTCAAGGCAGCTGTTGAAAATCTCTTAGCACTGGCAAGCACGCATCTATGTGACTCAGATTATTCTTCCATTCTGCGCAATCAAAACAAAATATGAAAAATAAACCGGATATTGGGAAGAGAAAATCATAAAGATGGAATACAGATAAATGGGTGCCAGTGGTTAGGGAAGCGGAGGGTGGCAGGGGATGGCTCTCAAGAGGCAGTCCGAGGGGGCATCTCAGCGGCCATGGACTTCTGTTCCTGATTGTCATGGTGGATGGACAAAGCTGCCCATGTAATAAGACGTCACAGAACTTTATACAAAAGCATACCAACACATGAGTGCATGCAGAAACCAGTAAAGCCTGATTAAGAGCTGCAGTCTAGAGTTCACTCTGTCGGGTCCATCCATTTCCTGGTTCTGAGAGGGCACTGCGGTTATGTCAGATGTTACCACTGGACAAAGCCGGGTGATAGGTACAACAGACTTCTCTGTACTCTTTTGGCAATGATCATGACTGTATAATTATTCAAAATAAAAATATTTTAAAGTTCGTAAATAAACTGGATGTTGAGATCAATATATGACTGCCATAACCCCAGTTTTTATATTTTTCTGTTCATCAAATCATCCCATTGTTCTGACTGGCTTAATAATCTGAACAAGCAAAATATGACACATTAAAATAAACGTATACTAATAAAACACCATATAAGTTTAATTTTTAAAAAAAAAGAAAAAAAGGCACCAGTTCCTTTAGAGACGCTGAAAATCACTGAGGTATTACAAAGAACACGCACTGGAGATCAGGAGATAGGCTGGTTCTGCCCTCCGCTAACCAGCTGTCACATGAAAAACAATGACTCCACCCAGTCCCTACCATTAAAAGACTTTCTTCTTAAGGAAGTGAGACGTATGCACCTGGGAGGGGATATGAGGACATAAGATGCTCCCTAGTAACATGTGGCAAAGTATCAAATGAGCGGTGCTATGGATTGACTTGTGTCCCCACAAAATTCTTATGTAGAAACCTTAACTCGCAATGTGACTACAGGTAGAGAGAGGACCTTTAAAAAGCTAATTAAGGTTGGCCGGGTGCAGTGGCTCATGCCTGTAATCCCAGCACTCTGGGAGGCTGAGGCGGATGGATCATGAGATCAGGAAATCGACACCATCCTGGCTAACATGGTGAAAACCCGTCTCTACTAAAAATACAAAAAATTAGCCAGGTGTGGTGGCGGGCGCCTGTAGTCCCAGCTACTCAGGAGGCTGAGGCAGGAGAATGGCGTGAACCCAGGAGGCAGAGGTTGCAGTGAGCTGAGATCGCACCACTGCACTCCAGCCTGGGCAACAGAGTGAGACTCTATCTCAACAACAAAAAAAGCTAATTAAAGTTATGTGAGGTCATGGGGGGGTGCTCTAGGCCAGGATGACTGGCGTCCTTATAAGGAAGAGAGAGAACAGGCAGGTGCACACACAGAGGGAAGGCCAGAAGAGGACACAGGAGAAGGCAGCCAGCTACAGCCAACGGGAGAGGCCTCAGGAGAGGCCAAGTCTGCGGACACCTGGACCTAGGACTTCCAGCCTCCAGATCCGTGAGACAACACATTTCTGTTGTTGAAGCCACTCAGTTTGTGTGGCATTTTGTTATGGCAGCCCGAGCAAACCAATAAAAAATAGTATGGTGATGTGGCTTAGGAAAGGAGAAGATGCTTGATTTGAAGCAGCTGCCTGCTCTTCACCAGGGGCCTGAACACAGGATATAATCACAATTAATGGCATATTCCCATCAAAAGAGAAAGCTTTTATATATTCAAAAGAAACTGAAAGCTAGCTATAAATCCTATGGAAGAAAACCACACCATTGGATACATGGTTTTAATGAACACTGGAACTGGAGTCCCTTCACCTGCATTCATTCATTCATTCATTCATTCATTCATTCATTCATTCATTTAATCAACCAACCAACAGGAGTGACCAAGCCTCTCAATCCAGTGCCAGGTGCTGAAGGACACAGCCTGGAGGCCAGATCTGGGCTCTGTTTTGCTCAGGGACTTCCAGGGCAGAAGTACAGGCAAGAGACACACGATTGAGAGATTATGTCTCCACAGGGCAAGCCAGCAAGCAGGAGGAGCACAGAGCAGAGGCGCCCCTGGACAGCGGTACTGTGGCCAAGCCTGACCCGTGAACCCCAGGAAAGAGCAGCCACTCCTAGAAACAGCACATGCCTGGCAGCCCTGTTGACAGACAGAGGTCAGCCCATACAAGTATCCATGGCCCCAACCTGACCTGGGCCTCCGTCAGCCAGCACTCCAGGGAAGCATACTTCACATGGCCTTTGTCTAGCAATTCCCTCATGGAGACAGCCCCCAAATAACACAGCAGGAGGAGCTGGCTGGCTGCTGCTTGACACCTTGCTCTCAGATCTGGTTAGAGGACTGATGAAGTGTAATATATTAAAAATAATTTTGTAAACTCTAAAATGTGACATGAATGGTAGCTATCATTATATTAGATTTTGAAGGGTCTTGTGAGTCACCTAACCCAAAGTGATCATTTGATGGACTAAGAAACCAGAGTGGAGACACACCCAAGGCCACCCAGCTGGCACGTGGCAGAGCCAGAACAAAGGCTTGGGATTACTCACTGCTGGGGCTCCACCAGAAGCTCAGGTTTTCAACATGTGAATTTCATAACATTATATATTTTTCACACCTATACTGTTTTTTTCGTTTTTACTACAATTCTAAACATACATGATTCACAATTTTGATTCTGGCAATGCAATAGTATATTTCGACCTCCCGATGAACAAAGGTTTGTGTTATGGCAGGTAAAACTGGAAACACTCTTGGCATTGTGCCTGTATTAACCAAACACTGTGTTCCTACACTCAAAGAATGGTTTCCATTTGAAATCCATGAGAAGTCAAGGGCAAACCAGACATAACTGAGGACGGGAGAGAAAGGAAAATGGCAGGTGAAGGGGAAGGGGAAGGTTGAGGGGGAGGGGAAGGTAGGGGGGAAGGGAAGATGGGGGAGGGAAAGCAAGTGGAGGAGGGGAAGGTGAAGAAGGAAAGGGTGTTTTCTCAGCACTGCATGCCACTTTCAGTGCTGTCTTTAGTCACTAAAAAGCGAGTAGCCTGGCACCAAGGCAGGTGGAAGAGACTGGATGTCTCATAATCTATAGTCACACTTCACCTCTTAAGGTAAAGCTCAGTAAAGGTCATTTGCATGCATGAGAACAAACTGCTAAGCTTCCATCTCATGACCACAACTGTCTAACTTAGCAGGCTGCCTCTCCTGCCTGGGTGACCAAAATGCTCAGAGCCAAATGCACCCCCAACTGCAGACCCCTTGGAACAGCCTGGTGGCTCTTCCCCTTGGTGTCACTCTTCATAGCTTCCTTAATGACCCTTCATCTAGATGCCTCCTGCCATAAATAACTTCAAAACATTTCAGGAAACTAAAAAAAGGAAAGTCAAAGACCAACTTACAAGAAGGAAGGCAACAGAATGTGCAGTGCTTGTTTGAGGAAAGCTCCTCCACCGTGATAGAGAAGTCTCCAGATTCTCCCAGGGTGTATCAGCCCCTTAGATTACTATTTCAACTCTAAACTTACCAACAGTGTCACACGGTTCATCTTTGTGTACACAGAAATCTGTCCTAAAAAAAAAAAAAAAAGCCATCATCAGGTATATGCAGTATCCCCAAGAATGGGAGAAGAAAACACTGTCAATTAACCTCAAGTAGTCATCCTGCAATGTTATTTTTCCAGTGGTCACAGGCCACGGCGAATGATAACAAACAGCAGCGTTTGGCAACAGTAACCCATCCACATTTCCCAGCGTAGGCCCACTTACCCCACACGAGAACCTTCTTTTACAGATGAACTATTCTATACATAACAATTGCTGGAAGGACTCCTTTCAGCAGCTGAAAATGTTTTGGAAGATGTTTGCCAAGTCACTGATCAGAGACAATTCTCAGACAACAGCATCCAACTGCAGTGGCCTCCCCAAGCTACTCTACTTCCTCAAGCTACTCTACTTCCCCAAGCTACTCTATTTGGGCAGCAACTGGTTTTTGATGCTGTAATGACCATATATCGCTCTCACGAGAAGACAACAAAAAGTCATTTCTAAAAACTGCATTCCTCTACTATGAAGCCATAAAAAGGAATGAGATCATGTTCTTCACAGGGACATGGATGGAGCTGGAGCCCATTATCCTCAGCAAACTAACACAGGAACAGAAAAGCAAACATCACATGTTCTCACTTGCAAGTGGGAGCTGAACGATGAGAACACATGGACACATGGTGGGGAACAACACATACCAGGGCCAGCCGGGGGAGGGGGGTTGAAGGAGAGGGAGATCATGAGGAAGAATACCTAATGGATGCCGGGCTTAATACCTAGGTGATGGGTTCATCTGTGCTGCAAACCACCATGGCACATATTTACCTATGTAATGAACCTGCACATCCTGCACATGTACCCCAGAACTTAAAAGTTGAAGGAAAAAAAAACTGTATTCTTTAAAGCTCCCCAGGATCCCCTGGGTGGGTGGGCATCTGTGGACCAGTGAGACAGCAAAGATGCTTGAAACCTGGTCCAGCCCTGGTTATGCAAGTACAAGGGGTTCATCTGGCCTCTTGTGGGAAAACCAGGGGTCTGGGCTCTTCTTTTCTAATACTGGATCATTCCAATGGTTCTTTATAAGTTTTCAAGGTCAGGGACTGACCTGAGGGTTGGCTGGGGCAGGACTCAGCCTGGGAGCCGGCTGAGGAGCCACAACCTGGCCCAGACATGGCCCCTCCCAGGCCCCACGCCCATCTTCTCTCAGGGCCCAAAGAACGCTTGAGATCCACACTTTTCATAACCTCACTCCAAAACCAAGGTAACTTTCAGGGAAATGGAGAAGGAATATCATAAAGAGATGAAAAGGCCTAGTGACTTGATTTTTCCATCAGACTCCCTTTTAGAAGATGAAGAAATAGGCGATAGAAGCAGCACTGGCACAGGGGAAAGCAAATAAAATTAGAGCCATAGGTGTGCTCACTGGCCCCATACCTATCTAGCCCCAGCCCAACATTCAGCACCCTTCCCAATTCTGGTGTTTTGAGCAACACACACACACACATAAATTCATACAAAGATCAGGCTGGCCTAGGACCTTGCTCCAGGGTTTCTTAGAGTTGTGAACAGGACATATTTAAAGCTTTGCCCCATTGTCTCAGCTGGGCAAAGGGAGAAAGGGACCGAGGCCTCAGTCTGACAGAAGAGAAGTGAAGCCGCAGGCCAAGGCCAAGGCAGACGCCATTTTGCAGAGAGCCAGCCCTGTTGGCTGAGGAGGACTCCACCCGCACGCGTTCTCCCATCCAATGGCTACCCTGAGGGGAAACAGGCAGTCTCAAATGACAGACCCAGAGGCACCACCCACTGCTTCACCAGAGGAAGAGGTGTGTTAGCTCAGGGAGGGAGGGCCACACTCAAGAGGCCTGTCTTGAAAACGTCAACCAAATCTGAATCTCTATCCTTCCTGTTCAACATCCTTTCTCAGAAGAGAAGCAGCAAGCCACCTGCCTGCATGGGCTGCTTTATCTCCAGGGAGCCTGGCTTTGTTCCATTCATTATCAGGGGCACCCACTTTTTATGTCATCCCACTGACAACTCATGCCAAACCCCCAGGCAGGGACTGTAGGGTTCACTTCAGGAATGAAAAAAGTGAGGGCTAGACTCGGCTCCCAGCCCTACATCCATTGAAACCCCAAGGTGCACTGCTCGAGGCTGACGTGGATCTGCATGATGGGGCTGGCTTTGTGGGTGTCTGACACATGCCCTGGGCTAACGCTCTGCTGTCGCGGGGTCCATGTTTGCATTTTGCATGGGGCACCACAAGCTACACAGCTGGTCTTGTGCATAACTCACAGCCAGGCATACAGTTGGGACTTAATACATTCTTTTATTAATTGACTGACGTCTCCAGACCCTTTCAAGGGGCCCTGCAAGCTACCTGGCAGCCATGGCCTCACGTGTTGGAGGCCTGGGAGCGTAACACCAAGTTCCACGGATACTTGCTGAGGCTTCACCACGCGCAAAGCCTGGCAAGAGGGTCCCTTGGCAGATGGCGAAGGGAAGGGTGTCCCGAGCAGTCAGATGGTATTAGGCTGGAGGGGAAGGTCTGGCCAGAGGGATCCTGGTGGTGCAGCTTCAGGCCAGCTGTGTCTGCTGTGGCGTCTCCCAGGCACTCTCACCCGGAGCACAGGCCCAGGCTCAAAGAGGAGTTCTCAACTTCAGGGATGAGTTCTCTGCGTTCTCGGCTTTCTGGGTCAGATGTGGAGCCCAAGGGGACGCCCTCCCAGGTGCTGAAGCCCCCTGAGCCCTGGCCTCTGTGTGGGCTCCGTGTGACCCCAGGCCCAGCCCACTCAGGGGTCCTTCCTGGTCCCAGACGCAGCTGCAGAAAACCCAGCTTCAACCGCTTCCAGCTCAGCAGCTCCTGCTGGACACGATGTCACGCTCACGTCCTCCACGGCAGCCGCCTGTTTGCCAGGCGACGTCTGGGAGAATACACTGCCCGGCTTGGCCACAGCCCGGAAGGTGAAAAAAGAACCTTAAATGGGGAAATTCTCACGTTGGCCAGTCCTAGCTCAGCACCTGGAAGCTGTCCCGAGCGCAGCCAGGCCCGTGCAGCCTCAGCTCGGGTTACAGTGGGAGGAAAGCACAGCTTCTCCAGCGCAGCAGCTGCCTCACACCCAGTCTCCTTGTGAAAACATCAGCCCATTATTATCCCAACCTAAGGAACTGCAGCTGTCTACCTCTAGTTATTATACAAGGCTTCCTGGCCAACTCAGCTTCCTGCCCGACTCCAGGGCAGCCTCCCCTGTCCTTCAAGGAGATCTTCAATTTAACATCTGCGAGGACCCAGAAGACAGGACGTGCACGCAGCAGCTCCACGGCAGCAGGTGAGAGGGACTGTGATTGCTCATGTAGCTTCAAGGCGTCAGCCCGAAATGCAGAAGAAAGCTCAGGCTCCCCAGCTGGCAACAGCTAACAGCTATGGAAGATGCCAAATGCATCCTTCATCCAGACCCCAGCAGCCTGCGGCTGACGAAACCTTGTTTTCTCTGTACCTGGATGAGGACATTGCCCATGCCCCCAGCATCTCACCCAGAACCACTCCCATGCAATTAGGATCCCTCTCCAATGTGTTTAGTTAGAACAGAACATCTTTATTATAATTTTTTTTATTGTGCTAATACATGAACATAAAATTTACTATCTTAACCATTGAGTGTAAAGCTCAGTAATGTTAACCAAATTCACACTGTCATGCAACCATCACTGCTATCCACCTCCAAAACCTTTCCGTCATCCCACACTGAAACTCTGTGCCCATGAAATAATAACTCCCCATTCTCCCTTCTCCCCAGCCTCTGGCAACCACCATTCTTTATCTCTACGAATCTGACTACTGTAGGTACCTCATGTAAGTGGAATCATGCAGTATTTGTCCTTGAGGTTCATCCATGTTGTAGCATGTGTCACAATCTCCTTCCTTTTTAAGGCTAATATTCTCTTGTACATATACAGCATATTTGTTTACCCATTCATCCATTGATGGACATATAGGTCACTCCCACCTTTTGGCTGTCATGAATAATGTCGCTGTGAACATGAGTGTTCAAATATCAGTCTCTGCTTTCAATTATTTTGAATTTCAGTTCTGGGTTCAGAAGTGGGATCATATGGTAACTCTAGTTTTGATTTTTTGAGGAACCATCATCTGGTTTTCTATTGTGGCTGTACCATTTTACATTCCTATCAATGGTGCACTAAAGAGTTCAAATTTCTCCACATTCTTCCAACACTTGTTATTTTCCATTGTTCCGTGTATTAGTCCATTTTCACAGCACTGATAAAGACATACCCAAGACTGGGCAATTTACAAAAGAAAGAGGTTTAATGGACTTACAGTTCTGCGTGGCTGGGGAGGCCTCGCAATCATGGCGGAAGGCGAAAGGCACGTCTCACATGGCAGCAGACGGGAAGAGAGCTTGTGCAGGGAAACACCCCCTTATATAACCTGATCTTGTGAGACTTCTTCACGATCCCGAGAACAGCACAAGAAAGACCTGCCCCCATGATTCAATTACCTCCCACCAGGTCCCTCCCACAACATGTGGGAATTCAAGATGAGATTTGGGTGGGGACACAGCAAAACCATATCATTTTGTTTTACAGTAGCCATTGTAAAAAGTGTGAGGTGTAGAAAAGAACATTTTTACACAAAATATTTCCTCTGTGGTAAGTTAGGAGAGCGAAAAATGAAAGTCTAACTCATAGCATCTTTGCATTCAGGGTGCGTCATGACTGCCGAGGTCTCTTTGTAAAAGGGCTAATACAGATGTCTTGTCAACAGTCATCTTGGTGACATTTATTGCCTCTGGAAAAAAATGCCATTCATCCCCAAATGCAGGCCACTTACAAGTGCTTTCTCCACTCAGTGAAAGGAAACAGCAGGAAAGAGAGAAAACTTTTTCCAATGTAGGGAAAATTACCATAAGCCATTAATTATTTTTTAATAAAACACCAGAAATTATAGATTTTCTATAGTATTTATAGACACTATTTTCAAAGTAGAAACCTTGGGAGTTTAGCTGCATATTCCACAGATGATGTTGTTTAGGGTTCCTCTCTAGGAAAGTCTTTCAGACCAAACATAATTACCATTTGGAAAATCGGCTCCATTTACTTATGATCATGCACAGACACGGTTCCCAAGGACTCTTGCTTGCTCCCCAAATCGAATCCACTCTCAAATCATGGTACCCTTAACCTGAATGCTGCGGCACCCAGGGTATTCTACAGAAAGCCTCGCAGTCCCCAAATGCCACTGCAAAGTGCCTTGAGCAACAGCGGCCTCTGGCCAGTGAGTGTGGGCAGCCACTGCTCTTGAGGAAGGTGGGGCCTGGAGGCTCCCAGTGCCCGCTGGAGTGGGCAAGTCCAGCTCAAAAGCATGAACCAGGTCATGTTCATCCCTCGGTCCCTGGTGCCTGCTACTACATCAGCCATGTCATAGACAGTCAGAATTATTAAAGAGACTTTTTCTAAAACGTCTCAATAATTCTGATTGTCCATGATAGAGCTTATATATGGATTATATATTTAATCATATCCTGTAGAAGCAGCAAGTGTTCTCCTAAGGGATTGGCATGCTACAAAGCACTGTTAAATGTGTAACAAAGCATACGCAGGGCTGGCAATCGACGAACCATCCACAGGAGTGAGCAGGCATCCATCTGGCAATGGGTGGTGGCATTGTGTCTATTCTAGGATTTTTTTTTGGGGGGGACAGAGTTTCACTCTTGTCACCCAGGCTGGAGTGCAATGGCATGATCTCAGTTCACTGTAACCTCTGCCTTCCCGGTTCAAGTAATTCTCCTGCCTCAGCCTCCCAAGTAGCTGGGTTTACAAGTGTGCACCACCACGCCCAGCTAATTTTTGTATTTTTAGTAGAGATGGGGTTTCATAATGTTGACCAAGCTGGTCTCAAACTCCTGACCTCAAGTGATCCGCCCACCTCAGCCTCCCAAAGTGCTGGGATTACAGGCGTGAGCCACCGCGCCCGGCTTATTCTGAGATTTTTGAAAGGAACAAAAGCTGCATTGTCCAGTGTCTGGAGCTGGGGTCACAGAACTTCCCCAGATGACTGAGACGTCATGGGGCTCAGAGTTTGCAGCACATGGCCTGAGAAATGCAACCAAAATCCTTTCTTGATTCAAAACCAAATGTTAAGTGAGATTTAACTCTTTGTGGAGGGCCAGGCGTGGTGGCTCACACCTGTAATCCTAGCATTTCGGGAGGCCAAGGCAGGCAGATCACCTGAGGACAAGGGTTCCAGACCAGCCTGGCCAACATGGTGAAACCCCATCTCTATTAAAAATACAAAAATCAGCTGGGTGTGGTGGCACATGCCTGTAATCCTAGCTACTCGGGAGGCTGAGGCAGGAGAATCGCTTGAACCCAGGATGCAGAGGTTGCAGTGAGCCACGATTGTGCCACACTGCACTCGAGCCTGGGCAACAGAGGAGACTCCATCTCAAAAAAAAACAAAAAACAAAAAACAAAACAAAACAAAAACAACCTTTTTGTGGAGAAACAAACTGTCCCCAAGCTAAAGATATGATAAAGTTCTCCCTTCCACAACTTTACTTCCAAATTCACAGAGTTGGAAAAGCAAGCATGCAGTTTGGGAAGTAGTTTCTTTAAATTTAAAACAGTCATTAAAATTAAAAGTTGACATATTCGTAGCAACTCTAATAAAAAGCTGGTATTTTTAATCTAACGGATTACGTTATTAAGGAATATTTCCGTGTATTTTATAAAGGGAGAGTTTTGGTACGAACATGTAACACATTTTGTTTATGTTATTCAAGTAAAGCAACCAAAGAAAAATCAGTGTTCCTCAAAGAGGGCTGAAAACGTAAGAAAAAAAAATGATACAGCCACATCGACACCAATGACATACAACAGTTGTATCCCCCAAAAAAGAAATGGTCCAAGTCCTGACCCTCAGTACCTGTGAATGTGACCCTACATGGAAAAAGGGTCACTGCAGGTGGAATCAAGGTAAGATGTGGTCACACTGCAGTAAGGTGAGCCCAGATCCCATGACTGTTGTCTTTATAGGAAGAGGGAAGTCTGGACAGAGACACGCAGGGAGAATGCCATGTGACAATAGAGGAGGGACAAAGAGGGACACAGCTACACGCCCAGGCATCCTACCTACCTCAGAGGCGGATACCACCGTTACCGCCCACTTACTAATGAGGAAACCGAAGCCCAGACAGGTGGCCCAAGGTCTGATTTCCAAGCCTGAATTCCTAACAACATGCCTATTTCCCCTCTGAAGGGAAACATCTTTTCCCTCTCGCATGTCAGCTACAGGCCAAATCCTGTCTCACCTGGTCACAAACACAGCAGCATCCACCAGGGGCGGGTCGTCCTTCCCGCCGGGAACCTGGTTATTGCCGAGGTATCGCGCTCCTCCATACTCCTCGTTCTGCCAGTGACAGAAGCTCTCCAGGGACCGCTCACCATGGTGCCCAATGGACAACTTAGCCTAGAAAAAGTCAGGGGACAGTTAGAGACACAAACGCCTGGGAGGCCAGAGTTTATATTCAGACTATGGCAAGGACGTTAAGGTGGAGGCAGTCACTCACTGAGACATCATCTGATGACTCACTGCCCTCGAAGAGAAGCCTGATGCTAGTGGGTATGTGGCATAGATCCAGAGAATCCATCAGGGGCCTTATATATAGGTGCAAATGATGACTATGCTGTTTCTTAAAAAAGGAATCTTCTTTTCTGCAAACAGAACAGTATCCCAAACCAAGCGATGCTCCCTCAGTCTCATGGTGATGGCTGGACTCGGCAGGTAACATTAGCATGTGGCAAGGCACTCCATCGAAAGACCAGAAAATCATGCTGCCCTGAACCCAAACTGGGGTCGCAGCTCTAATGTAGTTTCAGAAGGGAAGCCACCATGCCAGAGACCTTGCCATCAAGCTTTGCACTATCCTAGAGACTCCATACGAGACCCTCTGGGAGTGGAGGGGGATGTGTGTGGGCTCACTGCTTAGGGTTCCCTGAGATTCTCAACAGCCCACCCTCACACCACGCTTCCAGTACTGATGCCAGCTTTCCTCTCACACTGGCAAAGTCACAGAGGCTGACGGAGACCAGCAACTCCCTGGAGCCCTGCTTAGCGTTCAACAGCAATTGGGAAGCTCCGGCCCAGCCACATTTTCTGCATGCTTGAAAGGTGCCTGTGGGGACTTACGGGACGTTGTCGTAGCAGGACGAGCTTGGTCACTTGAATGTTAATTTTAATCCCCAGGCTCTGGTGCTGAAACATATTGTATACCTATCAAGACAGAAAAAAGAAATAAAGATAAAAGATAAAAAATTGTTAAAATGCAGTAGTATCCTAGATGAGAACTTGGAACACAGAAAAGAGATTATGTAAAAATAAGGAAATAGAAATAAAGTGTAGACTTCAGTTTATAACACTGTATCGGTATTGGTGCATTGATTACAACACACATGCCATTCTAATATGAGAGGCTCATAATGGGGAAACCGTATGGCAGCTCTCTGTACTAACTGATCAATTTTTCTGTATGTCTAAAATTGTTCTAAAATACAAATTCCATTCGTAAAAAATTTAAAAATCAATATTAAAAATATAGGTTGGACTCTTCCAGGACTAAGGAAAAAAAAAAAAAACTAAAGAATAATTATGTGAAATTCAAATGTCAGTGTCCATACATCAAGTCTTATTGGAACAAAAAATACACACGTGAGAAACATAACCCAGATTTTATTTAAAAGCTTGTCCAGGAAAGCCAAAAATGTCCTTAAAAATGGATTTGCCAAAAGAAAAATGTATATAAGAGAAACCTCTAGAATCATACACATGTGTGCAAACATACATATATAGTATGCTTACGTATATGTATAAAGCTAAGCTGGAAATAGTTGGTTAAAATAAAACACGCATAGGAAAGGTGGCTTTGGAAAAACGAGCAGAAGGCTGAAAACTTCCACTCTGGGCTTTCATGCTTGGAGTTTAAGGCAACCTTCCTGAAGGGGCTGGGGGAGAAGACAGATGCCTGCTGCTGAACGCCAGCCTGTGTCATCGCTAACCCTTGTCACACTCCACCAAGGCTGGCATCTCCACCACTCTCAGCTGGGAAACAGGGAAACCAGTTCATCGAGGTAAAGCCACCTGCGTGAGACCCACAGCCAGTCCCAATGGCTTCATTCAAACTCAGCCCTGTCCAGCCAGAAGGTCCACATTCCTTCTTTATTCCCTCAAGTCCCATTGTAACCAAAGTTTGTCACTGAAATGAACTGCAATAACAGAAAAGGACCTATCTCTCCATTTTGCATGTCTTGTTGCAGAACTTAACTGTGAGGACCTAAACATCAAGCAGCCACAGGAAAGTGATTCAAGAGGAAGAGAAGGGAAACCTGGAATGAGGCGAAGGAGTCAAAATTGACATGAATGGAAAAAGTTCACTGCAGCTGACGAGCCCCAGGTCATGACTCTGCCGAGCTCCTTTGCCGTAACGTGGAGACAGCAAGATTGCGAGAGGTACACGGAGAGCACACTAAAGGTAGTGGCAGTTGGAAGGTTGGAGGGAATAAGAATGAGAATCTTTTAAATATTCTACTTGGTTTTTACCTATAGACATAACCCAGGGGGGAGAATTTTCCAGCAGGAACATCAAAACTTTCTCCAGCTGGTGCTGTGTCCACGTTATCAATACATTAGCAGCAGCAGCAAGCGATGAGCATGGCAGACAGCACCACCAGGGTCAACTCAGGCCAAGCAGAGCCACTCAACGCAGCCGCGCCCAGCCCACGGGTGCTAGAAGCCAGGCACGCAGTGTTTGAGCATCTCCGTGACAAAGGAATCAGCTGTGTCACTGCTCGAATTTTACTCTTTGAAAACCATTATTACAGTTAAAATGACACCTATCTTTGTGTGATGTAATATTCTTTCACACGAGGAAAAATAGAACACATCCAGTTGTTCTGTTCTCACTTTTGTGATTTCCAAAATCTCCTTTCCTCAAGAACAACTAGCTGTTGTTTTCTTAGTACCGGACCATCCACAAGCCAGTTCTGAAGTCATCTATTCATGATCTATCCCCAAGCCTGAGGGAGGAGGTGGGAGGTACCCAACTTGTTCCTGTTTTGATAGTTCAAGAACCATCCAATGGCTGTAATTCAAATTTTCCCTAAAATATTCAGCATCAGAATTGGGTCTAAACTGGTAAATTTCAGTTCAAAACATGAAAATTAGGAAGAATGAAAACTTGAAGTTACGAGGGAGCAAATTCAAGTTGCGCAGTGTTCACTGAGATTGCACAGCACAATCTAAACACTGCCTGTCATGCCAACCCCAGTCAAAACCAGAAACATTAAGGAATACTACAGGTTTAAAGAAGTAACACGAGAAAGCAATCCTCAGTGATATTCTGATACGCCACCAAAGCAAAGACTGCAAGGAACGGTGCAAGTTTTAGGAAGAACAAAACTGTAGGAACAGGCTCCCTTGTCAAAATCACCCATTTTCTCCTTGCCAGGCTGATGACAGTTCAGAGCCACGTGCACCCCATACGCCACTAGCCCCAAGCTCAGTCGCCTCCCTTGGAACAAATGCCACTAAAAAGATGAGAGACGGAAGGGGGATGGGAAAGCTTCATGTTCCAGGGGCTAGGGGGAGGCAAAAATGGGAAGGTGTTCAATGGGTACCGAGTTTCAGTTTTGCCAGTTAAAAAAGCTGTAGAGATTGACTGCACAACAATATGAACATAAGAATACTGAACCACACAGTTAAAAATGGCTAAGGTGGTAAATTTCAGGTTAAGTGTATTTTACTACAATTAAAAGTCCAAAGTTAACGAATTAAAAAAATAAAGCTTCATGCTCTAAATAACGTTCTCTAGCAAGCCTTTTAAGAAGATGTTTCCCCTTGACATGTAACTAGGGCACTGACATCCAAGAGGGCAGGTACCAAAGCCTGAGCACAGCTCAAGCACTTTGTCACCTGCCAGGTGCTGACCACAGGCTCTGACAAAGCTCAGAGCACAGGGCAAGGCGCACATTCAGAATCAACTGAGGTCCTGCGCCAAGCCAGGCGAGCCAGATGAAAATCCAATGACAGTCACAAAACACAAGGTACAAGCCTCAAAGACATGTAACAAAGTCTCGTCTTCTTTTTTTTTTCCCATGGAAACTCATGCTCAGGAGAAGTCTTGGAGGCGATGGCTATATGATGTTCAGGGAAGACACCTGGTGGGGGAGGGAACAGCGCAGCCAAGCGTCTGGAAATTCTGTCTCCGGCGTCCAGCTCTGGCTGCGTCCCAGCAAGTGTTCAGCCCTGGCTGAGTTTGTCACATTTCCTTGGCAGCCTAGGGGCCTAGCAGGGTGGACCTGCCGCCTGCAGCACACTACGGCTTCTCTGGCTAGGCAATGTGGGGACACAGTAAGGGAGGGGCAGACAGGGACCAGAGAAGGAGCCATGGTTGGAGGCACAAGGAGAGGAGCTGCTCTCCACGCCAGGCTGGGCTTCACAAGGGCACCACCTTCCTGTATGACCCAAGGCCTCCCCAGAGCCAGACAGGGACGTGTGGGTGACACTCTCAGGTTGCATACACTGCTATTAAGACCCCCAAACAGGAGAAAGCTATGCTCTGTAACACAGTGTCTGAGTGGGGTCCCCGAAGCAGCAGCACCAACATTACCTGGGCACTTGTTGGAAACGCACATTCTGGAGTCCACCCGAGCCCCGGCTGAATCAGAGACCCTGGGGTGGGCAGGCCATCTGTGTTGAACAATGCTCCTTCCCCACCCTGCTCCAGGGCCTCCACACCCACCGGAGTGTGGGAACCTGCGAGTGTTCTAGCACTATGCTAGTCTTGCTGGTCACCAGAGAGAGGCTTATCTCTTTCACATGGTAACTGAGTAAAATTGATGTCATTTTCCCTCCAAACAGAACTTGCCTGGAACAGCTCAGGTTTTTCATTCCACTCCATGGTCGTTAAGGAAGCTAAGAACAACCAAAGCTCTGTCAAGCGGCCCCATTTTCCAATTTGGCTGCCCACACCCACAGTTTCTGGTATCAGCACCACCTGCTTCCGTCTGCAATTTGTTCTTTAAAATATTCCTGCTCCTGTGTCACCGCCACCGCAACCAAAGGAGAATCACATGATGTACACAGAAAACCAGCACAGCACATCTGGAAACCCACAACTGTGGGGCCAGAGCACCGTGCTGCAGTTTGGGTCAGCTCGGGCGCCCGGCCCGATGGAAGCTTCACCCTCCACATGTACCTGCACAGGTGAGTGGTTTGCCAGGGACACAGAGCCAGGAGCAGAACTCCATTCTCCCAGGTAAGAGGCAGGCAGAAGCCTATTTTAAAACACTAACCAGAGCACATCCCTCTTCTGCTTAAGCCCATGCAGCAGCTTCCCACTGCCTGGAATGAAGCTGCTCTCCACACCCTGGTCTCCCCGCCTGCAAGGTCGGCCTGCCCGCTTCTCACTGTGCCCCCATCACCCTCCCCATCACCCACAAGCAACCAGCTATTTCTGTGCTTCTCCAATACCAGCCTGACCACTGGCTGGCTGCTTATGTTGGCTTAACACCTTCCCCTCTAAGGCCACCTCACTCCTCTCAGAGAGATGGCCCTGATACCTCTGTCACTGCTGTCACCTGGTTCTCTGCAGGGCACTTACCATGCTCTGGTTTTCCTTCTCACTGATTTGCATGTTGAATGCTGCCTGTCGTTCCTACTACGTGAGCTCCATGAGGATGAGACCTCCAGTGGTCCCTACTCTATCCTAGAAGAGGACACAAGGGTCCCTAGCACACACTAGGTACCCAACAAATAAATCTGAGTAGAGTCAGTCAATTGTTTTTATATTTCTGGTGAAACAGAACATAAAATTTACCATCTCAACCATTTTTAAGTGTACAATCGTGTACTTAACTGTAGCATTAATTACATTCACGTTATTGTACAATTAACCTCCTGAACTCTTTTCCTCCTCCAATACTGAAGCTCTATACTCAAGAAACACTAACTCCCCCTGCCCCCAACCCAACCTCCATTCTACTTTGTTTCTATGACTTGGACACTGCAGTTACCTCATGTAAGCAGAGTCAATTAGCACTTATATTTTTGTGACTGGCTGATGTCACTTGGCATACTGTCCTCAAAGTTCATCCATGTTGTGGCATGTGTGGGAATTTCCTTCCTTTTTAAGGCTGGATAATATTCCATTGTATGGACACTCCACGTTTTGTTTATCTGCTCATCTGCCAATGGACACCTTGGCTGTTTTTGCCATCATTCGGCCATTGTGAAGAATGCTGCTGTGAACATGGGTGTACAGATATCTCTTCCAGGCTCTGCTTTTAATTCATTTCTTTATTTTCGTGGTAGGTCTAAATGAATATATATTTATAATGTCAACATTTAGTTTAGATTCAGGGGTATGAGTGCAGGTTGGTTACATGAGTATATTGTGAGATGCTGAAGTTTGGGGTACGAATCACCCCATCACCCACGTACCGAGCATAGTACCCAGAGGTAGTTCCTCAGCCCTTGCCCCCGTGTCTCCCTTCTCTAGTAGTCCCCAGTGTCTGCTGCCACCTTTTAAAAAATTTTATCTGTAATTTTTGTGGGTCCATAGTAGGTATATACATGTATGGGGTACATAAAACATTTTGATACAGGCATACAGTGCATAATTATCACATCAGGGTAAACGGAGTACCCATCACCTTAAGCATTTATCCTTTGTCTTACAGAAAACCCATTTACACTTTCGGTTATTTTAAAATGTACAATTATTGACTATAGTCACCCTATTGTGCTATCAAATACTCTATCTCATTATTTTTCTAACTATTTTATTGTTGTCATCTTTATATCCACATGTACCCAGTGTTTAGCTCCCACTTCCGTGTGAGAATATGCAGCATTTGGTTTTCTGATCCCGCATTAATTCACTTAGGATAATGGCCTTTAGCTGTATCCACGTTGCTGTGAAGGACGTGAATTGTTCTTTTTTACGGCTGTGTAGTATTCTATGGTGCATATGTACCACATTTTCTTTTATCTAGTTTACCACTGATGGGCATCCAGGTTGATTTCATGTCTTTGCTATTGTGAACAGTGCTGTAATGAACATATGCATGCATGAGTTTTTATGGTAGAATGATTTATATGCCTTTGGGTGTACACTCGGTAATGGGATTGCTGGGTCAAATGGTAGTTCTGTCTTGAGTTCTCTGAGAAATCTCCAAACTGCTTTGCACAGTGACTGAACTAATTTACCTTCCCACGAACAGCGTACAAGCATTTTTCTCTGCACCTTGCCAGCATCTGTTATTTTTCTCACTTTTTAATAATGACCATTCTCACTGGTATGAGATGGTATCTTGTGGTATTGATTTGCATTGCTCTGATGATTGCCAATGTGGAGCATCTTTTCACATGTTCGTTGGCCGTGTGTATGTCTTCTTTTGAGAAGTGTCAGTTCATGTTTTTTGCACACTTTTTAATGGGGTTGCTTTTGCACTGTTTAAATTCCTTATAGATTCTGGATGTTAGACCTTTGTCAGATAGTTTGCAAATATTTTCTCCCATCCTGTAGATTGTATTCTTATTAAACTACCAACATTATTTTCACAGAATTAGAAAAAACTATTCTAAACTTCATAAAGAACCAAAAAAGGGGCAGAACAGCCAAAGCAATCCTAAGCAAAAATAATAAAGCCAGAAGCATCACATTACCTGACTTCAAACTATACTAGAAGGTTACAGTAACCAAAAAACATGGCACTTATACAAAAACAGACACATAGACCAATGGAACAGAAACAGGAACCCAGAAATAATGCCAAATACCTACAACCATCTAATCTATGCTGCTATAAAGACACATGCACACGGATGTTTATTGTGGCACTATTCACAATAGCAAAGACTTGGAACCAACCCAAATGTCCAACAATGATAGACTGGATTAAGAAAATGTGGCACATATGCAACATGGAATACTATGCAGCCATAAAAAATGATGAAATGATGAGTTCATGTCCTTCGTAGGGACATGGATGAAGCTGGAAACCATCATTCCCAGCAAACTATCGCAAGGACAAAAAACCAAACACTGCATGTTCTCACTCATAGGTGGGAATTGAACAATGAGAACACATGGACACAGGAAGGGGAACATTACACACCGGGGATGGTTGTGGGGTGGGGGAAGGGGGGAGGGACAGTATTAGGGGATATACCTAATGCTAAATGACGAGTTAATGGGTGCAGCACACCAACATGGCACATGTATACGTAGTAACAAACCTGCACGTTGTGCACATGTACCCTAAAACTTAAAGTATAAAAATAATAAAAAAATACAGATCTCCTTGAAAAAAAGGCACACATGGCATGCGTTAAATCAAGTTTTATAAAAATGATTAAAGTTGAAACTTTAAAAACAAAACAAAACAAAAATAAGCAATGTGAAAAGACTCCCCACTCAATACATGGTGCTGGGATAGCTAGCTACATGCAGAAGAATGAAACTGGACCCCTATTTTTCACCATATACAAAAATTAACTCAACATGGATTAAACATTAAATGCGAGTCCTCAAACTATAAAAACCTTAGAAGAAAACACAGGAAATACCTTTCTGGACAGCGGCCTTGGTAAAGAATTCATGACTAAGTCCTAAAAGCAATTGTAACAAAAACAAAAATTGACAAGTGAGATCTATTAAACTACAGAGCTTCTGTGCAGCAAAAGAAACTATCAATTCATTTCTTTATGTACCCAGGAGTGGAGGTGTTATATATACACGTCATATAAGTAAGCTTCTTTTATACTCTAGCCTTTATGGTAACTAGACACATTGCTGGCATTTTGACTGACTGATTTTTAATTTTTACTTTTTAGGGGCCAAACAGCATCTATTGCTGTATTCATTGAGGAAAACCGCTCCCAGGAGGTGAGCTCTAGAGAATGGCAGGGACCCTCTTCGCACCATGGAAACCTCAGTGGATGGAGACTCACTCTGCCTGCCCCAGCAGCCCCAGAACAGTCCTGTTCTGTGGATTCCCTTCGGGGCTCTGATTCCTGGAGGAGGGACAGTAGGCAGTCAAGAGATGTTCTCGGGACAGAGAAGCAGCAGCAGGAATCCAGCCTGAGAGGTCAAGCCTGCATGACCAGCCCTCACTCCTCACCTGACCTTAGCCTTCATCTCTCCTGCTTCCTGGCCTCCCAAGTTCCCTCCAAACTTTCCCCAAACTCTGAGCTTGGAGACTCAGTCCTCATTTTGATTCTAGATGCCTCCCTCTATACCTCCAAAACTGGGATTCCTTTTCTACTTCAGCCAGCCCAGATCCAGCACCTGTTGCTTGTAATCAAAATCCCCAACCAATACAAGAAGGGCCAAATGCATTGCTCTAGGGTTTACAAGACTCCTTTCTTCCTTGTTCAAACATGAGAGCACTTTGCGTGATGCCAGTTTTCTCTGGGACCTCTTCCAGGCTTCATAAGCCCTTAAAAATGGCCAAGGTGGATCTGCTCTGACTGCAGCCATTTCTTCTGTGACTCTGGAGCCGTTTCTTCAACAGGGTGTGGATGAGAAGCCATTTGTAGCCGCCAGGCATTCTTTCTTGGTGCAGTTTTTCTTTTTAACCATGCTTGTTTTATCTTCTCCATCTTGTACCACCCTCGGTAAAAGACAAGACCTAGAGGAGATGGCCCATAGTTCAGTAGCCTACCTCAGGGGCATTATATTTATGCATAAACACTTTCAAACAGAGTTTAACACACCATATCCGTGGGATGTGCTTGGAATACAAAAGGCTTTCCAGAAGCAAATTTGCCAAGGAATTAAAAATGTAAAGCCAGTGTTTGTTTCTGTGACTTCGGCACTGAGTCCTTTGCAAAAGATGCTGGTATATGGCATCAGTCATTCATTTGTGCATTCACTGACTACACAACTATTTCTGGATCATCTCCTGCATGCATACCAGGTACTGAGTAAATGTTGATGGTGCAGACATAGCCCTACCTTGATAAGCTTATGGATACTGCAAAGGCAGGTGATATGTAGGATGTTTTTGAAAATTGTGGTAAAATATGCATAACATAAAATTTTACCATTTTAAACATTTTTAAGCTTACAATTAAGTGGCACTAAATATATTCACACCGTTATACACTATCACTACTACCTACGCCCAAAACTTTCTTCATCTTGTAAAGCTGCAACTCTGTACCCATTAGACAACCCTCCATTCTCTCCTCCCCCTCAGCCATCTGGCAAGCGCTATTCTACTTTCTGTCTCTGTGAATTCACTACCCTAAATAAGTGGAATCACAGTATTTGTTCTTTGGTGACTGGCTTATTTCATGTAGCATAATGTCTTCAAGGCTAATCTATGTTACAGCATGTGTCCGAATTGTTTTCCTTTTTAAGGCTGAATAATATTCCATTATACCTATATACTATATTTACCTACTCGTCCATCTGTGGACACTTCGGGTTGCTTCTACCATTTAGTTATGGTGAATAATCCTGCTATGAACATTGGTGTATAAATATCTGTTCTTTTCCCTGCTTTGGGGTAAACATTTTTGGGTGTTTACTCAAAAGTGAAATTGCTGGATCATATGGTAATTCTGTTTCGTTGAGGAATCATACCATTTTCTACATATTCCCACCAATAATGTATAAAATTTCCCATTTTTCCGCATCATTGTCAACACTTCTTCTCTTCTGTTTTGTTTTGGTGTTTTTTGTTTTATAATAGCCATGGGAATGGATGTGAAGTGGTACTTTATTATAGTTTTAATTTCCATTTCCCTGACGATTGATGCTAAGTATCTTTCCACGTACTTATTGGCCATTTGTACATCCTCTTTGTAAAAATGTCTACTCAAGTCCTTTGCCATTTTTTAAATTGAATTGCTTTTTTTTTCCTTCCTGGGTTTTAGAAGCTTTCTACATATTCTGGATATTATAAAATATTTGATTTGCAAATATTTCCTCCTATTCCGTGGGCTGCCATTTTACTTTGTTGATAGTACCCTTCGAAGTACAAGAGTTTTTAATTTTGATGAATTCCAATTTGTCTATTTTTCCTTTTGCTGCCTGTGCTTTTGGTGTTGTATCCAAGAAATCACTGCCAAATCAAATCTCACAAAACTTTTCCCCTGTTTTTTCTTCTAAGAGTTTTACCTCTTCTGTTTACGACTTTGATCCATTTTGAATTAATTTTTGTATACGTTAGATAAGGATCTAACTTTGTTCTTTTGCATATAGATATCCAGCTTTCCCAGCACCAATTCTTGAAAAGACTTTCACTTCTCTATTGAAGGTCTTGGCATCCTTATCAAAAATTATTTGACCATATGTCTTCTTTAATTTCCTTCATTGATGTTTTACAGCTTTCCATGTACAATTCTATCCCCTATTTGGTTAATTCCTAAGTATTTTATTCTTTTTGATGCTACTGAAGACAGAACTGTTTTCTTAATTTCCTTTTCAGATTATTGTTAGCATATAGAAATGCAACTGATTTTTGTGGTTGGTTTAGTACGTGGCTACTTTGCAGAGAATTTATTAGCATTCTCTCTGTGTGTGTGTAAGATTTAGGGTTTTCTACATATAATAAATATGTCATCTGTGAACAGAGATAATTTTACTACTTCTTTTCTTATTTGGATGCCTTCAATTTCTTTTTCTTGCCTAACTGCTCTAGCTAGAACTTCCAGTATTATGTTGAACAGAAGTAGCAAAAGCAGGCACTCTTGCCTTGTTCCAGATTTTAGAGAAAAAGCTTTCAGTCTTTCACCACTGAGTGTAATATTAGCTGTGAGTTTTTCATATATGACCTTTATAATGTTGAGGCAGTTTCCTTCTATTCCTAGTCTATTGAGTGCTTTTATGATGAAATGCTGCTGAATTTTATCAAATTATTTTCCTGTATAAAGTGGGATATCATTTTTTTCCTTTTATTTTGTTAATCGAGTATATCACTTTTTTTATTGATTTGCCTATGTTGAGCCATCCTTGCATTCCAGGAATAAATCCCACTTGATCATGATGTATAATCATTTTAATATGCTATTGAATTTGGTTTCCTAGTATTTTATTGAGGACTTTTACGACAATGAATATATGGACTATTGTTTTCTTATTTATAAGGGACTGTAGTTTTGTTTCTTTTCTTTGGCTTTGTTATCAGAGAATGCCAGTCTCACAGAATGAGGAAGCGTTCTCTCCTCTTCAGCTTTTTCGGAAGAATCTGAGGAGGACTAGTGTTAGCGCTTCTTTAAATGTTTGGTATAGTTTACCAATGAAGTCATAACGTCCAGGGCTATTCTTTATTAGGAGGTTTTTGATTACTGATTCAATTACCTTACTAATTATGACTCTCTTCAAATTTTCTATTTCTTTGTGATTAAGTGTTGGTAGATTTTGTGTGTCTAGGAATTTGTCCAATTCATCTAGGTTATCCATTTGTTAACATGCAATGGTCCATCGTACTCTCTTATAATCCTTTTTATTTCTGTAGAATGGGTAGTAACGTCCCTGTTTTCATTTCTGTTATTAGTAATTTGAGGCTTTTTTATCAGTTGATCTGGCTAAGGTTTGTCAATTTTCTTAATCTTTTCAAAGAACTAACCCTTGGTTTCATTGGCTCTATTGTTTTTCTGTCCTTTTCTCTCTGCTTTAATCCATACCAATCCAAAGCTAAATTCAAAGCTAGCAGAAGGAATAAAATAACTTGCTCTTCTTCTAGTTCCTTAAGTTGTAAAGTCAGATTGTTTGAGAGTTTCTTTTTAAGTGTTTACCACTATACAAAGCATCCTAAGCAGTGCTTTGTCCTTGTCCCATAAGTTTTGACATGTGTTTTTGTTTTCATTTATCTCTAAGTATTTTCTAATGTTGCTTGTGATTTCTTCTTTGCCTCTTTGGTTATTTAATAGCATGTGGTTTAATTTCTACAAATTTGTGAATTTTCCAGTTTTCCTTCTGTTACTTATTTCTAACTTCATCCCATTGTTGTCAGTGATGGTACTTTGTATAATATCTTTTCAATCTGTTGAGAATGAATTTGTGACCTAACACATGGTCTATCCTGCAGAATGTCCCGTGTTCCCTTGAGGAAAAAAAAGTCTTCCATTGTTGTTGGGTAGAGTGTTCTGTGTATGTCTGCTAGATCTAGTTGATTTATTGTGTTAAGTCTTCTATTTCCTTTTCTTCTGTCTGGTTGTTCTATCTACTAATGAGAGGGGGGATTGAAATCTCCAACTATTATTGTACAACTGTGTATTTCTCTCAATTCTCTCAATTTTATTTCATATATTTTGATGATCTGTTATCAGATGTGTAAATATTTCTAACTGTTATATCTTCTTGCTATATTGGACATTTTATTAATATACAATATCCCCTTTGTCTCTTGTAAGCTTTTTGATTTAAAGTGTCTTTTGTCTGATGTTAGTATAGCTACTCCTGTCTCTTTTGGTTACAATTAGCATGGAATTTCTTTCTCTATCCTTTCACTTTCAACCTCTGTGTCTGATCTACAGTAAGTCTCTTAGAGACCGCATATAGCTGGATCTACGATTTAAAAAACAAATTCATTCTGCCATCAATTTCTGTCTTTGATTGAAGTTTAATTAATTTACACTTCAAGTAATTACTGATAAGGAGGGACTTACTTCTGCATTTTGTTGTTTCCTGTATGGCTTGTAATCGCTTTGGTTCCTCATTTCCTGCATTACTGACTTTTTGTGTTTAGCTGATTTGATTTCCTTTCTTTTATATATATTTTCTTTCTTTTATATATATATATTTATATATATATATATATTTTTTTTTGGTAGTGAAACTTTTAATTCCCTTTTCATTTTCTTTTGTGCATATTCTCTAGTTATTTTCTTTGGGGTTACTATGGGGATTATATTTAATTAGCATTAAAGTTACAACACACTAATCTGACTTTACACCAGCTTAACTTCAATGGCATTAAAAACCTCAGCAGAATGGTTTTTTAAAAGCGAATAAATACGGAATTGTAAATTCAGATGAGGACTACCCAGGAAAGAACAGGCTTTTATGATGAGGAAAACAGGGTGGGCCTCATCAGAGGGATCAGCAAAGAGGGACCCTCTGAGGGGACATTTGCACAGAGTCCTAAAAGGCAGAGGAACTCGTTCCACAAGGCACATAAGCAGAGCATTCCTGACAAAGTAAGTCACGTTTGGGCTGCCTAGTGAAAGTCAGTGTTGATGGCAAAAAGAATGGAACAGCAGATGGGCCCTGGCCACACAGGCTGGAGGGCCACAGGAAAGGCAGGGGGTGGGGGGCCTTCCCCATCCAATGCAAGAGGAAGCCACAGAGGGCTCAATGCTGCCTAGCGACAAAGTTCCAATTCTGTTGGAAGAGGATCTTGCTGGTTATTCTGTAGCAGGGATTCAAGGGGGAAGAAAATGGAAGTGAGAAGCCTGGCAAGGAAGCTCCAGCAGCTCAAGGCCAGAAATAATGGCAGTCAGTCCCGGGTGGAGATGGAAAGCAAGGATGGGTTCCAGACATGCTTGTCACCTTCAACAAGGTGACATGGGGTCCCTGAGTCCGGGGCCGGAGTCCTTGCCCTACTGTGTACTCACGGGCTCTGCACCCTGGCTGTGTCACGTCCCCAAGCCTCCATTTCCTTCTCTGTAAAATGGGAATGACAAAATCCACCAGGTATGAGAAGGCAGTAAAGTGGAGGCACTTTGCCGTCTGAGACACCTGGTGCATCATAAGCATTCCCATCTTCCCTTGGGGTCAGTGGCTGATGCTAATCTAATACATCAAAACATGAGATGCTATGAAACTTGGAGCAAACACTTGATGCCAAATTCTCCCAGCTTTGGCCACGTTATCAGCTCTCTGAGGCACTGTTAGCCCCCCGTCTGCCTTGGGGACAGGGTCCTGTCTCGGTTACGCCTTGGCAGTCAGGTCAGCATACATGGGCGAGCCGGGCCTCTGACCACAGAGACCTAAGTGGGAGGGTGGGAGGGAGTGGGTGCCTGGCCATCAGCACGAATCACGCTATTTCCCGTAACTTGGAGAGAAATGTGTTGGAATGAAGGTGGCAACCAACTCTAGCAGGTTTCCTTCCAAATGTGGAGGGGTTAAGGAGACAGGGCCACTCCCATCCCACAGCCCCCCAGAAAACATGCTCTGGAGGGAAACAGATGGGCTCGCTGGCATCACGTTCTGCTCTCTGTTCCACGGGGCTTGTCTAATGACAGACCTCCTGGCCCAGCCACAATCCCTTCCCTTCCTCCTGGCTTAAAGGTTATCTCACTTGCTAACAGAAAGCCCTTTTCTAAAACAGCCACAGGCAGGAGAGAATTCTTTGGGTTTCCTAAAATAGGATTTGAGGGATTGAGAAAGGGAGGTGCTGGTGGAGGTGGTCTTGTTTAAACAAGGCGTCATGTCTGAACAGAACTTGTTTCTCAATTTACTGAATGGTGGTCCAGGGCTAGAGCGGCAAGAAAGGGCTGCTGCGGTGTAAGCCCACCCCTGCGAGGGGGCTGATGACTCTGCTTCCATTCGCCTTCTGGCTTGGATCAAAAGGGCCCAGAAACCGTAAGTACAGACGACAGAAGGACTCAGAGTCATCACACCCAGCCCTTCTCACAGCGGGATCACCCTCATTAGGCAGCCTCCTCCGGAAACATCTCAATCCAAACTTCACGTGTTAGCTCTGGGTCTGCCCTCAGTCCCGGGCTCTTGAGCCACCAGCGTCTTAGAACAAGCAGCTGCAGGGGGTGAAGGGTGTTCAATCAAAGGCAAAAAAAAGAGCCCTTCAGTCTTTACGGCCCATGAGGGGTGCGGGGTGGGAGGGCCTGTCTCCATGTACCAACCTCATTCGCTTCCCACTCCCTGCCTGGGATCCAACAGCCACCCCTGTCTGGATGATAAATTATGAAAGCAAGTATCAAAGTTGAAGCTCTGCCTTATTACTACCTTAGCTGTTGTAATGAATGTTTATTCCTTGCACTTGTGCCCTGGATAATTAAAAAAAGAGAGAGAGATAAAATAATCTGCAGATGAAAACATCTGGTGCAGAGCCAAGCACCTCCAGCCCTCCATTCAGGTATGCTCCGGGCAGACTGGAGAATGCAGCCCGTCATTAACCGGCCACCGGGGAGACCTGGGTTTGTGCACATGAGGAACACGGAACTATTTCTCAGAAATGAGTATCATCAAAAGTTAACACTGAACTATTTCTCAGAGCTGAGCACCATCAAAAGTTAACTTAAGCAATTCCATTTCCAGGTGTATGCCCAAAAGAATTGAAAGCAGGGACTTGAACAGAGATTTGCACACCCACGTTCATAGCAGCATTATTCACAGTAGAAAAAGGTGGAAACAACCCAGGCATACACTGACGGGTAAATGGATAAGAAAAAGGTGGTGCGCGTACGTGCAACGGGATACTACTCATCCTTAAAAAGGAAAGCCATCCTGACACATGCCACAACATGGATGAACTCTGTGGACATTATGCTGACTGAAGTAAGCCATTTGTCCACAAGAGGATAAATACTGCATGATTCCACTTATATGAGGTATCTAGAGTCATCAGATTCATACAGTCAGAAAGTAGGATGGCGGTTGACAGGGCTGGGGGAGAGGGAAAGGGGGAAGATAGTGTTTAATGGGTAGGAAGTTTCCATTTTACGGACAGTGAAAAAGTTCTGGAGGTGGATGGTGGTGGTGGTTGCACAACAAGGTGAATGCTTTAGGCCACTGAGCTGGTACGCATAAAAATGGTTCAGATGGTGAATTTTGTATTACATGTATTTTACCCCATTTAAAAAAAAAAAAACACACACACAAAGAGAAACATGCAAAAAAAATTTTTTTAAGTTAATGGAACTTCCAGAGTTGCTGACTTTGAAGGAGGGGGTGGGAGCAGCATGGCACCCTTACACGCCCAGTGAGGCCACATCAGAAAGCAGATCCCCGGCCCAGGGCCCCAGGGGCCTCCTTGGCAAGTGCCTTGCAGAAGAGCCTGGCATATGAGGAAACGCGTGGGTCCAGCGGCTCGACATGAGGCCTCTACTCTGAGTGCTGCCAAAGCAGCCTCCCTTCAGAGCACAGCAGGGGTGAGGGGCGTGGAGGAGACAGAGGGAGTTTCCTACACATAGAGACACGTCCCAAAAGCCAGTCCTGGAAAGTCTTCAACAAAACGGAAGACCAAGTACCAGAGATCTGTCCTCCTATCAAGCAGGATTGCCGTGGGGGTCCCCACACCCACTGGGCCCAGGATTGGGGTCCTCAACATTGATCTCCCTGTGGCTGGTTAGGGGAAAGAAAGGCTTGACATGGTGGTCATAGCTCTGCCAGTGACTTCCTGTGTGACCGTGGCAACGTCCCTGAGCCTCCCTGCTCTTGGGCCTCCTTCAGCCTCTGGGAAACAAGCTGTGGGATCCCCACAAGGGGAGCATCAGTCCTGGTATCCTTTGTCCAGGCCACCACATGCCACCAGGCCTCCCAGCCACCACAGCCCCAGCTACACAACTACCAGAGTTGAGATCCCAGCAGGAATGGTGCATTGGGGGTTCATCCGGCTTTTGTGTCCTTTCCCAGTCACAGCCCCGCCCAATCCACCTCTAAAACACCAGAGGTCTCAGCAACATAACATCCACACACGGGCGAAGAGCCACCTGCAGACCCTGTCCAGCCACAAGGATCACCACCCTCTGCTATCCTCCCAGCACTATGAGCCCTCCTTTGGGCTTCATGTCAGAGCCAACTTCCTCCCCAGCACTTACCCCTGAGCTCCAGAGCTCATCACACCAAGCAAACAAGGGCGCCTGTGGCCTGGGCCAGCCCAGGCTCTGCACCTTCCCTAGACCTCAAGACCTTGGCTGCAGCTGGCCCAAAGGCCCTGCAGATTCCAGGGGTAGGCATGTCATCTCCCTACCCTACAATACAACCCACGGCTGCTGTGTCCCCACTGAAAACTCAAGCCCTGGATCATTCCCCACTGCACCCATGTCGTTTAACCTTGCCCTGTCCTCTCGCGTCACTCCCTTCCATAAGCAGCCTGACCATTTGAGGCCAGGCACCGTGCACTCACTGTGGCCAGAGCTAAATCCCTGACCTGCTGATAAGAAGCAGGCTGAGAGAGGTTCTTCTGTTATGAGTGGCTGGGCAGGAGTCTGGGCCAGGCTTGAGGCTAAACCTCATACTCAGAACATTCATACCCCTTTCCCTCTACAAAGTTCCCCTTGACCCAGATTCCACCTGACTGGGCTTCTGTCTCCTCTCCTTTAGCCAAGATCAGCAACTTGGCTATTCTACAGCTGAGGTGTAGCTGTTTCTGCTTCTCATTTCTCATTCACTTTTCAGTTTGTCCTCATCAAGCATCTACCGACAACACTCCCTAACACCATCCCATCTGGCATTGTTAACCAGGCTCCTCCTGCACCTGTCACCCCTTCTTCAGGACAACCTCCTCCCAGGTCGCTGCCCCATCCCCCCAGGGCTGGTGCTCCACGGGCTCCTTCGACAGCTTCTCTACCCACTGATACATTTCAGCCAGGCAGCGCTGCTCACTCCCCTACTTCAGCCGCCAGCTGTAGGCTGAAAAGCTCAGGTCCCTCTTTCCCACCAAGACCTCTGTCCTGTTTTCCCACCTTGAATTCAGCTTGTCCAGAATGGAAACTCTAGGCTGTGGCCCCAAAGTCATCGCTCCTTTTCTCAGCCAATGGCTCCACCACCCACCCAGAGGCCCAGCTTGAAGCCTGGGTGTAGTAGCCTGGATTTCTCTTGCCTCCTCTTCCTGCCTCTCCAACCCCCACATCCTGCCGGTCACCAATTCCTGCAGCTCCTTCCTCTTACCCCAGCCCCTCCTCCATTCCTACTCCAACCTCTCCCACACTCGCTCCAGCCCCAATGCTCCACACACTGCTTCCCATTCCAATCCACCCTGCACGCAGCCGCTGGGCTGTTCTTCCTAACATCAACCTCGGCACATTGCTCCCCTTCCCTTCAGTGGTCCCACTTCTCAGGGTAGAGCCCCTGCTCCTCAAGATGCCTGGCCCTCCCTCCCTCACCAGGCCCTGTCCACATCTTCCACACCCTTATGGCTCCCCGTTCCCGCTATGTCAAATGACTTGGTCCTTAAGAACACCTGGGAAAATGAATGGATGGGTAAAGCTAGGATGCCCTTGAAGGTCCTTCAGTGTCTAACATTTGAGGAGTGCAGCCTCACCACCCACCCATCCCCATCCCCACTGGACAAATCGGACATAGACAGACGTGGGAATCCTAACTCCTTCCTTGGTTCCCTCAACTAGGCAACCTCTCTCCTCACTTCTCGCCACACAGTAAGCTTTTTTTTCCATAGAAGTTGGAATTTGTTCCTCCTGCTAGACTATGGACTCCTTGGAGCAGGGTCTGGGATTCACATGACTTTGCCGCTTGGAGTGGGTCTTATGCTTTTGGGAAGCCTTCTGGTAACAAGTGGCCCCATCACTGAGCAGATCTGGGCACTTCACACTACACCAGTGTGGAGCCGAGGGCAGGTGCTCTTCCATCGGGATGTCCCCCAGTTACTTGCCCTCCTCAATGCCCGGAATCACCAGGCTATGTTCCCGTATCCCCAGCCCAGCGTCTTCCTCACTTGAGGAGATGAGGACACAACACCTGCTTCCAGATCTCTCATCAAGGAGAAAACAGAGCCCCCCACATCAGGACCCCGGCTCCGGACTCACCATGTTCATGACGGTCAGGATGAACCTCTGGGCGGCCTCAGCCCCGTGGTACTGCACCATGTCGGCGTCGGCCACCACCAGGGTCTCCACCGTGTGCTCGCTGGTGAGCCGGATAGCGTTCCTCCGCTCCCGCCAGTCCCGCGAAGGCCTGCCCCGCCTGGGCTTCTTCTTTTCTAGAAAATGATGGAAACATTTGTGCAGTCCTTGGCTTACCGACTTCCAAAACCATGCAGTGAACAGGCCTTCCGTCAAGCCTGCCCGAGAGAGTGGTCAGTCTCAACAGGCCTAGAGGGGCCAGCACTCAGCAACCTCCACCGTCATGTGGGTGCCCTGAGTTCACTCACATGGGGTGGTGCTGGCCCAACAGAAGGGCAAGAGCTATGAGGCCAGATGAGGGGCCCACACCCAACTCCCACCAAGCTGAGGAGGCCAATGGGGCTGAGGGGCACAGAGGAGAAAACCCACCCCTTCAGAGAAGCATGGAGAGCGGCCAAGTATGCACAGAAAGGGAGGCCTGGACCCAGCGGGCGGGGGTCTGAAAGGCCACACCCAAGGTGGATAACTAGACCAAGAAAGCTGGGCGGAGGGGACAGGACACTCCCCTGGGGGCTGGCATCCCAGTAACTCTTCTCGGACTCAGGAATCAGGAGCCACAAATATTGGTAGGCATAAAAACACTATGTTTTTTTTAAAAAATACATAATCAGAAGAAAAATCATAACACCCACATCCAGGCTAAAATGTAAATCTCCCTTTCCTCACAATAGGGAAGGATTAGTAGTAAATGGTGAGTAATTCTCCATTGATTCTTTAGATAACCTATATCCCTGTAAAATCTTACTTTGATAAACAGCTACTGTTATGAAAGAGCCTACACCTACAGGTCCAAATCTGCCATAGTCTTTGTATACGGGAACACGTCTCATCAACACAACAGGTTGATATGACAGCACGCATTTTCAGAATCTGAATATAAACAGGAAGGCTCTTTCATTTGATAGTTATTTCCATGTTAGCACTAGCCTATATGGACACATCTCTGCTCCACACAGTCTACATATGCACCAACCGGCTTCATAAAGTGACCCAATCATTCCAGGACCAAAAGTGGATACAGCAGGCCCTCTTCATCTGTAGGGGCTATGTTCCAAGACTCCCAGTGGATCCCTGAAACCATAGACAGTACCGACCCCTACATCTACTAGACTATGTTACGTCCTATGCATACATACCTACGATAACGTGTCATTTATAAATTAGGCATAGTAAGAGATTTACAATAACTAATGGAATTATAACAATATACTGTAATAAAAGTTATGTGAATGAGGTATCTCTCTCAAAATCTCTTATTATACTGTACTCACCTATTTTTGATCCCTGGTTGACCATGAATAAATGAAACTATGGAAAGTGAAACCACAGATAAGAGGTAACTACTGTATTATGAAATAATCTGAGATATGGGTTGTAATTTACAAACAAAAATGGCTATATGACAATTACAATCACAAAAAAGTGGCAAAAAATAGAAATATACAACTATAGATAAAGCCAACAGCTGTAAAAAGGCATACAGCCATTAAAGTGATACCATGAAGATGACTTAGAGATCTAGAGAGAAGCTGATATAAATCTGCATATATAGTTAGATCATGATTTTGCAAAAATCTTACATACAAGTATCTTCAGGTCCCAAAGGAAAATAAATACTAAAACACCTAGGAAGAACCAAAATATGAATAGTGATATGTGATCTTCATTTTCCTATTTTCCTCTGTATTTCCCAAATTTATATAATATGCAGGTATTACTATGTTTTAAAGAAATATCATTGAGTTTGAGAAAAACACAGGCATCACTTTTAAACTCTAAAACAATAAAACAGAAGCCCTCGAGGGAGAAAAGTATGCCATCTGATTTATCACAAAACTGCAAAATGAAGTCTTCTCAGCCCTGCAGGATGGGCCTCCTCCCTCAGAGCCAGGCCCATCTCCCCTCAAGCCTTCCAGGCCTCAGTGATGGAATAAGGGAAGAAAGCATCCATTCGAACACAAAATCAAGGTCCTAGGTGGCTCTGCCTTTGCACGTTGGTAGAAGGAAAGAGGCCGCTGGTGGAAAATCTAGTGACCTACACCCACACTCACCAGCCAGGTTATCTCTGGCCTGACCAGCCTGGAATCAGCCACCTTGTTTCCATTTGAAAGGTGCAGAGCTGATGGGCCACCCAAGCAGGAGCTCTGTTGCAACCAGCACACGCTCGTTCTCCCAGGCGATCACCATCTGCAGATGCTCCCCACGCTGGTTATTCGGTACTTGTTTTCACACCTTGTCATATATTTTTAAGTTCTAGTACAAAAAGAACTGCGTTCCTAGCATGGCCCAAAGGACACATTAGGAATACTTCTCCAGGAGCCAGCTAGCATCAACACGTGAGAGCTGAGAGCTCTCTAAGAAAAGTAACCCATCAGTCCCAGACCAGAGGGACAGGTTCTTCCTGGACACTTAACATTTCAGCATCCTGCACTGCACCGGGTACAGTGGCTCATGCCTGTAATCCCAGCACTTTGGAAGGCCAAGGAGGGCAAACCACTTTCGGTCAGGAGTTTGAGACCAGCCTAGCCAACCTGGTGAAACTCCCCTCTCTACTAAAATTACAAAAATTAGACAGGCATGGTGGTGCCTGCCTGTAATCCCAGCCACTCGGGAGGCTGAGGCAGGATAATTGCTTGAACCTGGGTGGCAGAGGTTGCAGTGAGCCAAGATCACACCACTGCACTCCAGCCTGGGCAACACAGCAAGACTCCATCTTAAAAAAAAAAAAAAAATCCTGTACTGGGTATGTGTCTTTCAAGTTTACAAAGAAAAACTAGTAAGACCTGTGCCTCCCTAGGCCTTAGAGAGCTAACCTAACAGGGTGCCGTAAACAGTGACACACTCTGAGTTAACACATGCCCCGAATGCTGAGTAACAGGTAAACGGGCAGGTGCGCTGTGGTTTTCAGAAGCTTCCACTAACGACTGTCATTGGCTCCCTTCCCCCATTCCCTAGCACACAGGTGGTGGGAAATATAAATGCTCACCGAACGAATGCATGCAGTGGGTAAAGGGTGAATAATGACACTTGCTCAAAAGTCCCATGTGAGTGCAGGGCAGGGCTTGCCACAAAATGAGTGTTGAAACCCCTGGATTTTGGAACTGCAGACAAGAGACCGTGGACTTGCATTCCTTTCCAATGGAAGTGTACTTCCTGGGGTGCTGGCAAGTGAGAACAGGAGCATTGAGGGGTGGGTGGCTAGAGGGCACCTTAGCCTTCTCCTCCCTCCCTGATCTCAACCACTCCCTCAGCAGAGACCCACAGCCATCATTTTTGATGGTCATTCCTTTTCCTACAGGGAGAAAAGAACCCCGATAAACTTTTACCTTTAATTCCCTAAACTGCAAAAATATGCTTGATAATGTTGCACAGATGCCAATATTCACAGATGATAGCATCTTCAAAAGAAAGAAGAAAAACACTAATTTCGGAATAACACATGTGCTGGATTCTGACCTCACCAGAGAGGTCAAAGTGCAGGTGGGTGGGCGTGTGGCCAGCCGGGGAGTGCTCCAAGCTCTGCTCGTGACCAGCCATCTCCAGCTGCTGTAGGAATGAAGGGTGGCTCTCGCCCTACTGATGAGGACATCGCAGTCATGTCAGGCCTCAAGCCTTCTCCTGTTGTCACAGACACCAGGAATCATTCTTGAAGTCAAGCCCAGCAGTTTCTTTTGCCAGCACCTTGCTGGAGTTGGTACTGACTTGGAAGATTTTCAGTCTCTGGCTTCATATTATTTTTCTTACATCTCTTTACCTTTGCCTCAGTTATCCATTAGAAAAGAAAATTTTATGTATTTATGTAAGATACCTCAAATCCTTCTGGAACAAGATGAAGAGAAAAAGACAGAAATGTACTTTTAGAATCTTCAAATTATAATTTACTCTAGACGTTGGGGGACTGCTAAAAATGTTGAGCAAATACATAAACTGTCATTGTAGTTACTAGTTCGCCACTTTGAAAACTGAAAAAATAAAAACAACAACTATCTCAACTGTGAATTATCAAAGCTCTGTATGGAACAGATACTCCTTTAGTTTAGAAAGAATACAGTATCCAGGTATTTATTAGGGAAAAACAATACGTAGATCAAAAAACACTTGGCATGAAAATTCAAAACCACAACCCCTCTCAGAATTCCTTTACTTCCTGCGACACAAGAAGAATCCTTGCATCTCAAATTCTACCAATGCCATTTCCAAGGAAGACCAGGGGAAGGGGTGAGTTGAATAGGCAAGGAGTAGCCTGCTCTTGCCACAGACCTCTGAAATCCTCGCTGCAGGAGATCCCACGACCCGCACGAATGCTTGAGCTGGCAGAGAGAGCTGCTGAGAGAGGTGGCAGGGGCAGGACTCCAGCCTGTGTGGAGCCCAGAGGGTTTTGTGTGGGAACAGGCACAGTGGAGCATGGCCAGGATGCTTATCCCCCAAGTCTTACCAAGATCTTCTAGGTGGCTTTAGCCTTTGGGTGACTGCTGGACCTGCATAGATCAGGGTGGTCTTGCCCATAGGATAAGGACAGTCTGATCTGAGCACCACCCACCATGTGCCAGGCTCTCCTAGAGCCCCAGCATGGTCACACCAGCTTCCAGCACAGCCTTCAATGCCCAAACAGGGTGCCTCCCGGGGCAGCCCATCATAGCTCCTTCATGGGCAGACTGCAGCTAACCACTGGAGAGCTCCAGCAGACCAGCCTCCACCGATGCGACCAGCCCACAAGCAGCCTCCCCAACAGCTTTGTCAGCAAACACTCACCCACAGATCCCTGACACTGCTTTGCTGGCACACACGTATCGGCAGGCTTCACCTCCCCTCCCCCTAAAACATGAATGTGCATGTGCACCCTGCTGCCCTACCACTGATGGCAGAGCACATCCCACCGCCCTATGCACCTCCACTGGGACTCCACTGCTGCTGAGGCACAGGCAGTCTGACATGCCACCATGGCTGCTGGCACATAGGAGCAAGCACAGATCCCACTTCCACTGCTCCTATGAAGTATTGTGGCCAGCACCCCACATCGGAGTGTTGGGGCCAGCAGACCAGGAACACCTCAGCCTCTCCAGTGCATCAGGTTACTGACTGCAGGTGACCAGAAAACAAAGCTGGGAAACTCATACCGGCACCTGAGAGTTAAAGCACAGAGCCCATGGGTGCTGAGCTGAGCCTTAGCCCTCTGAAATCTTCCAGAATAGAAGCCAGTCAGCTGAGCTCACCTTATGCCACAATCAAATGCCTAAGGGCATCAAAAAAACCATCCAAAGGACAGCAACTTCAAAGAGTAAAGAAACATCAGCCCATGCAGATGGAAAAAATACAGTATAAACACACTGGCAACTCAAAAAGCCAGAGTGTCTTACCTCCAAATGACCACACTAGATGGTTCTTAACCAGGCTGAAATGACAGACACAGAATTCAGAATATGGAGAGCAATAAAGATCATTGAAATACAGGAGAAAGTTGAAACCCAGTCTAAGGAATACAAAATGATATAGGAGCTAAAAGATGAAACGGCCATAAGAAAGATCTGATGGACTTTGGGAGGCCGAAGTGGGCGGATCACAAGGTCAAGAGATCGAGACCATCCTGGCCAACCTGGTGAAACCCCGTCTCTACTGAAAATACAAAAATTAGCTGGGCATGGTGGCACACACCTGTAGTCCCAGCTACTCAGGAGGCTGAGGTGAGAGAATCACTTGAACCCAGGAGGCAGAGGTTGCAGTGAGCCAAGATCATGCCACCACTCTCCAGCCTGGTGACAGAGCAAGACTCCATCTCAAAAGAAAAAAAAAGATCTGATGGAGCTGAAAATCTCACTACAAGAATTTCATAATGCAATCGCAAGTATTAACAGCAGAACACACCAAGCTGACGAAGGAATCAGAGAGTTCGAAGACTGGTTCTCTGAATTAACTCAGGCAGACAAGCTAAAGAAAAAAAGAATGAATAAAACCTCAAGAAATATGGAATTATGTAAAGAGACCAAATTGATGAGCCGTTGGCATCCTTGAAAGAGAAGGAGAGAAAGCAAGCAACAGGGAAAACATATTTGAGGATATCATCCATGAAAATTCCCCCAACCTCACTAGAGAGGACAACATTCAAATTCAGGAAATACAGAGAACCCCTGAAAGATCCTAAACAAGATGACCATCCCCAAGACACACAGTCATCAGATTCTCCAAGGTTGACATAAAATAAAGAATATTAAAGGCAACTAGGGAGAAGAGGTTGGTCAGCTACAAAGGGAACCCCATCAGGCTAACAGCAGACCTTTCAGCAGAAATTCTATAAGCAAGGAGAAATTACGGGCCTGTACTCCAGTCAAGAATTTGATATCCAGCCAAATTAAGCTTCATAAGTGAAAGAGAAATAAGATCCTTTTCAGCAAAGCAAATGCTAAGGGAATTTAATACCACCAGACCTGCCTTAAAAGATGTCCTTAAGGGACTGTTAAATACGGAAAGGAATGACTGTTAATGGCCACCACAAAAACACACTTAAGTAGGTAAACCACCGACACTATAAAGCAACTACACAATCAAGTCTATGTAATAACCAGCTAGCAACATGATGACAGGATGAAATCTGTATATATCAATATTAACTTTGAATATAAACAAACTAAAGGCCCCAATCAAAAGTCACGAAGTGACAAGTTGGATAAAGAAGCACGACACAACTGTATGCTGTCTTCAAGAGACCCATCTCACATGCAATGACACCCACAGGCTCAGAGTAAAGGGATGGAGAGACATCTACCAAGTAAATGGAAGACAAAACAAAACAAAAAAGCAAGAGTTGCTGTTCTAACTTCAGACAAAACAGGCTTTAAGACAACAATAATTTTTTTAAAAAGACAAAGAAGGGCATTACATAATGATAAGGGGTTCAATTCAACAAGAACACTTAACTATTCCAAATATATATGCACCCAACACAGAAGCAGATTCATAAAACAAGTTCTTAGAGACCTACAAAGAGACGCAGATAACTACATAGTAAGAGCTGGAGACTTCAACACCCTACTGACAGTATTACATTAGATCATCAAGGCAGAAAACTAATAAAGATATTCAGGACGTGAACTCAACACTTGACCAAATGGATCTAACAGACAACTACAAAACTCTACACCCAAAACCAATAGAATATACATTCTTCTCATCTGCACATGCCACATACTCTAAAATCTACCACACAATCAGCCATAAGACAATTCTCAGCACATTCACAAAAAAACCAAAATTATACCAGTCACACTCTCAGAACAGTGCAAAAATAGAAATCAATACTAAGAAGATCAGTCAAAACCATACAAATACATGGAACTTAAACAAGCTGCACCTGAATGACTTCTGGGTAAACAATGAAATTAAGGCAGAAATCAATGAATTTTTTGAAACTAATGAGAAAAAAGATACAACATACCAAAATCTCTGAGAAACAGCTAAAGCAGAAGATGAAGGTTTAAATGCCAAATGCTCTCATCAAAAAAGTTAGAAAGATATGAAATTAATGACCTGAGATCACACCTTGAGGAACTAGAAAAACAAGAGCAAACCAACCTCAATGCTAGCAGAAGACAAGAAATAACCAAAATCACAGCTGAACTGAATAAAATTGATATGAAAAACAAAAGATCAACAAAACCAGAGCTTTGTTCTTTGAAAGAGTAAATAAGATTGGTAGACCTCTAGCTAGACTAATAAAAAAGAGAGAAGATCCAAATAAACCCAATCATAAACGACAAAGGGGACGTTACCAGTAACTCCACAGAAATACAAAAAACTTTTAAAGACTACTATGAATACCTCTATTCACACAAACTAGAAAACCTGGAAGAAACTAACTGATGAATTCCTGGAAACATTCATTCTCCCAAGATTGAACCAGGAAGAAACTGCATCCCTGAAAAACCAATAACAAATTCCAAAATTGAATCAGTAATAGAAAGCCTACCAATCAGAAAAAGCCCAGGACCAGATATATTCACAGCCAGATTTTACCACATGTATAAAGAGCTGGTACCATTCCTACTAAAAGCATTACAAAATATGAAGGAGGGACTCCTCCTTAACTCATTCTATATGGTCAGCATCATTCTGATGCCAAAACCTTGCAGACAGACACACACACACACACACACACACACTTAAGGCCAATGTCCTTGATGAACACAGATGCAAAAATCTTCAACAAAATACTAGCAAACTGAATCCAGCAACACATCAAAACCTAATTCACCATGATCAACCAGGCTTTATTCCTGGGATGCAAGGTTGGTTCAACATATGCAAATCAATAATTGTGATTCATCACATAAACAGAAATAAAACCCAAAGCCATATGATCATCTCAATAGATGCAGAAAAAGGCTTTTGATAAAATTCAACATCCTTTTATGTTAAAAACCCTCCACAAACTAGGTATTGAAGGAGCATACCTCAAAATAGTAAGAGCCATCTATGACAAACCCATCGCTCATCATACTCAATGGGCAAAAGCTGAAAGCATACCCCTTGAGAACTGTAACAAGACAAGGATGCCCACTCTCATGACTCCTATTCGTCATAGTACTGGAAGTCCTAGCCAGAGCATTCAGGCAAGAGAAAGAAATAAAAGACATCATATAGAAAGAGAGTAAGTCAAACCATCTCCGCTTGCAGACATTACGATTTTACAACTAGAAAATCCCATAGTCTCTACCCCCAAAAGCTCCTAGATCTGATAAACAACTCCAGCAAAGTTTCAGATACATAATCAATGCACAAAAATCAGTACCATTTCTACATACCAACGACATCCAAGATGAGTGCCAAATCAATGCAATCCCACTAACAATAACAACAACAAAAAATAAAATACCCAGGAATAACACGCAAAATCTCTACAGTGAGAACTACAAAACACTTCTCAAAGAAATCAGAGATGACACAAACAAATGGAAAATCATTCCATGGTCTTGGATAGGAAGAAACAATATTGTTAAAATAGCCATACTGTCCAAAGCAATTTATAGATTCAATGTTATTCCTATCAAACTACCAAAGACATTCTTCACAGGATTAGAAAAAAACTATTCTAAAATTCATATGGAACCAGAAAAGAGCCTGAATAGCTAAAGCAATTCTAAGCAAAAAGAACAAAGAAGGAGGCATGACATTACCGGACTTTATATACTACAAGGCTGGAGTAACCAAAACAGCATGGCACTTGTACAAAAACAGATACACAGACCAATGGAACAGAGAGCCCAGAAATAAAGCTGCACACCCACAACTACGTGATCTCTGAAAAAGACAACAAAAACAAGCACTAGGGAAAGGACTTTCTATTCAATAAATGGTGCTGAAATAACTTATTTGCAGAAGATTAAAATTGGACCCCTTCCTTTCACCATATACAAAAATTAACTCGGGGTGGATTAAATGCTTAAATGCAAAACCTAAAACTATGAAAACCCTGGAAGAAAACCTAGGAAATACCATTCTATACATAGGCCCTCCTTACCAAAGATTTCATGACAAAGATGCCAAAAGCAATCGCAACAAAAACAAAAATTGACAAATGGGGCCTAATTAAACTAAAGAGCCCTTGCACAGCAAAAGAACCTATCAACAGAATAAACACACAGCCCACAGACTGAGAGGAAATATTTGCAAACTATGTATCTGACAAAGGTCTAATATACAGAATCTACAAGGAACGCAAATTAACAAGCGCAAAACAAATCCCATTAAAAAGTGGGCAAAGGACAGGAACAGATACTTTTCAAAAGAAGACATACACATGGCCAACAAGCATATGAAAAATTATTCAACATCACTAATCATCAGAGGAATGCAAATCAAAACCACAATGAGATACCATCTCATACCAGTTAGAATGGCTATTACTAAAAAGTAAAAAACTAGCAGATGCTGGCGAGGTTGTAGAGAAAAGGAAATGCTTTATACACTGCTGGTGGAAATGTAAATTAGTTTCAGCTACTATGAAAATAAATTTGGAAATTTCTCAAAGAATTTTAACACAGAACTACCATTCAACCCATTATTGAGTATATACCCAAAGGAATATAAATCGTTCTAACAGGAAGACCCATGCACATGTATGTTCATCACAACACTATTCACAACAGCAAACACCTGGAGTCAATCTAGATGCCCATCAGTGGTAGACTGGTAAACAAAATGTGGTACATATACACCAGGAAATACTATGCAGCCATAAAAAAGAATGAGATCATGTCCTCTGCAGCAACATGGATGGAGCTAAAGACCATCATCCTAAGCGAACTAACACCAGAACAGAAAACCAAATACTGCATGTTCTCACGTGTTAAGTGGGAGTTAAACACTCAGTACACATGACCACAAAGAAGGGAACTACCTATCATGTACTATGCTTATTTGCCTAGATGATGAAATAATATGTACACCAAACCCCCACGATGCGATTTACTTGTGTAACAAACCTGCACATGTACCCCTGAAACTAAAATAAAAGTTAAAAAAAGAAAATACAAATATACCAACAAAAGGTCAACATAGTAGCTCTTGTGATAAAAATTATAAGAGATACTAACCCCATGTGCACAGAGCTGCCCACCAACGCACTGAGTCAAGACTACATCCCATTCTATAGTTGTGCAAACTGAGGCACAAGGAGATTTGTTAACTATCTTGCCCAACACCACTAACCTAGTTGACTGGGATTCCAGCCCAGGCATCCTTATCACCATTCATTCTGCCCTGAAATTTGGTTCTGAGTTTCCTAAAGCCAGAGGGGGAAGAAAAGAATCACGCTGGATTATAGGTTTGTCATTCTCTTCCAGCAGGATGAAGGATACCATTCCTTACAGACAGATAATATTCTCCAAACACCAACCTCCCAAATAAAAATACCAAGGAAGACCCCACAGAGGGACCATCCGGTGATACAATAGGCAGTATTGTCGACATCATTTTATGGCAAACGCGATCATGAATTTTGTTTAATTATATCTTATAGGAAGCTTCGAGAATGCCAAAGGGCCTAAAATTAAAATACTCATCAAAGGGAATTCCAGAAAGTGTTCAATCTGTGTGTTCCAAGTCAGTAGCCTCAGGGGTCCCTTGGTCCAGGGAGAGCTATTATCGCACCCAGAAGAGGGGCCAAGAAAAGGGGGGAGGATGGGAGTGGGGGGAACAGAACTCCAAGAAAGGCCAATGACAGAGGCGGTCCAAGCTGGCAGGAAGAGGTGAGGTAGTGACTTTTGTTTCCTGAATCAGAATGGCACTGGTCGGCAGGTGGTCCTGTTTTTTACTGGGTGGCATGACCTAGGAAGGGCCCCAATGGGCAGCCCACCTTAAGTGCAAAGAGTCTGTGGTCTCCAGGGCTTGGCTGTTACATAGAACACATGGATGGAGATAATGCTTTTTTTCTGTACCTGCCCCATCAAAAACAAATTCAAACTTATAAATCAGAAGTAACCATGGGAATGGCAAAACCTCTCAGAACAGACTGAACAGAAGGCTAGAACTCTGGAGGTCACCCAGTGGGCCCCAGGATCCCCCAGTCATCCCACCGCTGATAGGGGGTCTGGACAGCCAACCTCAAGGGGCCTTGGAATGCCTCCTGGCCACCTACCCCCAGCTCTCCTCCTCCAGGCTACACAGCTATTACTGTGCACTTTGAGAGCCTACACTTGCCTTCTTGACTAGACTACAGGGACCCAAACATTAACCTTCGGACCTATCCCAACACCTAGCACTGTCTGGTTTATAGTAGTAATTCAATAGGCATAGTTATTGCATGATTTGTTTAAAACTCTTTGAAATTCCTAATAACAAGATCAGTTTCAGGAAACTTAACATAAATGTCCTGAAATGAAATACGAGTCACTTCCTCCACCTGAAAGGAAGGGGGCAACGCTAGTCGTAAGGTGCCCAACTTTGACATCGGACAGAGCTAGTTAGCATCTGCCCATGGACTTCCAGGGTGACAGTGGGTGAGTTTCCTTGTCTATAAGGCAAGATGATAATCATTCTGCCCTCTTAAGGTAGATGTGGGAATAGGAGACCCACGCTCAGCCTCTAACACAGGGTCAGATATATAATAACACAACTAAATCATGCCACTAGTCTTATTTCTATCATCTGCATAGCACTGCCATTATTGCTGTTAATTATTAGGGTATAAGTACGGATTTGAAAATTTTGCATGCCCCCAGAACCAAATAGCAAACTTGGATTGTTTTTATGAACACTAGAGGTCTGAATCGTCATATTCTCCGGCTGCCAAGAGCTCCAGTCTGAACACTCACCAAAAACTTGCCTTCCATATTTCCTACTCTGCAGGAGGCATGAAAGAATTTCTCTCCTAGGGCCACCCTCCATCACAAAAAAATGAATTGGAACTGACACAAAAATAACAGTTTGGACCAGATGCAGTGGCTCATACCTGTAATCCCAGAGCTATGGGAGGCCAAGGTAGAAGGATCCCCTGAGCCTAGGAGTTTGAGACCAGCGTGGAAGAAAAAAAAAAAAAAAAAAAAGCTAGGGATGGTGGCATGTGCTTGTGGTCCCAGCTACTCAGGAGGCTGAGGTGGGAGGATCACTTGAGCCCAGAGATTGATGATGCATTGAGCCATGATTGTGCCACTGCACTCCAGCATGGGCAACAGAGCAAGACCCTACCTCAAAATAACAGTTGTACGAGGGGTTCCCCAACATCCCACTCTAACATCTCAACATTCCAGGAGGAGTGGAGGTTTTAATCATCAGAAACATGATAAAACAAAATATGGCTGTCCGTGAAAACCAGCTATTTGAACAGTGAAACATTAGCGACATTTCACATAGGTGGGGAAAATGAAAATCAAATGTCTTTCCCCAAGGTGGAAAGCAGAGTGCATGAGTCCTTCTCCTTGGGAGAGAGACCAACTGCCACAACAACTAGTCTTTCTGTGTTATCAGCCTTTGTCCCTCTGCCTCCTGCCCCCAGCCACACCAGTGCTTTTTCAGGACACCAAAGTGACCACTATTGCAGCATGAAAAATAGTGAGACATGTGGATTACCCTGCATGTCCAACTGTCTTGTGTCATTGACCTTCTTAAAAAGCATGGGATATAATAAAAATATCTTCAGACTGAAGTTCAGGAGCCCTAGATATTCACCCAGGCCTCAACTTGGTGCCCTTGAAGGTTTTACTGAACAGAAAGGTCTCCATTTCCCATTCTGCCTCTTGTCTCCCAGCCCCTCTTCTGCACTCTGTTCTCTAACTCTGGAGCTGGCAGCCTAACTATTAATATATTTCCCAGACCACCTTGCCAGCTGGCTTCCTGCTGAGCTCTGCCAATAGGGGGCACTAGAGGGAGAATGAAAGGCAGGAGGTGGGGAGATGGGGTTCCTTGTGTTTTCAGCTCAGTAGGGACAACCATACTGGACAACTATGGTTCCAGCCTCCAGCTCTTGGGCTATTACAGGACCCAGCCTCCCCATGCTCCCTCAGAGGTGCAGCCATCTGGGCACCAACTTGGGTATATTCCATCCATGGTCTGTCCCTTCAGAGGTATAAGCCACAGCCCCACAGCCCCCTCCTTCACACTCTGTGATCCTGGAAATTCACCTTTTATTTCTCCAGCCCTAGGATGATACCTGTCATCTCCTGGGTTATATCAGCTTGCCTCTTTGCTCATGCAGACACTGACATTGACATAACCAATTCCCTGTGTTAAATCCCTGTGTTAGAAATACCTAGCATGGTTCCAGTTTTCCTGGCTAGACACAAACTGACATAGAGAAGGTCAGACCTTAAACTACTGCCTATATTTCACTGAAGCTTCAAAGACTCCTCCCAGGTGTGGAACTAAGGATTGACTTCTTTTCACCATAGAAATATCAGGATATTGAATATGCACTTCCACACTACAGAATGCTGCCATAGACAGCAAAGTTGGCCTATGTTCTGAGTCACCATTTAACAAAAAACAGTCAATAGGGTGTCCTGTGATGGGAATTAGAGTATCAAAGCGTACCACAGATTTCTCAACAACCTATCACCCACATCTAAGAACCTGGGGACAGGGCTTAACAGATTCAGGCAGTGTGGGAAAAGTACTAGAGAAGGAAACACAAGCCAAGCAGTGAGCCGGCAGCAGGTTTTCAGGCGTCGCACCAAGTTTGAACACGTGCACTTGCAAACAACATGCCTTCCAGTGAAATTGCCGGGTCCAAGAAAACTGCTTTGTGACCACTTTTTTTTTTTTAACAAAAGCAAAAGATCTGTTTATAGAAAAATCACCTTCTTAACTGGAAATGATGGCTCCACATGTGCAGAAGAACTCCCAGCCAGGTGAAGCTTTCCACAGCTGCATAAATCCAACATCCTTGAAACATAATGGCCTCTTTTTTTTTTTTTTCCAAAAGGCAAAAAATAAGTTTTGCTCTCCAAGTTTGCATTCTTTAAATAACTTCCCCCAAGGCCAAGACATTTTTATAAAAGGCATCTTTTTCATGTAAATTCCTTACAAAGAAAGGTGGAAAATAAGGGTTTTTTGTTTGGTGTGTGTGTGTGTGTGTGTGTGTGTGTGTGTGTGCATTTACGGATATATGATTAAGAGCCCAAATGAAGACAGACCTGATGAAATCTGGAGTCTAAAATCAGTCCCCATACTAGAAAGGAGGTATGACCCATGCCTGCAACTCTTGAATACAACAGGCCAGGGTAGGGAAGCCGGGCTGGACCTTCCCATCCATGGTTACAGCCATGTAGACACCAAGCAGGGCACCTCTGCCTGTAGATGAAGTTGAAAGATATTCATTCGGTTAAATATTTATTGAGAAACCATGTGTGCTAGGTACTGTCACAATGTAGGTGCCCATCTAGAAGGAGCAGACATTAACCAAACGAACAGAAGAATTAAACATTCTACATGTGACAGGTACTATCAAGAAAGAGTGGACAATGCTGTGAGAAAATATAAGGAGGGGCCCTAATTTACCCTGGGGGTTCAAGAAAGCCTTCCTCAAGGCAGTGATGCCAAGGGCCAAGATAAGTAAGAGTTAACAGATACGGGTGGGGGAGAGGAGTTAGGAGGAGTCCAGAGAGTGGGAACAGCATATACACAGGGCCCAGGGGTGGAAGAAAGCCTGGTAGGTTCTAGAAACTGCAAGGAGGCAAGAGCAAGAGAGAATGTGGGCACCAAGGAGGCCTGAGCAATGGGCAGGGCAAACAGGCAGGGTCATGTGGGGTGTGTTAAGAGTTTTCTTCTTTAATTCCGGGAGCAGGGGGATACCACCTAGGGCTTGTGTTCTCAATGTGTCCTTATGGCTTCTGTGGGCAGAAGAGATTCCAGGGCACACTGGTTGGATAAGTACTCCAGGAGCCCAGGTGAAAATGGACAGTATCTGGACAAGGAAGGCAACTGCAGGTGGAAAGAAGCATATAGATTCAGGAGGGACTCTGAAGATGGAATACCGGGGCTATTTGGATAAAGAAGAGGATAATTCCTCACTGACCTGGATGAATGGGGGGACCAGTCACTGAATTGGGGACCACTGGAATAGGGCCAGGTAGGATTAAAGCACTGTGAGTTCTGAGCTAATTGAGTTTCAGGTGCTTTAGAAGCATCCAGGTGGAGATGTCAGGCTGGCTGCTGGCTGTGCGGACTTGGGAGCTCAAGAAGCAAGGGAATACTTCATTCCAATGCCTCAGAGCTCACAGCATTCAGGAATCATCAGTTCCAGACCAATCCTTTAGAGACCTCAAAACCACATGGCTAGATAGAAGAGACGGAAAGAACACCACAGAGACAGAGACAGAAGCCCGAGCTACAAGAAGAGCAGAGCATGACATCCCGAGAACCAGGGAAAGCGAAGTCCTGAGAGGCAGGGCTGCTTGGCACCTCCAACACAGCAGTGCCCAGGAAGGAAGGAGGGGCTGACTGAACAACAGGGAGTCACAGCGCGGGGGGGTGGGGGGTCTCAGCGTGAGTGCTCATGGGGACAGGTGCAGGTGAAAACCAGACTCGAGAGGGTTGAATGCATGTTTGGGCCGTGAGGAAACGGCACAAACTTTGGAGAAGTCTGGGGAGGAGAGAGACAGGAATGCAGCCAGAAGGTCCTAGAGTCAAGGGAAGACTTCCTTGAAATGAGAAAAAATTGAAACACAAAGTGAAGAAACCCAGGCCCACTGAAGACTGCCTCCCTCGGTTTCTACTGCTCTCCCCTTCCAGCTGCGTTTGAGGATGGCAGCTCCAGACTCCCAGTCAGGAAGAACGAGGCCTCTGCTGCACTCATAGCAACTGCAAAAGGACAGCTGTCGTTCTGCAAGCCCTCATCAAGCCCCGACTCTGTGGCTGACCCTGTGCTGAGTGCTCTCCCGGAGGGAGGGAGGGACTCATCTGAGTGTTTACATGTATTTGCATATGCAAAAACTCATCAGTCCCATAAACACATCCCAGATGAAAGAACCATGCTGGGCACACACATCCAGGAATCGGCACAGAACTTCCAGGGAAAGCTGGCTTCCAAATGGAGAGAGAAAGAAGGAGAAAGCACATTCACTGCATCAGGGAAGAACAAAGCTGGACCACCACGTACATGCACAAAGAAAGAGGGAAAATGCCAGGTAGCATCATGCAGGAGAAGCTGAGTCTAGTCCAGTAAAAATGCTTCAGACTGGCTGTCACAGGATACCCCAAAAATAAAGCAGAACACCACATTTTCTGGTTAATTCTGCATCACCCTTAAACCTTTGTCTCAACCTCTAATAAATATTCAATGCACTTAAAGAAATTTACTTCTCACAGTCCCAGAGGCTGGAAGTCCAAGATCAAAGAGTCAGTGGGGTTGGTTTCTTCAGAGGGCCACGAGGGAAGGACTTGTTCCAGGCCTCTCTCCTTGGCTTGTAGATGGCTGTCACCTTCCTGTCCTCACAGGGTTGTCCCTCTGTACATGTCTGTGTCCAAATTTCCTCTTCGTCTAAGGACACCAGTCATATCAGATTAGGGGACCCACCTTCATCACCTTATTTTAACTTAATTACCTCTTTAAAGGCCCCATCTGCAAAAACAGTCACATTCTAAGGTACTGGGCTAGTTAGGACTTCAACCTATGAACTTGGGGGAGACACAATTTAGCCCACAGATACTCATCTTTCCTGCCTCAAGAAGTGTGGACTAGGCAGGCCACCTTTGAATGCCTGGATGTCAGGGTGTGTGTGTGTAACCGCCGTCAGGACAGTGGGGGGACTCTCAGGGAGGACAGTCATCTCACAGCCCCACCAAGACACATTCAGCAAATCCGCAAAAAACAAATGCCAGTACTTAGAATTATCACGATTCTCACCACCACTGTTCAGCAAAGTCTACTGCTGAAAGATGACACTAGCCTATATAGCAGCTTGACAGTTTTACCTTCTAAATTGATGGAAAAGAAAAAAAAAAAAAAGAACATTCCCCAAACACACAGCTTGGGGGAAGAAATTAATTAACGTGTTCATGTTTCAACCAGAGCAAGACAGGGCAAACAAAAGAATCGACGGCTTCTCTGCACCTGGAATCCCCCATTGGGATCCTGGGAATGGTTCCTTTTGACAGATGGTCTTTCATCTTTGACAAGGACGTAGGAGAAACTTCAGACACCTCAGAAATTCCTCCACCTATGCAAAGGGGCCAGGCCATTGTGTGACTAGCAATCCACACTCTTCACCTTCATCACTTTCACACAAAGCCACCTCTCCCCCAGTCCCCAAAATCACCAAGCACGCCCTGTGGGGGCCAGAGGTTATGTCCCCACGCTGCTGGATTTGAGGATGGGAACAGCCCTCTCTCCTCTGTACCTCTTGTGCTGAGAAGGGCACCAGGAACACAGGTGGTATTCAGTCATTGTTTTTGAATGAATAAGTTAACGAGAGAATGAAGTAAATGAACAAATTAACAAAAGAATAAAGCAATCCTTCAGTCCTCTTTCCAGAGGATTAGCAAACAACATCATATCCTTGGTCCTGTAGGGCTCTGGAGTCAGGGGATCTTCCAAATGTGTCAAACACCTCCAACATGCCCAGGGCTGTTTACAATCAGGTGTCCTTCACTCCTCCAGAGGCCTCTGGAGTGGCACAGAAGCCCCAGATGTCCCTCAAGACAGAAGAGAGAGAGAGAGCGTGAGAAAGAGAGACAGCGTGAGAAAGAGAGAGTGCTCAACCAAACAACCATAGGCCTGGGGTGAGAAAAAAGTCAAAATATTTCCCTTTTGGCCTAGACCCATCATCAAAATGGCATTCTTTTCCAAAGAACCCCTTCCCAAATGCCAAGGACCCTTCAGAGCAAAACGACCTGCCCAGAAAGCTCAGTCACCTGAGCCACGGTCCTTCTGGACCCACAGTGATATGGAGCTCACTGGCCTTCTACTCCCAACTTTCCACCCACTGGATTACCAAGAGGACAGTGCTTCCTTGACAGCCAGGTCAGCCATTTCTTGGGGCTCCCCCAGGGTGAGCAAACCAGCCAAGAGTAGAGAGGTGGAATTCCTTGTTAGGCAACTCACAAATGCACTAGAACCCCTCATTCTTGATTTCCTAGAGCCTCCTGTGGCTTCCTCTAAAATCCAACTAGGAGGGCACACATCATCACATGGGCTTCCATGAGTTCCAGCATCTCATCTCTTGTCCACACCCTGGCCTCTGGAACATGCTGCAGCTCTACCTGGAAAGTTATTATCCCCAGCAGTCACATAACTTATATGCACACCCCAAGTGCCACTTCCTCAAAGAAGCTTTTGTGTGTCCCTTAATCTAAACCACAATAGCACATTTTTCTTTTCCTTGGAGCACTCACTATTTGTCATCATTTAATTGTTCTGTGTTTAATGTTAGCCTCTTCCACCACACAGGAAGCTCAAAAGCAAGGATCAGCACTCCAAATCTAGCATGCAGTGGATATTCAAGAAATAGTTTTAAAATAAGTGAAAGATCAAATGAAAGAATACTAGACTTTTGGAGCACTATGGTAAATATTATCCCAGTTTTACCACCTTTTAAATTGTGTTTGATGCTTCAATCTTTACCTGTGCTTTTACATTAACTTTTTAACTCATTTCCAAGTCCTTGGATTTCAATTGGAGATTTTAACACTTTTATATTTATTGTAAAAGTTCATAATGGTTGATCTTCTGTCTTGTTTTTAGTTCCTTTTCTCTCTGTATTGTTCTATGTGAGTTATGTTTCTTTTTCTTCTTTTTTTTTCCTGAGACAGAGTCTCGCTCTGTTGTCCAGGTTGAAGTGCAGTGGTGCAATCTCAGCTCACTGCAACCTCCACCTCCCAGGTTCACACCATTCTCCTGCCTCAGCCTCCCAAGTAGCTGGGACTACAGGCGCCCACCACCACGCTGGGCTAATTTTTTTTTTTTTTTTTTTTTTGGTATATTTAGTAGAGACGGGGTTTCACTGTGTTAGCCAGGATGGTCTATCTCCTGACGTTGTGATCCACCTCAGTCTCCCAAAGTGCTGGGATTACAGGCGTGAGCCACCACGCCCAGCTTTTATGAGTTATATTTCATTAGGCTTATCATCTTTAGTAACTGGGTAGGCTATTCTACTAGTAAATTATCTTTACCATCTTAAGAAACAACCTTTACTCTACAGTTTTCTGATTATCGAAGTCAAGAACAATTTGATTTTCCCTTTTGTATAAGAATTTAGCATCTTTTTTCTCCCACATCCCTTTCCACTTCCGATTTGTAAACATTTCATAAACTTGAGATACAAATTACTATTAAAGCATTATAATTTGTTTTACATCTTCCCTTAATTTTTATAACAGCTTTATTGCTATCATCCACATATTATACTATTCACCAATTTAGCATATGCAATTGTTTTCAGTGTATTCACAGAACTATATGCACTCACCACATTTTTAGAACAGTTTCATCACCTAAATAGAAACCCCATAACCCCTTGCAATCACTTTCCATTTTCCTGTGTCCTTCCCCACCCTCAGGCCTAAGAAATCATTAATCTTTCCGTCTCCAGTTTTGCCTATTCTGGGTATTTCACATTAACAAAATCATATAACATGTGATCTTCTGTGTCTGGTTTCTTTCACTTACATGTTCAAGGTTCATCCATGCTGTAGCAGGCATCAGTGCTTCATTCCTTATTATTGCCAAATAAAATTCTATTGTATGAACATACACATTTCATTTAATTCGCAAATTGACGCCAGTCATTTGAGTTGTTTCCACTTTGAAGCTATTATCAACAATGCTGCTATGGACGTTCATATTCAAGTTTCTGTGTGGATAAATGTTTTAATTTCTTTTGGATATGTATGAGGTGGAGTGGCTAAGTCATACAGTAATTCTATGCTTAAACTTTTAAAGAACTTCCAGACTGTTTTCTTCAACAACTGTACCATTTTACATTCTCAACAGCAGTGTATGAGAATTTGAAATCCTTGCCAACATTTGCTATCTTTTTTACTATAACCATCCAAACAGGAGTGAGGTGGTACCTCATTGTAATTTTGATTTGCATTTCCCTGATGGCTACTGATGCTGAGCATCTCTGCATGTGCTTATTGTCCATTTGTATATCTTCTTTAGAGATCTATCTATCTGTGATGGTTAATACTGAGTGTCAATTTGATTGGATTGAAGAATACGAAGTATTGATCCTGGGTGTGCCTGTGAGAGTGTTGCCACAGGAGATTAACATTTGAGTCAGTGGGCTGCGAAAGACAGACTCACCCTCAATCTAGGTGGGCATAACCCTAACCCTGCCAGGGAGGTTAGGATACAAAGCAGGCAGAAAAATGTGAGAAGAGAAACTGGCCTGGCCTCCCAGCCTACATTTTTTTCCCGTGCTGGATGCTTCCTGTCCTCAAACATCGGACTCCAAGTTCTTCAATTTTGGAACTCTGACTGGCTCTCCTTGGTCCATAGCCTGCAGATGGCCTGTTGTGGGACCTGATGATCATGTGAGTTAATACTTAATAAACTTCCCTTTATATATATAAAATATATGATATATATTATAAATATATTTATATTTATATATAAACTTTATATATAAAAACAATATATTAAAAATTTATATATATAAAAAATTTATATATATAAACTTACCTTTATATATAAATATATATTTTATAATATATATGTAACATTTATTATATATTATATATATATTCCATTAGTTCTGTCCCTCTAGAGAACCCTAATACACTGTTCAAGTCTTTTATCCATTAATTGAAGTCAATGTTATTCTATCACTGAGTTACAGGAATTCTTTATATATTTTAAATACAAGTCTCTTACCGGATATATGATTTAAAGAACTCTTCTCCCATCATATGAGTTGTATTTTTACTTTTTTGATGGTATCCTTTAAAACACAAAAGTTTTTAATTTTTATGAGGTCCAATTTATCTACATTTTCTTTGGCTGCTTGTGCTTTGGGTACCGTATGTAAGAAACCATCACCTAAACCTAGACCACAAATACTCACATCTGTGTTTGCTTCTAACAGTCTGACAGTTTCAGCTCTTAAATTTAGGTCTTTGATCTCCCCTTAATTCTTAATTCTATTCCATACGTGATTATATTTGTATCAGTTAGGCTTCACTCTGTTCGACAGTTTTAATCAGCTTTTTAAAAAAAAATTTTTTTTTTTTTTTTTGAGAAGGACTTTCTCTCTTGTCGCCCAGGCTGGAGTGCAATGGTGTGATCTCAGCTCACTGCAACCTCTGCCTCCTGGGAGGTTCAAGAGATTCTCCTGCCTCAGCCTCCCGAGTAGTTGGGACTACAGGTGCATGCCGCCACGCCCAGCTAATTTTTTGTATTTTTAGTAGAGACGGGGTTTCGCCATGTTGGGCAGGCTGGTCTCGAACTCCTGACCTCAGGTGATCCGCCCGCTTCGGCCTCCCAAAGTGCTGAGATTACAGGCGTGAACCACTGCACCCAGCCGTAATCAGCTCTTTATGTCATGACGTCCCTATTCCCAATCTCTTAATTTTGCTTCAGCTCAGAATCAACTGCAGTGATGTCTTCAAGCAACGCTTCCCAGAATAAAGGCAACCACGGTATATCATCTCTAACCTCGTAGGTAGCTAAAAGCACCCCTCAGTTGTCTGTACTCTTGAACAACAACTTGTCTGAGTGTCACATCCTTAGCGCACAACCCCTTCTCCTCCAAGCACTGGACTCCTAGCTCCACTGTCTTCTGGGACCCCGTATCACGGATAACTCTGTGGCCTGCTGGATTTTCATTTCTTTTGAGTAGCCCATTTTGTCTGTTTGAATACTAGTATAATTTTTTAAGCTTATAATTCACAAATTTTGCCAGAATAAATCTGTGAGTCCACGTAAATTCATTCTGACTAGAACACAGTAAGCCTTTTATCCTGAAAACTGAGATTTGTTTCAAACTTCCCGAAAAGCCTTCATTCATTACAAATCTTTGATCAATGCTCCTATTCTGTCTTGGGGGAAGGGTTCCATCTGCAGGGATTCCTGGATTCGATTTCCATTCTCTGTAATCCATTTCTAGCACTTGCTTTCTCACCACTGTCTTCTTTCCTTTGCCTCCTGAGGGAGTACCTCACAGTTATTCTCACCACTAATTCAAATGTACAAAGCCATTTCTGCTCTGTACTACCACCTTTGTGCATTTTTGATCTGCTGTAGCAGACTGTAGTACAGTTGACCCTTGGAATATCACAGGTTTGAACTGCACGGGCCCACTTAGACATGGATTTTCACCTCTGCCACCCAAGACAGCAAGACCAACCTCTCCTCTCCCTCTTCCTCTTCAGCCTACTCAGCATGAAGATGACAAGGATGAAGATCTTTGTAATGATCTACTTCCACTTAATAAATAGTGAATGTATTTTCTCTTATGATTTTCCTAATAATTTTCTTTTCTCTAGCTTACCATATTGTAAGAATACAGTATACAATACACATTGTTTATGTTAACAGTAAGACTTCCAGTCAAGCACAGGCTATTAGCAGTTAAGTTTCTGGAGAGTCAAAAGTTATACTGAAATTTTCAACTGCATGTTTCGGTGCAGGGGCGGGGGGGGGGGGGTCAGTATCCTTCATCCTCAACCCTGCACATTGTTCAAAGGTCAACTATAAAAAAAAAATACACCTTATAAAGCTTATCTCATCCAGGTCTCATTTATTTTAAGCTTATTGTTTAACATCTCAACTTGGTCTTTATGGCTCTTTGTTTCTTAGAAGCCCTAACTTCTTGCCAAATTTATTTGTTTACCTATTTAGGATGCCAGATTCCTCAAGTTGTTTCTGGTCCCTGAAATAATCTGTCTCAAAGGCTGTGGTATTTGTACTCAGGTCTTCAGATGGGTTTGCTGTATTTACTCAAATTCCAATGACAAGAGCTCTGGCAAAAGCCAGTGCCAAAACCCGTGTGCACAAGGCCCCCTAGATGGCCCTGGTTCACGTCCCATCTCAGATCAGCTGCTAGAGGACAGGCAGGTGCACCCAGGGGCTCACAGGTATCTGCGTACTCCATTCTGCTGGGCCATGGTGGGGTCTTATGCTTGCCCCAGAGACTGAGACTGTACATTCTGAGGACACTTAGATCTGGATCTACTGGATATGTTATCTTATCGTGAGGGTGGTTTTGCTGATGCATTTGCATGTCAAAACTCATCACATTAGGCCAGTCATGGTGGCTCACACCTGTAATCCCAGCACTTTGGGAAGCCAAGGCAGGAGGACTGCTTGAGCCCAGTTCAAGACCAGCCTGGGCAACATGGCAAGACACCATCTCTAAAAATATATATAAATTTAAACAAACTCATCACATTGTACATTTGAATATATTCAGTTTATTGCATGTTAATTTTATCTCCATAAAACTATAATCAATTAACTGACCAAGAACACTCAGAGTGACTACACCACAGCTCTGACACCAAAGCCTTCTCTAGGCCCAATGCCCCAGTTGATGCACACCAATGTCCAAGGCTGGGCTGAAGAGCCCCATACTCGGTATGCTCTCTCTGAACTATGGAACATGCCCTCTCCTCGAGCTGTCTCTGATCCCTCTGCACAGTGGCCCTTTGTCACTAGCAGTGTCACCTACCTGCAGTTATAGAGGTGTGAAGAGGTTTTAAATAAGGCCCCGAAATTCTTTGACATTGAGCGGTGGGGTCTATCTCTCTGCCCTTGAACCTGGGGAGGTTTCTAACCGCTTTGGCCAACAGAGTACCTTCAGAGTGATGCCCTAGGATTTCTGAGGCTGATCCTCAAAGGCAGCACAGCTCCTGCTGGCCTTGCTGGAACTCTCGCACTGGGAGCCCTGGTGGCCATGGAAGAAGTATGCCTGCCACCACGGTATGGATGCCAAGCTGCAGAGGCCACAGGTAGATGCTCCAGGTTGTTGTCCTTGTCTTCAAGTCATCCACTTCCAGGCCAGACACATGAATGAGGCACCTCCAGATCACTCCAGCCTCCAGATTTCAAGTCCTCCCAGGTGAGGCCCAGACACTGTGGAACTGAGAAAAGCTATGTCCACCGTGCCTTGTCAAATCCCTGACCCACAGAATCTATGAACTTATTAAAATGGCAATTTCAAACGACTCAGCTTTAGGGTAGCTCATCATGCAGCAGTAGGGACTGATACAGCAGTTAGCATTGTAACTTGTTGGTTTCTCCCATGCTTGAACTCGGTAGAAACCCTTACACCCTGCTGTGCTTCCAAAGCCCAAAGCGGGGATACAGCATCCCCTTGAATTACTTGAGCCAACCTGGACTTGGGCAATTGGGCATCCTGCAAGAACACAGGCCCAAAGAATTGCTCTTAGAACGGCCTTTCACCTAAGCATCGTCCACAGCTTGAACATGACTTCCTTCCTCCGCTGGACCCTGAGAGAAAGGAGGACGAGGCTCAGAGAGGACCGTGGCAGGGACTGAGGAGCACTTCATGAATGCCTGTGAGCAAATGCCATCCCAAAAGTCTGGGGTCAGGAGAAAATTCAAAGATTGACAAAATTATCTAGGCCACCTAAGAGGGCTTCTAGAGTTTTGCCCCATCCTGCAATAGAACACCTCTTTGCTTCTGGGGACCACACCAATGAAGCTGTCTATCACCAGCCCTACCCCAGTGCTGTGTGATGACCACGTTATAGGACAGGAAAAAAGACTCTGCTTCTTGCGCAGAGGGATCAGTCCAGGTTTGGGCATGTGACCCAAGCAGGACCACTCAAATACTTCACAAAGTTTGGCGTGACTGGGTTCACAGGCACCAAGGACCACGAAAGCTGCAGCTGCCAGGGAACCCCTGTGCTGCCATCAGGAAAGACCTGCCTGAGACTTAAGTCAACCCAGAGTGAAACAAAAGTAAGAGATGGCAAGAGAAAGCAAGGAAGTCCCAGCCACATTGCTGTAAACCCTGGGTCCAGCCATGACTAAAGCTCATATTACCTGATGGGCTTTTCACGTGAGTCAATAAATTCCCTTTTATTTATTTTTCTGGCTTAGCTTGAGATGCAGAGAGGCTAAGCAATGCAGACCTCCTGCCTCTGGTCCCTAAATGCCCCTTCATGTTTATCCAGCTGTAATGGGAACCATGCCGTTTTACTGTGATGAAAACAGCTGAGCATTTGAGGAGGAGAAAATGAGATAGCGGATGTCACGTGCCGCGTGCAGTGCCAGGTGTGGCTGGCGTCCTCCACAAGCCTCTGAAACAGCACAACGGTGTGGGTTCCCACAGACCCCCTGCTAGGACCTGCCACCCACCACACACCCCCAACACTGCCACACCTGGGCGACAGTTGCTCATCTATAAAGGTGCCCTGCAAAAAGAGTCCAGTAATCACAAATCTGCCCTAGACAAGCAATTATGTTTTTTTCTATGAAAAATACAAAAATCAACCAACAAGTACGTTCTAAGCAGCTGGTGCATATCCTGCCAAAAACGTCTCTACTTTACGGGATTTACTCCAGCTTTCTTTAAAACAGTAAGCTCATCTACTTCATTTAAAATTTGACCCACTTTACAAAAGTCTCACTTTTTAAAACAACTTTTCAATGACATCTATTACCAAAAACATCATACCCCTGCAGCACAACAATCTCCACTTTTTCTCCCACATACACAGACAACTCACACACACCCCACAAAAGGCTTGATCGTCCAGCCTTGTCAAAAAGTTATTATAAAACATTTTATTTTATCTGGCAGCCAGAAATGATGTTCAGTTGTCTGGAACACAGGCTGCTAGCGGCTGCTTGCCACAGACAACTGGAAGGAAAAAAGCAAAAGACGACAGTTGTAAATCTCAGAATCCCCAAAGATAAAGCAAGCGGGGAACACCACCGTTCACTCGCTGGTAGAATCCTCAGGCTTCCTGAGCGAAATGCCCACGTCATTCACGATGGAAGCAATTAAAACAAGATTCTCGCTGCAACTTGAACAGCTTCCTTTTTTTGCTATTGCTAAATGCTTTCCCTTTTTAGGTAGTTACTGATGTATCATAACTCCAAGTAACTACACTTTAATATGGTTGAAACTGGAATGTCTTCAAGAAATCTGTACTGTCGGTGTTGGAATCATGAAAAAAAAAAAAAAAAAAAAAAAGTAATGGGAAAGGAAAACAGAATCCCGGGCTTAGCCATCCAAGTTTGCCCTGGCTTCTTCTGCCGGCTACTTTCTCCACGAGACAACCCAGTGTACATCACCAGGGGAGTCTGACTAAGCAGCAGGAAAGGCCACCCCAGGGGACAGAGAGGGACACAACTCGTGCACCGGGGCATCTTAGGGCTTCGTGCCCCGGTCAGATGAGGTGAGAAAGCCACACCAGATTCACAACCATCAATCCCTGTTCCTGTTTCTTCCCAAACCTCTGGGTCCCCAAATATAGCAAAATGGGTATTTTGCTCAGGGAAAACTCTGACCTTCACAACTTAGATGTCCCAAAGAAAGCTATGTTCTCAGCAACATGGTCCTCATTTCTTACAGAGGCTGGATGCTGCATACCCACAGAATGGCCATGTGGCCAGGGGCAATGGCTCAAGCCTATAATCCCAGCATTTTGGGAGGCAGAGGTGGCAGGACTGAGCCCAGGAGTTCACGAAAATCCTGGGCAGCACAGTGAGACCTCATCGCCACAAAAAAATAATCAGCTGGGCGTGGTGGCACACACCTCTGAACCCAGGTACTCGGAGGCATGTGGGGGCGACATGGGATGATCGCTCGAGGAAGGCAGAGGCTGCAGTGAGCTGTGATTGTGCCACTGCACTCCAGACTGGATGACAGGGCAACACCCTGTCTCAAAAACACACAAAAAATGGAATGGCTATTCCCCACGGCTGTGACGGCGGTCAGCGCTGGGATGGAACCCACTGTAACCTCGGGGGTGCCCCCTGCCCAAGGCCCCTCAGTAAGGATGGATTTCGAAACAGGACTCAAGCTCTGGCCTGCCTCAGTCTGGGGACTGTCTCACCACCCTGGCTGCCGCAGAGTCCTCTCTAATCCCAAACCCATTCCCACAGGCTTCTTGAGATTTCTGAAGCCTACAACGTGCCAGGCATGTGGACAACGTACAAAGGCACAGATGACACAAGCCATGCCCTTTCTCTGGAATCCACGTGAAGTCCAGCAGTTTCAATGCCTAGCTCAACTCTTGCTTCCCCGGGAAGCATCCCCAAATCACCGTCATGACCTCTTTCCTCCTCTCCTCCAGAGCCCTGGGCCCACCCCATCTGCCTGGGGGTCCGTGTGGCCAGGCCTGTTCTGGGCACTCTCTCTTCCTGCTGCCCCCGACCACAGCAGCCAAGGCCTGTACACACGTGATGAAGTGAACACAGCAGAGACCCCAGGACCCTTCCTGGGGCAGCTTCAGGGAAAGGCGTCAGGGATAGGAAACAGGAAGATTTGAGGCAGATCACCTGCCAGCAAGGGACAATGTTCCCCGAGGGACGCACAGATGCTCTTGTCACTGCAACAGCCAAGCCGCCCTCGAGGCTGGGAAATGCATAGTTATACTAAGGCAGGCAGCTTTTCAAACTCAGAGGCAAGCCAAGCAGGCCCCTGACAGAAATTAACGGACGTGCTGCTGAACACTCTGCACCAACAAGATGATTAACTGCCTCCCAGAAAGGAAACCAACAGGCCAGGCACGATTCAGATGATACCCCCAGGGACAAAGCAGGCAGGAGACTCCGAACCTAAGCCGTGCCCGCTGTCGACCATCAGCCCCACACAGGGAGAGGAGGGGGTAATAATGCCTCCCCCAAAAACACAGTGAGAGAAGCAGCCACAGCCCTGGCAGCAGTGGAAACAGTTTATCTTCTAGGAGTGTGTTGTATTTCTTTAAATATTGACACAAAGAATGGCTCATTCCTTTCGCAGAGGCCCAGCAGGCCAAGCACTGGCTTCCTAAGAAATCCACGGCACCCCAACCTGTAAGCTGTGTCTCTTCGCTTACAGAGAAGAAAGGTCCCTTTCTGCTCCCCAATTCTGGAGCACGCCTAAGCACAGGGTGTAGTGTGGACACCAGAGCAGAAGGTCCCCTGCAGCAGATGTGAGCGAGACCTCTGTCCCTTCACAGCTGGTCCCAGGTTGCATCCATAGCACCACCAAAGCCGACCACCAATGACGCCTGACATTTTCTGCTCCACTGGGTGGGAACACTCCCGGCTTTGCTGGGCTTTTCCCCTAAGCTTCATTGTCCAGCTCCATCCAAACGCCATGACAGGGAGTTTGATCTATGGCTTGCTAAGGGATTGAGAAAGGTACCAGCTCCTTCAGCCCAAAGGCAGTTTGTGCAACCCCATACAGGTTCTAGCAGGCAAATTCTCTGTCTGGTCGTGCACATGAAATTGCCTGTTGCTTTGGAAAGAAGGCTTTGCAAAAGGAACCCACTGCATTTGCAGCTGGAAAACACTCAACAAAACTGGGCAGCAGCTGTCCCAGTGAGACTTTCTGCTGGGCTTTTCCATGAGAAATCCACGTACTGAGAAGGCTACACCTTTTTGCAAAGGAGGAAAAAATGTAACCTGAAAGCCATTTCTTAAAAAGACCGGAGTGTCTGTTCTCCTTCCCTTGCCTCGGGTGGACTTTCTGGCCAGAGGCCTCCCGCCGGGAGGGAAGCCGGGTGTGCACTCTCAGTCACACATTCTCCCGGCTCACTCCTTGGAGGGAACATGAACGCTGCTGATTCAAAAATCAGACACTGCTGCGGGAGCTGGCAGGGACCTCTCTCTCCACCCCCACTGCCCCCTGGAACACCAAGCCAGCACGGAGGCCGTGCGCTCGCTCAGCCGCCTGGCCCATGGCCTTCTGGGGGCCACCATCCCTCCTGCAGCCTCAGGGCTGGACCAGCTGCCAGGAGCTTCCCTGAGCCACCTGGATAGCCCCAGCCAGCGTGCACTTTAAATAACAAACTATGAATTCTTGATCCGTCTGCAGCTCGAGGCAGATTTTCCTATTTAAGCTGGAGGCCTTCTCTGCTTTGAGTTACTAAAGTGGGGCGGGCGTGTGTTGCATAAGAGTCCAGGGCAGAACTGGGAAGAGACGACACCACTTCTCGTCCAATTCCTGTTTGGTGGAGCTGCATGTGGGAAAAAGGATTCAGACACATACGCACACACACAAAAAATAGCATCACACCCTTTTATTTTTTGTTTTAATGTTTAGATTTTAGCTTTTCTTTCTTAATCAAGTAACAGGAATATTCAAGAAGAGGTGCCTGCCCTATACTCACATCTGGGTTCTCAGAGAGAACATATCCAACAGATAAGTGAAAAAGGAAAAAAAATACTTAATATTGACCGTTATTGCCATGCTTAGACTTGTGGGAGAAAAAAGGAAACTTCTCTATGTGTTGCAGTAGACGGATCAAGAATGCATGGTTTATTATTTAAAGTGCACGCTGGCTGGGGCTGTCCAGGTGGCTCAGGGAAGCTCCTGGCAGCTGGCCCAGCCCTGAGGCTGGAGGAGGGACGGTGGTCCCCAGAAGGCCATGGGCCAGACGGCTGAGTGAGCTCATGGCCTCCTGACACCCCAAGGATGTCCACATCCTAATCCCCAGAACCTACGAAAATGTGAACTTACATGGTAAACGGGGCTTTGCGAATGTGATCCGGCTAAGGGTTTTGAGATGCACACGTTATCCTGGATTATCTGGGTGGGTTTGATGGGTCTTTAGATGAGGGAGGCAGAGGGACATCTGACTACAGAAGAGAATTGTCAGAGTGATGCAGTGTGAAAAAGACTCAAACAGCCACTGCTGGGTTTGAAGGAGGGGAAGGAGGCCATGAGCCAAGGAATGCAAGCAGCCTCTGGGAGCTAGAAAAAATGAGGAAACAGATTCTCCCCTGGAACCTCCAGAAGGAATGAAGGCCTGCTGACACTTTGATTTTACCCCAGTGAAACTGATTGCAGACTTCTGACCTCCAGAGCCGTAAGATAATACATTTGTGTTATTTTACAACACTAAGTTTGCGGTAATTTGTTAGAGCAGTAATAAGAAAGTAATGCCTGAGTCTTGCCTTCCTGCCAGAATGCCTCGGATACAATGAAGACAATGAACTGCAGATACAGTGTGATGCTCAGCCCTTCAGGAGTCAGCAAAGCACTTCAGGATTCCAGAAAACCAAATGAGGCAATCAGGATGGACTTTCTGGAGAAGGTGACATCCAAATTGGGCCTCCAAAACCAAGAGAGATTTTCAAGAGCAGTACAAAGATAGACACAAAAAGGTCACTCCATACAGTCCCATGAGCCTAAGTATAACTATAATGCACTAAAGGCCCTGTGACCTAGGCATGTGCAATCTAGGGTGACCTCCATTAAGTAATAATACATAAGTAAAGAGGGGCCCTTACGCATTTAAGTCGGAAAATCTAGATACAATTTTCTAGGAAAACACAATTTACCAAAATTGATCCCATAAGCATACAAAGCTTAAACAGACCAATATTCATGGAAGAAAGGGAGAAAGTTATGAAGTAACTATAGTCACAAAAAAAGCATTAATCTGAGATGGTTCCACGGGGGATTCTACTAAATCTCTACAAAACAAATGGCCTCCATCGTTCATAAATTGTTTCAGAGCACCAAAAACAAATGAAAGCTTCCACACTTCTTTTGACGAAGCTATAATGCTAATATCTAAACTGAAAATAACACACACACACAAAACAATATTACAGGGCAATATCACATATGAATATGGATGCAAAGAGCCTAAATAAAACACTAGCAAACAGAATGCAATAACACTCTTAGGAAAGAATACACCACAACCAAATGAGATTTATTCCAGAATTTAAGGTTGTCATAACATTAGAAAACTATTTACATAATATGCCATATTAATATATCTACGCAGAAAAATTATATGCAAGCCTCCATGAGGTTGGAAAAGTGTTTGGAAGATTTGATACCCATGTCCAATTTTAAAAAATACACCCACACGGGCCAAATCTGAGACCATTTGGGCATCTAAGTAAATAAATATAGGATATTCATGGGGTAAAATAAAAATCTACAGTCCATGCAGCTAAACACAACCTTAGCCAAGTAATAGAAGTTGACATCCCCAAAAATGGGACAGACATACAGCATGTGCCTCCTGATAAGATGCACTGAGAAGAACACAACATCACTCCTTTCCTGCTAGACACATACACCCCAAATGCAATCATGAAGAAACGTCAGACAAAACCAAATTTAAAGACATCCTACAAAATGATTAGTCTATACTAATATTTTGGGGAAAAAGTGTGAAGATCAGGAAAGACAAATACTAAAGAACTAACCCAGATTGGAGAAGACTCAGGAGACATGACAGCTAAATGCAATATGTGAGTCTAGACTGGATTCTGTACCAAGAAAGCTATAAGAGACACTACGGTGACAACTGGAAAAATGTAAATGCAAATGGCATATTAGATAACAGCATTGTATCCCCTAAGTCTATCCTCACATTAAGTAAAAGTTCTAAGAAAATTTGTATGTATAGATAAAGGGACATGATGTCAGCAAATTAGTCTCAAGTGGTTCAGAACAAAGTATGTGTGGAGGGAGAGAGGGTTGGAAGAGGAAAGAGAGGGTTGAAAGAGGGAAGAAAGAGAGAACATCATAAAGAGAGAAAAATGTTCATCAGTGAATTTGGGTAACAGATATACCAAAGCTCTTTGCTACTACAGTATACCAAAATAAGCAGCAAACCATAAGTATGGGAGAATATTGTACAAGTAAAGGGGACAAGGATAACAGAGCAAATAGTTATTTTTGAGTCTGGGTGACTGGAAAAAACTGGTGAGAACATGGACAGGCAACATCAGACCAGACTTTGGTTCAGAAACACCAAGTTATTGGGAATGGACAGTGCCTGCAGCCAGCCACAAAGACGGGAGGCTGGGGACAGAGTGGGAGATACACCGAGTGGCACTGCTCCCAGCTGGAGCCAGGAAGGATCCCAAGGCAGAGAAAAAGAGCAGCAGGGACCTGGGACACCCTGTTTGGAAGAAGGGGTGGAAGAGGAGCTGACCATCCCTGGAGAGTGCATTTTATACACCAGGAACTAAAGGAGGCACAAGGAGCGAGGGGACCCTAGTGTCAAATGCCTCTGAGGGACAAGGGGCAAACCCCGCCAGCTCTGTTGTAATGGCATGACCTGGGGCAGGTCCCAGGTGGGAGACATCAGTCCACAGAGCCCACCTGATCTCAGAGGTAAGGCAAGGATGCTAGGAATGCTGGGCTGGAGGCCAGGAGGCAGGCAGGCAGCATGGCAGGTGGGTGGGACTTTCGTCCTCTGCCCCAGGTAATGACTGCAGGGGTGAGGAGCCCACCAGGTGGGGGCACTGCTGCTTCCTGCGGCAGCCTCAGCTGCCAGCCTGCTGACTCGGTTCACCCCTCTTTTCTCTCCCCCCACCCTTCCCAGGGAACACCGCAGGGAATCAGAAACTGATCAGAGGATTGGAGATCCTCTTCCCTAGAACACATCCAGAACAACACTGGTGATCAGCCGACCTCAAGGCGGGTGGCCGTGTGAGGGCAGGGACATCTGTCTCTCAAGATGTCCAGTGCTCAGAACAGGGCTTAACGCAGTGTAAAGGAACACTAGTCAAGCAAATACATCACCTAGATAAGAGGGCACGTTACAAGTGTAAATGCAGAAGGCTGCCAGCTGTGATGGCTCGCGCCTGTAATCCCAGCATTTTGGGAGGCTGAGGGGGGTGGACCGATCCAGTCCAGGAGTTTGCCAACAGCCTAAGCAACTCAATGAGACTCCTGCGTCTACAAAAAATTTTTAAAAAAATTACAGAGGCCTAAAAATATACTAAAAGACAACTTTAAAGACACACACACACACACACACAGAGTCACTGAAAGCTTAAAAGTATACAGAATTTAACTCATACTTACATGAAGCCTCATTTAAATACTGCCCCAGGCCTGGCTTATCCATTTCCAATTGTCTCCAGATCAGCCCAGAAAGCAGGACTACCGGAGGGAACCACAGGGGCAAAAGGTGTCCCTCTGAGGCGAGAGGGAGTGCCTTCGTGGATGGCCCTGGCAGAGCCTAAGAGGCTCACTTTGGCCAAGCCTTGAGGAAATCGCCAAGCTGCTTTGTGGAATGGCTCTGTTTTTACAAAGAAGGAAGGATGGGAGGGACACAGCATAGATCAACAGGTTATTCATACAGGAAGAAATTTTTTTAACTGACTACACAAGGTTTTTTAGAAGGTAACAAGCTTTCTTAAGTTACTAGCATTTTGAGAGGGTTAGGGCCCCAGCACTGTGCACTGGTGGAATCTGCCACTGGCTGCCTCCCTAGGATGCCCTCCTGAGGTACCCATGCCACCCCAACTTCTGCCATAGCTGTGGTGGCAGTGCAGCTGGCCCAGCCCCTCCTCAAGCATGTGACACTGGCCTTTGCTTTTTTAGCAGGTTTTCTCGCCTAGACGCCCACTCCCTTGGCCTGCACAGGAGCATCTCAGAAATTTGGGGGCCGAGAACCCCCGGATCACACTTCCATTCTCGCCATCCGTGGGTCAGGTCTGGGGAGCCTTCTGTGCACACTCCAGTGTTCCCTTCAGAATCAAGCCCGTTGCCTGCAGCTTGACACACACTCACTCACCTTCCGGTGGATTTTCCACTGGATGCCAGTGGATTTTCCTCTGCCCTGTCTCTCTCTCCTGCTTCCTGGAACCCCCTCCCTCCCGACACTAACCACCTGCACCCAAGTCCTCATCTCAGGCTTGGCTTTTGGAAAACCCACTCTATGGAAGTTTTCCATAGAGAGATGACACCTTACGTTTTAATAATACTTTCTACTTCATGAAACTGCATTTACATGAGATAATTTAACTCAATTTAACTTGCAACATGGAGAAGCAAAAATATCAAGACACGCATTCCCTCTCTTTCAGAGATGAGGAAAGGTAGGAATAGGAGAAACAGGCTGACTTGTCTCAGTGCCTCTATGTACTGGGAAGTAGGGGCAGGCCCTGCCCAAGGCCGCTAGGCCCATCCACGGCTGTGTCCATTCCCAGTCACACAGGTGGGCAGCAGGAAATGTCCCTTTTACAGCATCTGACAGACTCCACACAGTCATACAGCCTCTGGGGAATAACAACAGCAATCATCATAGTTTTATAGAGTGATATGATTGGGTTTTAGTTTTATTCTTCCCAAAGGGTAACTACGAATTATCAGCACACCACCCCTTCCTAAAGGGTGACTGTCCACTCACCCGACACCTCAAAAGAAAATCCTAAGATTTCCTCAGTCATTTGTCTAAAAAACACATAAAAATGGGATGGAGGTACTTGGATGAAGGCACAGTTCATATCAACCAAATGGCAGGGTCTGAGCTTCTCCTCAAAGCTTGTGAGGCGTAAGCTTGGAAGACAACGGCAAACGCAGAAAAGATGACGACTGAACACCTAGGGTGTAAAAGGGGCCCCGTGGGCTTCTCTGGAAAGCACTGAAGTCCCAGAAACAATTATCTGGTGACTTCCACAGTGCCCCTGCCCCATGAGCACCAGGGAGACAGGAAATGAGGATCCGGGTTCCCAGCCTCAAAAGAGCAGAGGGTCTGCTTGACCCTGTGTTCTTCCAGGATGGACCCTCGCTCAGCTGACCCCTCACATCAGCTCCAGATCCCTCCAGATGAGCCAGTGGGGACATATCAGAAATGCCACAGGGCTGTGCTCTTGCAGGGCACCCAAGAAACACCATGCAAGGTGTGTGGCCCCAGGGAACAAACTCTGAGCATTTCTTGGGGGACAACACTGAGAAAAGAGACAATGCTTGGACTTGAGGTCAGCAGAAGAAATAGTGAGTGCTTGGTCTGCTGACCTACGAGGTATGCATGTGGTTTTCTTCTCGTTATGGTGACAAGGTAGCCTTTCTGTTCCTCTGCCATGGGTGCCTCACTGGGCATAAAGCTGGGCACAGACACCATTCCTGGTTTAGTTTCTTAAACCTGAGCTCCCAAAAGAATAACACCAGAGGTAGGGGGCAGCCGTGAGTTGAGGGGCCAAGGCTGAAGCGGCCAAGAGCAGAGCAGAGGACAGCGCCCTGTGAATGGGACATGTGCTTTTCAGTAGCGACCCGAATGCCAGAGGGACTGAGGGCCTGTCTTGAAAGTCCTGCCATTACAAAGCCCCAGGGACATTTGCAGGACTTGGAAGGGAAGGCCTCCATCAATAACTGAGGTGACGGGTCAGTGCATGATCCGACTTTCAGATGATGAGACTATGACATTTCTGACACGCCTAAGTCCGAGGAATGAAACAGTCACACTGTTTCATGAGGGGTAAATCATTCATGAATAATTCATGAAACAGGGTCAGACAACGAGAAGGACCTAGATATACTACACAAAATCTAACACCCCCCCTTATAGCTTTTTAATACCAGCTATGGTCTGAGTGTTTATGTCCCCCTCAGATTCAGACATTGAGACCTAATCTACAATGTGATGGTGTTGGAAGGTGAAGCCTTTGGGAGGTGATTAGGTCATGAGGGTGGAGCCCTCATGAATGGTATTGGTGTCCTTATAAGAGAGTCTCCAGAGAGCCAGCTAGCCCCTTCCCCCAGATGAGGACACAGAGAGAAGGCACCATCTATGAAGCAGAGAGCAGGCCCCTCACCAGACACTGAGGTTGCTAGTACCTTGATCTTGGGCTTCCCAGACTGCAGAACTGTAAGAAATAAATTTCTGTTGTTGGTGAACTATCTAGTTGACAGTTTTTGTTATAGCAGCCCAAACAGACTAAGACCATTCCTTAGGCAAATGTAAAACAAAGAAAACGGGAAAATCTCCTTTTCCAGAAAGGTGAAGAAATCTCACGCCTGGAAGTGAGTGAGTGATCTGAGGCTTCAACAATCCAGCAGTTTTGGGGCCCAAATATTGGCCTACTGGGTGAAGGGCCAATGTTAACCTACAACACGGAGATGGGGGATCTGGCCAGGACCCCAGAGTGGCTGGGCAACCCCACCCATGGCACAGGGGGTGCAGGGAAGTCTGTCTGCATTCAGAGTTCAGGATACCAGCGGGACATGGGCAGGGTCCCCAATACAAATCCCCAAGCCTGTGCTACACACACAAGTAGATCATCCTGTGCTGCCGATGGCCTAAGGAGAAGCACTGAAGGAGAGATGATGTATGCACTTGTGGAAGAGCCCTGGGGCATCTGGCAGAAGCGCATGTGAAATGACTCAGCGAAGACTTTTCCATAATCCAGGGCACAGGGGACTCCCAAAGAGGGTAGAATAGCACTGGGGGCAGGGGATGGCGGTGAACCGAGGGACCAAGGCTGAAGCAGCCAAGAGCAGAGCAAAGGACAGTGTCCTGTGAATGGGACGTGTGCTTTTCAGCAGTGACTCAAAAGCCAGAGGGGCTGAGGGCCTATCTTGAAAGTCCTGCCATTAGAAAGTCCCAGGGAAGCAGGGCAGGAGGGAAAACACAGCAGCAGAATTTGAGCTCACAGTATAAAATTACAACCCACATGTGAAAGGGGGCGTGAGCTGACACTCCTCAAGAAATTCAGAAGCTGGTCAGGCAGTGGCTCATGCCTGTAATCCCAGCACTTAGGGAGGCCGAGGCAGGCAGATCTCAAGGTCAGGAGATTGAGAACAGCCTGGCCAACGTGGCGAAACCCTGTCTCTACTAAAAATACAAGAAAATTAGCTGGGCATGGTGGCACGCACCTGTAGTCCCGGCTATTTGGAGGCTGAGGCAGGAGAATCGCTTGAACCCAGGAGGTGGAGGTTACAGTGAGCCAAGACCATACCACTACACTCCAGCCTGGGCGACAGAGTGAGACTCCATCTCGAGAAAAAAGAAAAGAAATTCAGAAGGTGGAATCACTCAAAAAAGACTTCAAATAATTATACTAAAAAGATCTAGGCCGGGCGTGGTGGCTCACGCCTATAATCCCAGCCACTCAGGAGGCTGAGGCAGGAGAATTGCTTGAACCCAGGAAGCAGAGGTTGTGGTGAGCTGAGATCCTGCCATTGCACTCCAGCCTGGGCAGCAAGAGCGAAACTCTGTCTCAAAAAAATAAATAAGTAAAAGATCTAAAGTGATAAAGGAAAGGTAACGGCATCATGAAAGAATAGGACACTATAAAAAAAGACAGCAGTGGAAAAGAATCAGATATAACTTCTAAAAGTATTGAATATAATTGAGAAAATTAAAAACTCAGTCGAAGATTACATGGAGATCAGACCTAGTTTAAGAAAAATCTGGTGAACTGAGAAACCAATGACATGAAATCCTCTAAAATAGAGAACATAGAGAGTTGGAGACCAAAAACGCAAAAAGACGACACAAAACATGGAGGAAAAAATAGTAAGGTCCACATATATCAACTAGGAATTCCAGGAAAAGAAGTAGGTAATGGGAAGAGGCACATCTCCACGAGAGGGAGGCTGGGAAAATCACGAGTCCCAAACAGAATAAACATGGTAAGTCCACAGGGGATGCTGCAGAACCCAACAGCAGTCCTGCAGAGAAAGAAGGCAGAGCATTACACAGAATCTAAAATCAGAGGGGCCTTTTGTAACAAAATAGAAGCCTGAACACAGTACAGTAATATCTTTAAAGTGTTAAGACTCAACCTAGAATTCCACATTTGGCTAAATCGTCACTAAGAGTAAATGTGAAGGCTGAGCACCATGGCCCACACCTGTAGTCCCAGCATTTTGGGAGGCCAAGGCAGGCCAATTGCTTGGGTCCAGGAGATAGCAACCGGCCTGGGCTACATGGTGAAACCCTGTCTCTAAAAATATACTAAAAATTAGCCGGGTGTGGTGGTGCATGCCTGTAGTCCCAGCTATTCGAGAGGTTGAGGTAGGAGGATCCCTTGAGCCCGGGAGGCGGAGTTTGCAGTGAACCAAGATCACGCCACTGCACTCCAGCATGGGAGACAGAGCAAGACTCCGTCTCAAAGGAAAAAAAAAAAGAGTAGGGGTAAAATAAAGACAGTTTGGATAAAGCAAAAATAATAATTTAGCCATTTTCAAACCCTCATTTAAAAATGTTCTTCAAGGACATTAAGCCCAGGGAAGTGGGTTGCCAAGAAGCGATCCTGAGCAAGTTGACAAAGATATCAGTAAATCTAAATAATTCTAACTGCAAAACATGATTACCATTCATTGGGAAGAGACAGAGACAAAATGTGGTTAAATTAACAGATAAAAATAATGTGTAAAATCAAAGTTAAAGCATTTGAAGGCTCTTGTATTATAAATGAAAGAAACCTGATGCCTCAGACTTCCTTCATATAGATTTCTTTTTTTTTTGAGACGGAGTCTCGCTCTGTCGCCCAGGCTGGAGTGCAGTGGCGGGATCTCAGCTCACTGCAAGCTCCACCTCCTGGGTTCATGCCATTCTCCTGCCTCAGCCTCTCCAAGTAGCTGGGACTACAGGCGCCCGCCACCACGCCAGGCTAATTTTTTGTATTTTTAGTAGAGACGGGGTTTCACCGTGGTCTCGATCTCCTGACCTCGTGATCCACCCGCCTCGGCCTCCCAAAGTGCTGGGATTACAAGCATGAGACACTGCACCCGGCCAATATAGATTTTTTTAAGGCAACAACAACAACATTTTAATAGATTATCAAATTTCCACACCAGTGGAAGAGAGAAGGGGAACATTTTTTTAAAAGTTGGTCAAGCCAATAGAAAGAAACAAACCACAAAAAGAAACAGAAGCAAAGAAAAAGCATGTTATAGTAAACAGATAAAATATAAGGTGTTAGAAATAAAATGAATTCTAGCAATAATACTAGAAACATGAAAACACTAACTCTGCCAATGAAAAAACATATTCCCAAATTTGTCATTTTTTAAAAAATTTAAATATATCTTACTTTTAAGAAACATACATACATCATCACGACAGAGAATGACTGAAAATAAAACTAAGGGAAAAGAAACATCATGCAAACATTTACCAAAATAAAACCTGACTGGCAATACTAACGTTAGCTGAAAACATCTGGAAGGACAAAAGTATTACCAGGGATAAAAATGGCCCATTACATGATGATAAAAGGAATGGTTCACCAGCCCTATAGCTCCTACACCTGTGTGCACCAAACAATACTGCCTCACAACTTATAAAGCAAAGATCAACAGAATTAAAAGGTAAAATTGGCCAAGCCACAATAAGTTATGAGATTTTTAATATATCTCTAAAACAAATCAAGCAGGTCCAAAATAATGAGACTATAAATGATTCTGACATCACAGTAACTTCAGTAAATGGGCATATAGAACACAACAATTAGAAAATATATACTCTGTCTGCAGTAATTTGAGATTATATACTCTTTTCATTTATACATAAAACACTTAATACGTATTAAAACCAAACGTCTACATTCTAGGCCACGATGCAAATCTCTACCACTACCAGTAAATCAATGACGTATGGAATTCAGCATGCTCAAAAGCTTCTAATAAGCCTAATCCTCCTGTAGATAGCAACTATAAACTTGCGAAAAATGCAAAAATCCAAACACCTGAAGGTTGGAAGATATGGGTGGAGTCAACACTCGGAAGATAGGAACAGCACAGGAGACTGAGGGAAGGCCTGGTCAGTGCCATGCAGAAGGGGTAACGCTCCAACAGAAAGCTTGCAGCCCCTGGGATCTGAAGAACCAGAGGACAGAGTGCAGGGCAACAAGGCGACTGGAAAGTATGGGGGAGGCATGCTGGAAAGGAGAGATCCACAAAGGGGAAGCCCAAAATTCTGTCTATAAATTCTACCCAACTCTCAGGATGATGACTACATGGAAAAGAGTCTAGTTAAGAATAAAAGAACTGAGATTTGAGTTGCCACCCAAGATACAAATTCTGCAGTCTGAGTCCAACAAAATTAACTGCCAGCTAAAATACTCTCCAGAGTAATAGAATTCAGAATCTCCACGTTACATTTACAATATCCGGAACACAATCCAAAATTACTTGACACATGAATAACTTGGAAAATGTGACCCCTTTTCAAGAGAAAAGACAATCAATGTAGACCAAACCCGAAGATGACCCAGATGTTAGAACAGCAGACAAGAATTCTGAAGCAATTACTACCACAATGCTCAAGGACTTAAAGGAAAATGTGCTCATGATGGATGAAAAGACAGGAAATTGCAGCAGAAATACTGACACTATTAAAAAAATGGAAATATCATATGCACCACATTCTCCATTGTTATACATAGAATTATAAATTAGCCGGGCGCGGTGGCTCACGCCTGTAATCCCAGCACTTTGGGAGACTGAGGCAGGCAGATCACAAGGTCAGGAGATCGAGACCATCCTGGCTAACATGGTGAAACCCCACCTCTACTAAAAATACAAAAAATTAGCCAGGCACAGTGGCGGGCGCCTGTAGTCCCAGCTACTCAGGAGGCTGAGGCAGGAGAATGGCATGAACCCGGGAGGCAGAGGGTGCAGTGAGCTGAGATTGCACCACTGCACTCCAGCCTGGGAGACAGCGAGACTCCGTCTCAAAAAAAAAAAAAAAGAATTATAAATCATGTTGTAAAGATACCAAAAATTATATGAAAAAAGAAAAATTCAATTAATTTATAGCATAATATTTACTTTCTGACACATGCTGTGTTTACATATATTAACTTAATCATCTTAATTTTATAAAATACATGCAATCATTATCACCCTTTTACCAATAAAGAAATTGAGACACTTTAAAGGGGTGAAATAAATAACCCTAGGTCACTCAAGCTAGTGGTAGAGACAGGAAATCAAATCCAGTAAACCTGTGTCTAAATTCTTACCACTATACTGTACTGCCTCTCTAGGGAAAAGGTATGTGGCAATTACAGACTATTTAGAAGTGGGTACTAGAAATATTACATATGAAAATTTGTATGCACCTACAGGTGTGCTTACAGGGAAACCTTAAATACAGAAATTAAAAATGAAGATAGTAAAATTTACTGAGCTAGGTATTCTACTCAAGAAGTTAGGGAAAAAGCAACAGGACTAAACCTAGAGAATATTTAAAAAAGGAATAAAGGAAAAAAATAATAAGGATACAAATGGAAATTCAAAAATAAAGAAAAACAAAACCAAACCAGTTCTTTGAAAAAGTTAACAGACAAAACTCTGCAATAAAGATAAATGAACTAGATTTGCATTTATTAAGATGGATAAATCTAGAAGACATGATTGTGAGTGATAAATGCAAGCTGCACAGCATAAAATCATTTATGTAAATTTTAAAACATACAAAACAATACAGTATGCAGTTTATGACTATATATCATAATCGCTATAAAAGTATAAAAAACATGGAAAGGAAGGGTTCCCCTATGTCAGGTCAGTCTGGTGGTTGCTTCTGGGGAATAAGCCAGAGCCATGATAGTGGGTGGAGGGGGGAACGCCATCAGTCATATCCATAAATGTTCATTTCTCTCAAAAAAAAGAAGAAAGCATCCCAGCACTTTGGGAGGCCGAGGCAGGCAGATCACCTGAGGTCAGGAGTTCGAGACCACCCTGGCCAACACGGCAAAACCCCGTCTCTACTAAAAATACAGAAATCAGTCGGGCGTGCTGTGCTGGTGGGTGCCTGTGGTCCCAGCTACTTGGGAGGCTGAGGCAGGAGAATCACTTGAACCCGGGAGACAGAATTTGCAGTGAGCCGAGATCACGCCACTGCACTCCAGCCAGGGCGACAGAGTAAGACTCCATCTCAAATAAATAAAGAGAAGAAGAAAGCTCTGAAGCAAATCTGACCACATGTTAACATAGGGTAAGTCTGAATGCTGGCTATGCAGGTTTCTTTTTTGTGTTTTGCCTGTTGTAAATTATTTCATAATTCAAAATAACTTATACCTGCTACATTCATTTATGTCTTTACTGCCTATCTCCCCCACCAAACCCTAAGTTCTCTGGAGGCAAGGACCATACTATGTCATGTTCGCCATAGTATGCAAATCTGACCAGTGTCCGGAGGGTCAGTGAGAAGGGAAACTTAGCATATGACCTGAAAGCGCAACTTCCTGTCTACAAATACTAAGATTCCTTGATTTCTTGTGGATTTGCTCAAGAGGCAAGGATGGCAGATTCAAGAATACTAATGAGAGTCTTTAGCTCCCAGCTGAGTGCTCTGCAGGGCCTCTCTCTCCCTGACTTAATACAGAACAAGGGCATTGAAGTGGTCTCCTTGATAGTCAAAAATGAGCAGGTGAATTATAACCACAGCAGCTGCAGCAATAGCCGACATGGATTGGCCCTAAGTGGTAAGTCTGCATTAACTCATTTAATACTCACAAAAGCCCTAAGAGGTAGATGACATTAGGAGGAAACTGCAGCTCAGAGAGGGTGGCACCCTTCTAACTTGCCTGAGCTTACACAGCCCCTCAAATGCTTATCAAGAGTGTAACTGAATAGCTGACCAGTCAACGATGGTGTCTATTGTTACAGACAGGGTCCCTTTGTGTGGCCCATTTCTAGTTTCCTGTAAATGTGATTTTTACCTTTTAGACATTTATGAAAGTTCTCTTGAACACGCCCCCCAGAGTGGCTGGAGGTAGTTACAGCACCCCTGGTTCTCAGCGTTCCTCCGCAATTATCCTGCGACAGACATCGCCATCCCATGGTGCAGGTAAGAAAACAGAGGCTGTGTGGCCTAAACTGTGCACCACGCCCCCGCCCACTACTCCAGAACCCTGCCAGATTCCTATGTTGAAGTCCTAACCCCCAGGACCTTAGAATGTGGTTGCATTTGCAGACAGGGTTTTTACAGAGGTAACTAAGTTAAAATAAAGTCACAACAGTGGGCCCTAATCCAATGACTAGGATCCTCCTAAGAGGAAATTTGGACGGAGACAGGCAGAGAGATAAGACCATGTGAAGACACAGGGAGAAGACGGCCAGTACGGTTTGGATGTGTGTCCCCTCCAGATCTCATAATGAAACGTACTGCCCAATGCTGGAGGTGGAGCCTAGTGGGAGGTGGCGGATTCCTCATGAATGGCTTAGTGCCATCCCCATGGTGATGAGTGAGTTCTCACTCCATTAGTTCATGCAAGAGTTGGCTGTTTCAAAAGACCCTCACCTCTTCGCTCTCTCATTCCCTTCTCTCCCCATGTGACATGCTGGCTCCCCTTCATCTTCCACCAGAAGCAGATACTGACACTGTGCTTTGTGTACACCCTATAGCACTCTGATCCAAAATAAACCTCTTTTCTGTATAAATTACCCAGCCTCAGGTATTCCTTCAGGGCAACACAAATCGACTAACACAACAGCCATCTGCAAGCCAAGGAGAGAAGCCTGCAACAGACTCTTTCCTCACAGCCTCAGAAGGAACCAACCCTGTCAACACCTTGATCTCACACTTTTGGCCTCCAGAACTAGAATAATAAATACCAACAAAACAATAAATTTCGGTTAAGCCCCTGGGTCTGTGCAGCTTTGGAGCAGCCTCTTTGCTCCAAACACAGAAGCACAGAGACATTAAGGGACTCTTCTTCTGGGGTTACACCAAAGGGAAACAGAACTGGACCTCTACCATGGTTCTTTTTCTCTTTGTAGAATAGGTTAAGTTCTGTTATCATTGTTTTAAAAAATCATTGTGGTTATTTTCTAGTATTGTCTTGTTCATTTACAGCATTATAAAGGTAATGTCAATGAGTATTTGGTGGATACTATAATTCTTTAGAAACTGTGTATGCTAATAGTAAACTACTGATGTCTACTTATAGAGTTAACATTTATATGCAAATAAATATTTAAAATATTAACTTGAAGAAACTCAAAGTAGCAATTTAATGCCATTCCTTTTAGGTTCTGCTTCCAGTTAAGATATAGAAGGACAGGAAAGACTCCAACTACCACTTTTACAGCAAAGAACACTGGATACACTACAAAATCATATTTTATTTTATCCACTGGGAGAGCTAAGGTCTCAAAGAAGTGTAGAGAAACCAAATTTCCGAAGGATTGGCCCTTGCTGGGCAAAGATCAACAGCTACAGTTATCCCTGGGGCACAGGTGGAATGAGGAGCTAATTAGCATCTAAGCTGTGGAAATGAGGAGAAAACAGCCAATTGTTAACTGTGTGGGCTGGAATAATGGATTACACCTGGATTCGAGATGTCCTAAATCTACTCCAGACTTTTACCAAGTGTGTGATGGCTGGCAAAAGTCAGGACAGGGATGGAAACAGAGTGGTATCTGCATAGTCACATGAGTACTGGCACCTACGCTCTTTATGGGGAGAGACCTAAGCCTGCCATAAACCTTTGCAGCTAGTGGCGAACCCAATCCAAGCCAACCCACTTCAAATCCCAATTAAACAGAACGGTTGACCTCCTCATCCCAAATAAACAGAACGGTTGACCTCCTCATCCTAATTAAACAGAACGTTTGACCTCCTCATCCCAATTAAACAGAACGATTGACCTCATCCTAGCTGCCTCTTGGTCACCCTAAGTGGAGCCAGGTGAGGACAGAGGGTGTCATACAAGTAAGTGACCACAGAGAAGTGAAGCTTGGGTAAGTGTTACGTGATGTCCAACCTCCTGCTTTACTCATCAGCTCCACGAACTCATGTCAGTGATGTCTTTAGTGTTTAAGCCAGTTTGGTTTCTGTCATTTCCAACCAAATGAATCTTAACCCATTTATGCCTGAGGGTGCACATTTTGTTTGTGAAAACTCAGACCTTGGCGATGACCTTGAGCAGTAGGGTATAAATAACTGCCACAAGCTTAGCGTTCTAATAATGGAACACTAGGCATAATTGGTACAAAGCACAAGACCTGACCAATTGTGCATTACAGAGGATATACACATATTATACATGCAAATTCTTGCATAAATTAGCATACACAGTTTCTAAAGAGTTATAGTATCCACCAAATACTCATTGACATTACCTTTATAATGCTATAAATGAACAATACTAGAAAATAACCACAATGATTTTTTAAAACAATGATAACAGAACTTAACCTATAAAGTAGACAACAATGCTTCGCAGAAACCACAGCTGGAGGCATAATCACGTTCCAGTGAGCTCACCACCCCTCAGCATGTTGCGGGATTCCTATACTGTAAATGCTAATAGAAAATTACTCTTCTATTTCACCATCTACTTCTACCATACACATGTGAAATACACCATGGGGGAGGAGAGGAAGATTCGTAGTTACTTAAGAGCATGAAAATGCTGGGAGGAAGATTCTAAACTGAATCATAATGGAGAAATTAAAACAAGCACAGAAGGAAGATTAAAAGGTTTGAAGTCAAAATAACTTTTTAAAAATCAAGGAACATTTCAAAATATGCAAGGTACCATTTTAGTTTGCCAAGTTCCAACCTAGAGTGCTATTTTATGGATCCGTTTATCAGGCCCCCAAAATAAGGAGCAATGTAGGAAACAGGATCAGCCTGTCCCCTCGCCTGAAGCCCCAAAGACCATTAGAAATGCAACCTCAGTAGTATCCAAAGGAAAGAAACAGTTCCCAGGTGGCCTTTGCTGTGTCAGTCCTTCTAGCCACCAACCTTGCTCAGACATAAAACCCTACTCAGCACAGCGGCTCACCTAGGTTCACCTTTCAAGTACACCGAGTGCTTCATGGAGGAAGTTTCTTAGACTCCTGCTCACCGACAAGAGCCGGCAAGGCTACTCTCAGACCATGTCCAAGGCTATCATAACACAGGGTCAACAACAGGGCACGAAACTATGGCTGCCGTGTTCAACCAGCAAGAGCATATTCCCATGGGAAATCTTGGATTAATCTGATTAATCTTTCTAGGAAAGATTAGGAAACTTCTAGGAAACTTAAAGAATGTACTTTGCAGATGTCCCAGTAAATTAATTTTCCCGATTTCTAAACTCCTGATGTTTGAAAGCTAATCCAAACTAGATAGTGCCTAACTGACTGCTCCTTAGCTCAGCCTATGAAAAGGCCCATTGTCATTCTCAGGACAGCCACATTTACTGAATATTTCACGCAGTGCAAGAAAGACCAGAAGCAAAATATGTAACTCTCCTCTGTGTCTGTGTTGCTGACTAGTGCAGAGCCTGAGTCTGGCACAGCCTTAAATACGCACATCACTCCTGCACCAAAAAGCAAGCTGATCCAAGGTTTGAGACCAGGGAAGGAGAGATTGCATTTTTAAGCAAGTTCAGAAATTTCTCCCTACAGTCTTGCATGGCTGCTCTTGTTTTAACTTTTTCCAGCACATCCACCCCACCCTGATTTTGTTTATTTCCTCATTAAAGGCTAAACAGTCTATCAAAAGAATGCCTCAAAACTCTTCTTAGGGACAGAAATGCAAACACAAGCACCATTTATCATGTTGTCAGTGATCCTCAGTATCGCACCACTAAAGAGGATGGAAGGTGGTCATTAGACAAACATCCCATTATGTCATCTACAAGCACGCTCAGTTCTGACCATGGACCAGCGGCTGCTGAACGGTGGCATGAGCAGAGGCAACAGTGAGAAGAAGGCACATCTGTCCTTTGTTTCATTGCATGGCCCTGCTTGAAGGTGCTCAAATGGGAAAATCCACTCCCGATGGCCCACAGGTGCTATTCCTCAGGTTTAACAGTCCTTAGTGATAGGGTTTTCAACACCAGCTGAACATCAGAACCACCTGGGAGCATTTACTTTGCCAGATGTCCCCAGGATGTCTAATTAAAGTGGTTCTCTGTGGGTGGGACCCAGGCGTGAGTAGCTGTTAAAGCTTCCCAGGTGATGCCAAGGTACAGCCAGGGCTGAGAACCCCTGCCGTAGAGAAATCCCTCTGCCTCTGTGCTGGTATGTCAAGACAGAACTAGGTAGGGTCACGGGCTCAGGTTAAAAATAGCACACTGCAGGGGGCAGGGCGTAGTGGCTCATGCCTATAATCCCAGGACTTTGGCAGGCCAAGGCGAGAGGATCACTTGAGCCCAGGGGTTCAAGACCAGCCTGGGCAACACAGCGAAACCCCATCTCTACCAAAACAAAAATGAGCCAGGTGTGGTGGTGCACACCTGTGGTCCCAGCTACTCAGGAAGGAGGATCACCTGAGTGCAGGAGGTCAAGGCTGTGACATGCCATGATCACACCACTGCACTCCAGCCTAGGTGACAGAGTGAGACCGTGTCCCCCCCAAAAAAAAAGCCATACTGACATCAAGCCCACACACAACCGTCAGACTTACCAAAAACCCTGTTTCCTATTAAAAGGTATTTTTTAGGTACTAGTAATTTTATGAGGTCTTCCTTACTTTTGTAAGGATGCAGAAAGAACAGAAAAACTCTAATGTCTCCATTTGAGACTCAAAGCTCTCTTGAGGTTTCAGAGATGCCCTCTATCCAGCACAATCACCTCTAATACCCACCTTGCCCACCCAGACCAGGCTAAGGAGAAAGTCAATGTACTTCCATCAAGTCCACACACAGCAGCTGAGCTCAACTGCAAAACTTGTTTACAAATAACAAGGTAATTCTAAAGCAGTCACATAATTTATTCCGAATGTCACCAGGATACTAAACCAAGACACACTGTTTCCAATGTCACCAGAATACTAAACCAAGACACACTGCATTTTCATACAAAGATAAGTCTTTAAACTACAGAAGCACAACCCCCAGAAGTCAGCGGTGGGGTCCCAAGATCTCCTGGGAGGAAATGCCGCCTGTGCTCCAACTTCATCTGGGGACATTTGTAGCCCCATGAAATGTCCTTAAACAGGTGACAGGTCATCCACATTAGGGTTGTTCAAAGACAGACCCAGAGTATAAGAGCCCCACGTTCCTCCCCACACTGCATCTTAAAATCACTTTTAAAAACACTGGCACCCAAATCACACCCCAGACTAAAAAAGATCAGGATGTTGGGGGACAGGCCAGTGCATGGCATGTTTTAAAGCAGTGGTTCTCACACTTTAGCATGCATCTAAATCCCCTGGAGGACCCGTGAAACTACAGATGACTGGACCCTCCCCCAGGGTTTCTGATTCACAGGTCTGGCCTGAAAATGTGCATTTCTAACAAGTTCCCAGGTGATGCCGATGTTGCTGGCCCGGGGGCCACACTGCAAGAATCAAGAATCAAATCACAGCTTCGGAGGCGCCCCAGGTGGCTTTAGTTAGTGCAGCCAAAACTTGGGAGCGCTGTATTATTAAGAGTGAGCTCCTGGCCAGAGCACCAGGGGATGGGAATTCTTATCCAAGCTCGGCTACAAGGTTTTTTGGACCTCAGCTTGCTCTTGATATATAAAATTGAGAGACTGCATGAAAGAGAGCCTGGGTTCCTTGCAGAAACAAAACGATGACTTTTTCAAAGGACTGCCGACATAAGACACATAAGAAAAGGAAGTGGTCTCAGGGCAATAAAACAGCTTTTGAAATACAGGGGAAGGTAAGTTCTCACTCACGTGGCTTCAGTGCACTTGGAGACACATAAAGGATGCGGGCTGTGCGTGTGCTCTAAGCCAGTCATGCTGCTGCCCCGACTCACCTGTTAGAACCTTGCAGAGCTGCCCGGGTCTCTGGGCCTCGGCAGAAGGGCTGGGGGTCAAGGACCATTTGCGCCTGATCAGATGCTCTCGTCCACTGAATGGGCCCTGGGAGTTGTTGAGGGGCTGGATGAGCACCTGCTCCTGCCCAAGCTGAATGAGGCCAACCTGTCCAGAAAGGAGAAGGAAATGCGACATCGGTCATCCTCACTCACACACGCCATGGCCCCCCGGAGGCGCAGGCAAGGCCACCTTGCTGTGATTTGGTTTTCCATGTCTGGGCTCTTTTCTTTGCAAATGGGTCAGATTTACCTGAGCCCAAGAGAGAGCTTCTGTGTGACTTACAAACATACCACAGAGCAGCTGCGTTGGGGGTGGGGGTACAGAGACAGATACAACAGCATCCATTTTCCATGTTGGCTTTCAGGGAAGATGAACTACTTCATTATCTAATTTTTAATTTTAAAATTATTTTTTAAGTTACTTTAAAAATCATCCCCCCAAAAGTCCACCTGGGAGGCAACACTGAAATTGTTGGGAATGACATTTATATCCCTAATGGAAAAATGTATCTTATCCCTGGGTATATTAAGAGTAACATTAGTACTGTTTTGACAGCATGAAAACAATTTGCCCTCCTTCAGCAAGCACCTGCTGCTAGTTTCCCTTCTTATGTGGAGTCAAAATGGTAAATCTCTCAAGCAAATCGAACCCAGGCAGGGCCAGGGGAGGACCTGGTTTGTACACAGATCCATGCAGTCAACATCCCCTTCTCCTGGGAACAATCCCGAACTGCCTTTGATCGTAGATTCAGGAGATCTGGCGGATAAGTCTCAGGGGGCCATGACACCCTTTCTTGGCTCCCTCTTCCACCCTCACTTTTCAAAAGCCATGACACACTACACCATTGGTTCTCAAAGCCTAGCGTGCACCCCAATCACCTGGAGGTCCTGCTGGAGCCCAAGAATGTGCATTTCTAAGAAGTTTCCATGTAACACAGGGACCACACTGGGAGAAGCAGCACTCTCCACCACACGCAGAGCTAACTCCAGTCTCAAGTATAAAACTCACTTAAGCCAAATGAGATAGACCCCCCTCTACGTTCTGAAAGGACGCACCGGTACCAAGATTCCTGGAAAGTAAATCAGATCAACTGATAAGATCGCCTACAACCTTGCGTCCCCAAGATACAGGGTGAGGCCATACTTACCGCTCTAAGCATATTTCAAGGTTTCCATTTCATTACAACTCTTGCCAAGAACAACTCAAAGATTTTACTGCCCAAATAAAACTGTCTCAAAGTGGCACTGCATGTCCTGCAGGAGAACACAGCTCTCCTCCGTCTCCTTTAAAGTGAAAACTTGAGTTTGTTCACTAGGAAACTTGGGGAAACCGAAGAAATGGAAGAGGGTGGCCACAGTGGGATCTCCAACACGGATCACAGAGCTCCAAGATAGCTGTGCACAACGCAGCCTCGGTGCAGAACACCTGAAAACTTCCGCAGTCAAGATAGAGTGGGCAGGGTACGGCGCAGCGGGTGGGATGGAGCCCCACGTGGGAGGACCCCCCCCCCCCACCTGCTCCCTAGAGGATACGCTTCACTCTGAGGGGCTGGACTCATTTGGAAACACCCCGCTGTGGGTCAAAGCCCCCCCAGGATCTAGCACTTTCAAAGCTAGTTATTATTCGTTCAGTCTAGAGTTTGCATTCACAAACCCTGGCATAAAAAGCAGTTAGCTGTTGGTTCTAAGGTGATACAAATTTCTAAAGACAGGGAGATCTCACCTTGGTGAGAAATCCTACACAAACACACTCCTATATACATGCAAAGCATCACTTAGCACCGTAGGGAAGGTTTTTATTTACAATTCTCAGGGGCCCCATGTGCTGGTTTCTATAAACTTAAGGAAGAAAACAGCAATGCTGGGAAAGATGGACGAATGGACTAGTGGATACTCGCCCTGGCAGCCACTTGCCCTCTTGGGCCCCGACCTCGAACAGGGATGTGGCCAGGAAGGAGGGGTTGTACAGGGCCCTCACCCTGGGAACCTGCATGAGGAAGGGCCCTGCCTCCTCCTGCCTGTCTCACTGTACCTAGGCTCCTTCAAGCATCTGTAACACTGCCATTGTCAGCACGCCACCCGTGGTCAAACGTCCTGGGGAGAAGCACCACCTGTGCATTACACAGTCTCACCCCAAAATACCCACCAGCCTTCCTTCTCTCTCCCTGACCTCGCTTCCCTAAATAAACCCTCCTTTCCTGCAGCCCCCTGCACTCTTACATTCCAGCCCACTACCCCATGTTATAGCACATTCTCACGACCTAACAGTTTGTTCCATTGAGGTAAGATCAGAATTATTCCTCCTGTTTTTGCCAACGCCTGCCACATAACAGTTACTCAAAAAGAAAAACTGCGACTGAAAACGCAATTACCTGCATGGACTGCCTGCAGCCCCCTTGCTCAGGGCTTCTCACCCCCGGCTACATATTGATATGATGTAGGGAGCTTTGAAAACTCCTGATGCCTCAGCCCCTACTCCAGGCCAAGTGAATCAGAATCTCTGGGGTGGAGCCCAGGCACTGATATTTTTTCAAAGGTGACCAGGAAAATTCAATGTGTAGCCAGGGTTGAGAAGCGCCGCCTAGCTTTTAACTGGGTGCTGGAGACCCTGGACACCTACTGCTTTGATCCCATGTGGAGACGTCCTCGGATTTGGAACCCAGGCCTTCCTCTGTGGAGCTCTGCCCACTGCCCTTGCTTCTAGCCCACCACTGTGCGTGGCCCCAGGAGCTGAGCAGGGCTTCTTGGATCTGTGTGACTCCTGCAGTCACCATCTATGCGGAGAAGGGAGACTCAGGGAAATGTTTGTCCAAGGCCTCTTCTGTCCCATTGATGGTGATGAAGAAACCCCAGCGATGAGCCTGTGCCTTAGATACAAGAGGCCTGCAACCCTCCTCCAAAGAGACAAACTTTGTAGAAGCAAATGCCTATGGCAGACAGAACTGGCAGCCCCGAAGCCCCTTGGTTTTAAGGGATATAATAAAGCCCCCTATGAAATGGTGCTCTTAAAAGAGAAATCTTAAGTTTTGCAGGATTTGGTATGCTATACTGTAAGTGTGGGTCAAATAAAATGGATCGGGCAATAACCTGATATTTCAGCAGTTGTGAGTGGTTACCTTTCAACTCTCTTTGTTGTGGGTACTTGCTTTGAAGGGTTCTATTAAGACAGAGTTGTAAATCAGGCATTGTTCACTCCAGATCACCTCCTGCCTGAAGCAGGACTAGCTCTCACTGCAGTGTGGAAAGTGTGAAAGACATAGAGGTTTTTATCACCTAACTTTAGCACGTGTTCTCGGCATAGCTTAGAAAATGCAGTTAAGATAACAGAGAAAGTCTGTCCTGTATGCTTCAAAGCAGCATGCCTCTGTGGGAGGGGACAAAGTCACAGGATTCCACAAAGACCGCAATGGAATTCCTTTTCTTCAGGAGTCTGCAGCTCCTCAGTTAACACGAGTGGGTCTTAGGTCTCCTTCTCTAAGTCAAGATGGGTTGAGAGGATAGGCCCAACGGGGTGGTGAGTTTGCTTCCTGCAGGGATCAACCTGCTTCCAAGAAGAAAAAGCCCCCCTGTAACTGCAGATCCTCCCGTCCTGCCTCTGACTCTCCAGCGGGCACGCACCTCTTTCCATGGAAGGAGCCTCCTCCACACAACACAGCCATATGAGGCTTCCCAACCTGCACCCCTTATGAGGCACCACCCGGAGGGCCCCTCCCCCGGTCCCGCCGCCACCTCGAATGTGAAATGCCTGAGCACAGATGCTTGGTCTTCTTCCCAAAGCAGGCCTCTCCTTGGTAATGTGGGGGTCCCTCGCTTCAGTGTCAGCCCTTTCAGACCACTAGTCAGTGCCAGCCAGCCAAAAAGGACGGCCAGCCTGCCCTGCAGAGTCCCTCTCGTGTGGTCTTCCTTCCTTTCTGAGGCTTGAGCCTGGTCACCTCCCTGCTCTAAGTGCTCCCCTCGTCCAGTCCTCCCCATACGGCTAGCCCCAGGATTCCCCAACTACCCGTCCTCCATTGCCTCCCAGCCAGTGACCCTCAGAGTGCCCTCCCAGGACGTCAGCATCAGCATTCCCTGGGGAACTTGTGAGAAATGCAAGGTCTCAGGCCCACCCCAGACCTGCTACATCAAAAACTCCTGGACGGGGCCCAGCAGTCAGTTCAACAGGCCCTCCAGGGGACTGTAACGCCGGCTCAAGGCTGAGAACCACTGCTCTAGGATCAAGTCCAAATGCCTTTGGTTGGCACCCAGAGACCTGCCCCATCTAATCCACATGCCTGCCAGTTCAGTTCCTCCATTCCCATCTCTCCCTTAAAACCACCACCCCACAAATCCACTCATGGGCCCCTTATCTCAGGACAGTGGGGCCTCGGTGACTTTTCAGTCACTCCTCCCTCCTGGAATCTGAAGCCTACCCTCCTCCCTCCCCAAAGCCCCGCCCTGCCCAGTTCCAGGCTCCAGCGCACCTACCTCCAGGAGGCTGGTACTGTCTTCCCAGACAGGGCCTGCATTGTCTTTCTCTCTGAGCCTTGCTAGGCGCCTACCAGAGCATCCTGCACATGGCAGGTGTGTGATAATGATCTGCTCATTCAGGCAACAGCGATGACTGATCAGCTGATGTATAACTAGAAAAGTCTGGGAACAGCCTGCGGGGCGGTAGAAGCAGCCTGTTTTTAATGCCTCAATGTGCCACGCTCTCACTAAATGATTTCACAGACTTTATCTTGTTCCATTCTATCAACAGCCTTGCAGGGCCCGTGTTATTTACCCCTGTATGGCTGCAGGCAGAAAGGTTCAAAGGAGTTAAGTGACTTGCTCAAGATCACAGCTCCAAATGGCCATACAGTTTCATTTCCTAAGAAGCAAGCATGTGACTAGGCATCTGGGGACCTGTGCACAGAAGCAGGTCCAGGGAAAAGTTAACCAACGACTCTGCATGGTTCCCCCAGATGTACGGGCTGCAAAAAAACATCTTCCCCATCACACACATCCAAGATCAGGCAGCTGCAGTATTTCAGAGTTCAGGAAATAAGCTCGAAGAATGCAGTCAGTCAAAGAAGACTGCTTCAGTTCATCGTCCCATCTTTTACTTCTTTTTCATTTGTTTTTAAATGTTGTCAACTAAACAAAAGTTCAAAGTGGGAAAATCTAGTATGTGTCCTAGACGACGCTGGTGGGCAGCTTGGTGCAGGAGCAGTCAGTGCCTGGCATCCTAAGAGGAGTCAGCCCAGCCCTGGAGAGCTGCAGCTGGATGAAGCCCTGGGCAATCAGGAGGAACACAAGAGTATGACGGCTAGAGAGGACAAAGGGGGACAAAGAGAAGCCACCATGAGGCCACAGGAATGTTGCTCCAGAGGTGGCAGCCAGAGGCCTTAGAACTTTGAGTAGTTCCCTCCAATACTTCTACGCCTCTAAACTTCACGAAACTGTCTTTGCCCTTCTTCCATTCCTGCCAAAGTGCCCCTTAACATCCACTCAATTGTTTCTTTTTATAAAGTTCTATATATGTGCTTTGTATTCTCCAAACATATTTATTCTGCACACGATCAATTCCTCAGCAATACTTAGGACTACGTACCTTCCTCAGACCTGTCTCAATATAACGATGTATTATAATGCAGTCCCTTCCAATGCGTCTCTACACCATAAAATTTCTGACAAGACTAATTCCTACTCAGCTGTTCTCCACTGAGTAGGCTGCATTATAAAGCTGGGAAATTTTGTAAATCAATCAATCAAAAGGGTTTGATAACTCTTTTCTAAAGAAAAAGGTAGTAACATCCCAAACCTGCTTCTTCATCACAGGAGTTGTACAAATGCAGGCTGCCCTCTTAAAAGGGTCCCCAACACGTCTAACCTAAGCTGCCTACTCATCAGCTGGCTAAGCTCACCCAGGCTGGAGTGCATTGGCGCGATCTCACCTCGCTGCAAGCTCCGCCTCCCAGGTTCAAGTGATTCTCCTGCTTCAGCCTCCCGAGTAGCTGGGATTACAGGTGCCCACCACCACGCCCAGCTAATTTTTTGTATCTTTAGTAGAGACGAGGTTTCACCATGTTGGCCAGACTGGTCTTCAGCTCCTGACCTGGTGGTCCACCCGCCTTGGCCTTCCAAAGTGCTGGGATTACAGGTATAAGCCACCGCACCCAGCTGCCCCCATCTATTCTTATCTGGACTACACTTGCTCCCCTATAAATTAGAGGTGAGCATTCTCTAAAAGTTCTCAAGGGGACTGGAACAGCTGTACAGAACTATGGATGTCCCATGTGCCACAAATGACGTGCTACCAACATGGACACATGGTCTGCAGTCAGGCTGACCAGTCAGAGTGAGGGTGGGCTGGGCCACCAGACTGACCCCAGTGATTCCAAATAAGAGTCCTACAGCATGTGGCTGTGACAACAGAGGAGCTATGGCAGGAGGATCCCTGACCTCATAGTCCTTCAAGGTGGACTGGAACGCGGTTATGGCTTAATGTTTTGCAGCCCACAGCTCCTTGGTGGTCTGTCTGGTCTCACCATCTCACAGTGTGCCCCTGGCAGGCCACAGCCTTGGCCAAGAAGGGGTGGACACATTCCAGTGGGTGGCCTTCCCAAGCTTTGTCTCATCCAAGGAAGGATGGCCGCTGCTTGGCAGACCAAACCCAATAGCAGGGGCCTCCAGCCCTCCCCTCCTCTCGTTCCCTCTTCCTAAATCAAGTCCTCCAGCCACTCACTTTGGACAAGCTGCACAGATTCTTTTCAGAGCCCGACGCTCATGCTGTTCTTGAAGTGCCCTCTCTGCTATCCTGTCTACCTATGAAGTTCAGCCTGATTCCAATTCCACTGGCCTTTCACAATCCAGTCGTGGTCACAGAGGCAGCTGATCCGAACTTACATAAACTCATGAGGAGTGGAAAGGCTTTCCTCACACACCTGAAGTTCATGCTTTGAAACGATATGCTCATAGAAACACTTCCAAAACACCTATGCTCTAAAGACTCTTGGAAATGTAAAAACAATGAAGAAGCATAAACAGAAAACAATTAAAACTTAAGTCTATAGTCTTTGAAGATCCAAAAAGCGCAGCTGGCCCAGCTTTTCAAGACAAGACACCAAGAAAGGAACGCTGCAGACCCACGCCTCTGTCTGCTGTCAAAAGGAGAAGGAGCAAAAATGGAACAGGTGCTTTACTCTCTATGGCCCCTAAACAGCTAAGGAATGATCTATTCTAATAATGCGTCTCCTTTAAACAGATAGCAAACATCTCTGGAGACAAACAGCACAGATTCCATGCAACATGGAACAGAACCTGTGTGCCCCCACAGCCCAGGCACTCAACACTCTACTGAGCCCTTTAGGAGATGTTCGATACAGTGGGACTTACCAGCAATTAACATGATACTCAACATCCGGAATGAAGTTTTGTTGAACGCAGCCACACCCATTCGCTTGTATGCCATCCGTAGCTGTAGCTGCGTTCACACTAAAAGAGCAGCTTTGAGCAGCTGCAACAAAGGCTGTGTGGCCCACAAAGCCTAAGATATTTATTATCTGGTCCTTAAGAGAAGTTTGCCGACTCCTGCTCCTCATTTTTAGATACAAGGACACTTTGCAATGCCCCTCATCCATGGCCACTAAAAATCATCTACTTACAGCCTCCCTTCCCACATCTTATAGCTGAGCCTGTCATAGCAAATACACACACACAACTCCACATCTCCACTTCACAGAGCTTCTACCACAGTCAGGAGGGACTAACACAACATCATCAGCCGCCTGAACTGAGAACCAAAGTCAAAGCTAGTCTGCAGTGCAAACTTGGTCAGCCCAAATTCCTGTTGCTTTCTTTTCTTTACGCTTTCAGGACCACCTTGCAAGCAAAGGGTCCACCTCAAGTCACCCCACTGTCTCTTCCCTCCTGCCTTCGATATGTATGGAGGGGGAAGTGTCCAATGTCCAGCCCACACGAACGGGATGAACAAGGCAGACTAAACAACAGAAGTGTCTGCTCCAGCAGGAATTTAAAAGCTGAAGTCTTAGAGGTACACCCGCCACTGGCACACACTGAACTCAGCCTGTTGGCCAGGTTCCTTTATCTAAAGCACAGCACCCTCACATGGTGCTAAAGGGAAGGACAGTCTTGCCGAGAAGCTGGCTGAGATGCCATCTATGACAGGGCCCAGCCCTCATTCTGCGAGGATTTTAAATCAATGTTATCTAGCTTTCCACCTCGGCTCCTTCACAGATAGCTCCTTGCTGGAAACTTTACACCAAGAAGTATAAACTCTGACCTCTACAGAAACTCACTAAACCGCAGCAAATGGGATTCAGATGTTTCCATGTACAGTACAATGATGTGACTTAGACTTTAAACACTTTGGCAAAAACAGGAAAAATGAGGTGGGCCTTCCAGTCCCTCCCAGAACATGATACAGCCTTGACCCGAGCCCTACAGTGAGTGATCTGAGCCTTTCTCACTCCTACTACTTAAGCCTCCTTGCCCACAACCCACATTCCCCGCCCCGGGTCCACACTAGCTCCTTCCTACCAGGCCCCCTCCAAGGGTCTATATCACTTTCCTTGTTTCACCAAAGTTGCCTATTTTTCCCAGCTGAGCAAAAGCCTATCATACCCTAATCAGAACTCAGAAAATTCCTGAAAGGAGAGCCAGGCTGATCTAGGGAACTACACACAGAGATACCCGCAGCACTGGGAAGAAAGGAGAGGTCTCACATAAGACCTTGCACCCCCAGCCTTCTAGCTTCGTAGATTCTCAAGGACTCGCCACAGACTCTGTGGGTAAGGGCTGGAGAATTCTAGACGGTGGCACAAGAAAAGGTGGAGGTGTGGGGAGGTTTCTTGTGCCTGGAAAGGACAGACACAAACTAATATCAGAAACTGCCTCCCCAGAGACCAGTCATGACAGAAGACAGAGAAGCCCTGCGGTTCATGCCCTGGGTCCATACCACAGCGCATCTGCCGGCCATGTGTGCTGCTTTCGGTGCACGATGGAGAAGCTGAGTGCTCGTCTGGGCGCCAGTGTAGCCACATGATCAAGTGTGTGCACAGGCAGGGCAAGCGCACACAAGAACCCCCCCCCTCCCCCGCCCCGGGAGCACCTGTTACGGGTGCCTCAAATGCAACAAGCCAGGAACTTCGGGGCAGGGAAGTTACTGCCACAGCAAGGGAGCTCCCGGGGGCAGGAATAGGGTTTATCACCAATGTAAGCACCCCTCAGGCCTGGTTGGGGGTGGGCACCAGACAAACGCCTACTAATAGTATAAGGAGGCAAAGACAAACACCCTTTCTCTCCTGTTTCTTACGTTTCAGCTAAGAAGAGTGGGGTGAGCCGTGGCCTGTCTGGGTACCTCTCCAAACTTCCTGTTCCAGGTACAGAGAGAAGACTCAAAAGGAAGGGAGGTGAATACCCACTCCCACACCTCCACGTCCAAGAACATAACAGCTATACGCACACAGGTACTCCCGTGACATACACTTTGACCCAGCGGTGCAGATGCAGTGTTCTCTCTACATCGGGGCCAAGGCGCCTCTGTCCAGGGCCCTGACAATTTCGTCCCTGCTAGATCTGCGCTCCCTAGGGTGGGCGGCGTATACCCCGTGCAACCCCAGCTCCGCGTGGGTTCCACGGGCTGCAGAGGCGCTGGACTGGGATGCTGCCCCTCCCACCCGCTTTGCCTATAGAGGGTACTGAACGCCGGGGTGGGGGATGGGGAGAGGTGGAAAGGCAGGGGGTTCCCTCCGGTTCCCCCTGGAGGCTGGACTTCCAGCAGAGGCGCCCCACCCCCACCCTCCACGGCGACCACTGTGCGCCGCAACAGACCAGACGGGCCGACCCGGAGGTGGCGCGGGCAGTACCAGGCCGCCGGCGGCGCCACAGGCGCTGAGCGAGACAAGGGAGCCTGGGTGGCCGAGCACACGGCCCGAGTAGAAGCACAGCTCGGCGGGGCGGCCGCGGCGCCCGGCCGCGCCCGCCTCCTCCACCTCGAAGCCTCGAGACAGGAAGCGCAGGTCGCGGCGCAGCTGAAGGTACAGGTCGCGCCCGAAGGCCGGCAGGTGCAGCAGCAGGGCGCGCTCTCCGGGCCGGGCGCGCGGGGCAGCTGGGGGCGTGCGGGGGCGTCGCCGCCGTCGGGGCCCGGGGGCTGCGGACAGCGGCGGCAGGTGCACGTCGTCGGGGCGCACCCGCCACGGGAGCACCACCTCCACGTCGGCCGCCGCGTCGCCGACAGCTGCGGGGAGAGAGGAGACGCGTCAGCGCGGCGGGGCCCGCCCGGACGCCCGCCCTCCCGCTGGCCGCCAGCCGCGCCAGCGCGGGGACAGCGCGACCCGGAGCGGGCGCTGCCTTCCCTTCCCTCGCCCGGCACCTCCACGCTGGCCCGCGCCACCCGGGGAGGGTCTCCGGCGCAGCCGCCCGAGCACCTCCCGGGACGGCGCCGCCATCGGCGAGCGGAGACCCGGCGGCGGCGCGCCTGCCACGGAGCCACCCGATTCCCGTACTCCGGCAGCGGCCCGCGCCTCCTCCGCTCGGGCGCAGTCAGCGGTCCCGCCGCCGCCCCCGGGCCGCCAGGACGCGGCGAGAACGCAGAGGGAAGGTAGCCTCAGGACGCGGGGTGAAGAGGGCTGTGGGAGGGGGCGCTACCTGTGCCCGGGTCCAGTCCCCAAACCAGCAGCAGCAGCACGGGCAGGACGAGCGGAGGCAGCAGGGCGCCGTCACACATGGTACCCGGGACCTGCAGCCCCCCCCGGACCGTGGCGGCGAAGCGGGAGCGCGCTAGGCGGCGGCGCCAGCCGGAGTGAAGCCCTCCAGGCTTTGGAAAAAGTAATTAGCGCTGCGGACAAACCCAACGTGGTAAACCCCAAGCCCCGCCTTCCCCTCGGAAAGCGGGAGGGGATTGGGCCCTCGCTTTCCTCCGCCCCGCCTCCTCCTTCCCTACTGGTTGGGATGGGTCGAAACCACTGTGCGTAGTTAGGTTGTCAGCACTTTCTTACACGTGGTTTCTGGGCAGTGGCGGGGACGCGGCACCAGGTGGCGCGCGGGAGCCGACCGGAGCCGTGCGATCCTGGAAGAGCTGGAGGACGCGGGGCTTGTCTTCGGAGCTTGTCCTCATTTTGGAAATCTCGCAGTCCTGCTGCCCAGTTTCCCGGGAAGATAGGCCGGAAATCGCCCCGACCAAGCGGTTTCATCCAAAACTGCATATACTCTTTACATCTAAAGTTAGGTTTTAGTTTGTGGCTGGAAAGACTCCCAGTCCACTTTCCTGCACACCTGAGTTTGCACCTGAAGGCTATATCCGCGGCGTTTATCCAAACTCTTCACACCTCCTGTCTTCTTTAATCCCACAGGAGCCAGTGCAACAGGCATGCTCATACCCTCTTACAGATTGAAAAACCGAGGGAGAGAGCTTAAGGAAAAATGCTTAAGTTACCCAGAGAGTTCCCGTTATAGCAAAGACTAGAATTTGTGGTCCTGATTTCTGGCTTGGTGCTTCTTATTAACAGCAGGATCCCCCCGCCCCGAGGGAAGCAGGACTCAGTGTTACAGGTTAGGAAACTGAGGCACAAAGTCCCAAAGCCTGGATTTGAACATGAGTCTCCCAGAAACAGAATAAGTTGATCCTTTCCTGCCACAATATAACTGAGGTCTGCAGGAAAGGTGACTCCATTAGCTTGCTGAATAGCATCTTGTAGAGGCTCATGCCTGTAATCTCAGCACTTTGGGAGGCCGAGGCGGGAGGGTCACGAAGTCAGGGGTTAGAGTCTAGCCTGGCCAATATGGTGAAACCCTGTCTCTACTAAAAATACAAAAATTAGCCAGGCGTGATGGCGCACACCTGTAGTCCCAGCTACTCGGGAGGCTAAGGCAGAAGAATTACTTGAACCTGGGGAGCGGAGGTTGCAGTAAGCCGAGATTGTGCCACTGCACTCCAGCCTGAGTAGCAGAGCAAGACTCCATCTCAAAAAAAAAAAAAATTAACTGAAGTGTAACCACAGCCAATCTCAGGTTTCCCTTCCCTTCCCTGTCCTGCCCTTTTCCATCTTATCATAGCAGAAAGGTTATAGTTCCCCAATGGATGCTGCTTGAAGCCTCAGAATCTAAATTCATCACAAGACTACATATCATCTGAAGGAATCTATAACACTGTCCAGCTTCCCCGAAATATAATGAACCCCAAGGCTGAACAGTGGCCCTCCCCAGAGGCCTGCCACAAAAGGGGCTGCCACTCACTGCTTGGCATCTACAGTTCTGGGGGCATCTGCACAGGTCCTGCTCTTGGCCAGGCCTGGGGCTGTGTTTCTCCCCCTTGCCTCTGTCCAGGTCAACAGCCTCAGACGACTGACAGCCCAGTAGCATTTTCTGGCAGCACAAGAAACCCTGATGATTGAGGTGATGGACACCTCATTTACCCTGATGGGATTATTACTCATTGTATGGCCATAGCAAAAAATTTCATGTATATACATTTTATAAACATATACACCTACTATGTACTCACAAAATACTAATTTTTTTAAAGATATCACAGTAAGCTTCTTAGTGAATCTTTTTGTCAAAAAGAGCCATTTCTAAGGCCTGCCACGGAAAACCATGGAGTATGCACCACACCACCTCACAAGTCAGCTGAAGGAGCCACCACCAACCTACCAGATGATGCTCAGATGCTAAAATTAGTCCATAGGGACATGAAAACTAAAACAGAAAGATACTGTTTTATCTCCCAACTAACCAAAATTAAAGAGCTTAGAAAAGTCAGGAATTAGAGAGGACACTCTGCTACCCATGGGTGGGCGTATAAATTGGCACAGCCACTTTGAGGAACAATTGGGCAACCTGTAAAATTAAAGTTTTACTTTAGTTTTAGCAAAACTAAAAGTGCACACATTCTAAACTCTGTAATTCCACGCTGGTTAATTACTCCAGAGAAACTCTGGCACATGTACAAGAATGTTTGTTCACCAGGGCACCTTATTAAGGGCAAAAAATTGCAAAAACCTGAATGTTCATCATTACATAAATGGCTACTTGAACACCATTAATTAAAAGAAATACAAAAATCTCATATATGTAACAACATGGACAGATCTCTAAGATCAGTTATCAAATTTTTAAAAAAATCAAGTTACAGAATGATGCACACCAAAAAAATGTGTATATAAACACACAGACCCATAGGACATAATCTGCGTGGATTCAGATAAATGTGCATAAAATCAAAGAGAAAGGTCTGGAATAATACACATCAAACTTTGTTAAGGTTTATTGTTCTTTTTGTATTAAATTGCATGTTGAGGAAAGTTACTACAAAGGGAAAATAAAAGCCTGGGACCCCAATTCACTCTGCCAAAAGAAAAAAATCAAGCTGAAAGCTGAGTCATGCAATAAGCTGCCTTTTCTTTTGTTCCTAAGCAGACAGCTACAGATAAAAGGTTAGACATCTCCACAGGTAGCTGGTACAGTAAGAGGGAGAAAGAAGAAATGGAAAAGTGACATGAAGGCAAGATGGTGTTTGGTGACTACATGCTGCTCCTGTCCCTGGATTGGATTCCAGCACCAGGGGCCTGTGTGTACTGCTGCACTGTTGAAGACACTGTCACAGTTACCATGGTTGACTCTGGATCTACCAAAGTAGTGCTCCCTTGACCGGGGCCCAGTTTGCATTGCCATACCAGCAACTTCCAGCACCTGTTACGTGGAATCCTTACCTCTGCCGCCTGCCACCTAGTCTCCTGCCAGGGCCTCTTTATGGCAGAAGCTAGCAAGAAGCCTAAGAAAATGTAAGGGACTCAGAGAATGAAGGTTGCAGACTTTGAGCTTCAGTAAAAAGCAGAACCTGGAAGTGGGTATGTGGGGCTGGGAGACAGATCCGCTAAAGGTCTTAATCTGGCCACCATGAATCTGAGTTCCCTTTGCCCTTCATCTTTGTATTCACCAGTCATATTAAAAGTTTAAGCTTCCACGCCTTCAACTTTCTCTTGCACAGCATTTCCTCCGCAGTACTGTGAACTGCCTTCCCCACCCAAATCCAAGATTCCCCTCAGTCTTGAAACCTTCCCACTGTGCCCTTAGGAGCTGCTGCTCCATAGCCTAGATCCGCCGCCTCTTCTCTGAGCATTCTGTACTTATGAATGGAACTCCTTTGAAAATGTAAGGTGGCGACAAAATTCCACCTTTCTCGGCATCTTTTTTCCCCTGAGGATGGTCACTTGTCACAGTTCTGGCCACTGTGATAGAAGGAGAAGCTACTGGCTAGAGTTCTAGGAGAGTTCATTTGAGGAGCTTCCTTCTGCCACTGTATACCCCTTTTCACTGTGTCTCTTCCTCTTTGCTCCTGACTAGAATTTGCATGTGATTCCTGGAATTCCAGCAGCCATCTGGTAAGCATGAGGAAGAGTGCCATACCCCTGGGAAGCAAAAAGATCAATGAACTCTGGGTTGCTGATGACATCTTGGAGTCACCATGCCAGACCTGAGCTGTCTACTTCTGCACTTTTTGCTGTATCAGAAGAAATTATGCTCTTGTCTCTTTTAAGCTGTTGCTATTTGGGTTGTCTGTTATATGCAGCCAAACTCGACCCCTAACAGACACACATATAGACAACTCCCATCCCCCACCCTGGGCTCTGGGCTCCTCAATTTCCTCCTTCAGTGACCTTCTGTGCTATGCTGCCCCAACTGTCCATTCTCAAAGTCACACCCTACACCTTGTCATCACCCCTAGCTGTTCCACCTTCCAAAACTTGAACATCCACCTCTGACCATGGCTTCTTGTCCTCCCAGCATGCTCGTCCAAATGCTCCTACCTCAGAAGGTCTCTCAGTCTGCATCTCCCAAGCCACCAGCCTCTCTTCACTTGCCTCCATATCCAGCTTGCATTCCAGGCCCCATGACTCCGAAAACACTCTTGCCAATATGGTTAGCACCCTCCCCTATGCCTTTTCACTGCAGTTGTCAGGCAGAACTACAGGCCTGGGTGAACTCAACTCTCTACTCTCACTGAGCATGTGGTTGAGCTCCGAACACCACTGCAGCCAAGCACGCAACAGGGAAATCTGCAATCACCTTCTTCATTTGAGCCATCGCCATGCCCACCATTGCACTACACTCCTCTGCTCGACTCCCCTTTCTCTCAATGCAGTGATGATCTCAAACCCTCCCCTTCGCAGCTTCGCATTCCTCATCTCATCCCTTTCTTTTGGCAGTGGACAAGCACTCTACAGAGACATCCCCTAGTCCAGACTCTTTGCCACGGTTTGAATGTTTATGTCCCTCCAAAATTCATGGTGAAACTTACCTCATTGTGCTGGTATTAAGAGGTGGAGCCTTTTGGGTTAAGGCCCAAAATCATGAGGGCTCTGCCCTCATGAATGGAATTAATGCCCTCATTAAAGAGGCTCAAGAGGGCTTCCTGGCCCTTTTGCCCTGCATCTCTTCTGCCATATGAGGACACAGCATTTGTCCTCTCCAGAGGATGCAGCAACAAGGTGCCATCTTGGAAACAGAGCTTACCAGACACTGAATCTGCCGGCACCTTGACCTTGGACTTCCCAGCCACCAGAACAATGAGAAATAAATATCCATTATTTGTAAATTACCAAGTCTAAGCTATTTTGTCATAGCAGCAGGAATGGACTAAGGCACTCCTCTTCCCAGCTCCAGACCATGAATCCAGCTGTTCAGTTGACCACTTCAAAGAGCGAGACCATGGAATGTGATCCAGTTTCAAGGATGGATGAGAATGTTTCAAGTCTGCTTTTGTTTTTGTTTGACTTTGAATTAAGAAATCATCCAGTGGATGACGGAAGGATCATGGGACACTGATATCATTTGGGTACACATTGTACTTGTCTGGTTAACCCTATTTGGATAAACTGTTGTGGTCTGGGTTTAGTTGCATGCAGCCAAGGTCATCTATGATCTAATGTCTTCAGACTATTCACCAGAGTACTATTTCTCCTGCCCAAGCTCCACTGGCCAGCTGAAAGCCAGGGTTAAATCCAACTCCATGACCCAAGTAACAGCTACTCCCTGATGCTGAACAAGGCGAAAGCCATGTACTGTGAACAAGCACAAAACAGAGCAAGGCTGGCATGTGCTTCCGCAAATTGTGAAGCCCAAACAGCTGCCTCTGCTGCAGTTGATGGTGACTTATTAGCAAAGAAAACATTTTCTTTTTGGAAAAGAGTTTTAGATTGGCTTCAATGCTTCAACAAAAAGAGGTCAGCCCTGCAAGGCCCATGACACTGACCATAGCTACAATGTATTGAAAGCAGGCATTGCTGATGCCCACACAGCCCTAAAAATTGCATCTCAGTGTCCATACAATGTATAAGTGTAGGCAACTCAACTTCATGGTGAACTTTTCAAGGTTAATTAGTTGAGAAATATAAAAAAAAGCATTTGTCAAAGTAATACTTTGACGTTTCAAAGAGTTGATCTTGAACCAATCTTTCAACCAGTGGTTGAATAGTGAGACCAGTTCCTGCAGACGACACACCTGCTATCTAATGATGGAACCACGCCATCTCCAGAAAAGAGCCCCATTATCCTGTGTTCTGGAACAGATCCTATACATCCAGCATATCCCAAAATGGTCCTGAATAAAATGTGCATTATACATTAGGCTGTGGGGTGGGGGGATGGGGAGAGTCCAGGACACATCCCTACATCATTCTCATCACAATTATGATCTGATTTACAGAAAACAGTATCTTTGAAGTGGCATTAAAGTGAAACTTCTGGATGAGCAAAAGTGGCCAGAGGTCTACATTTAACTAAGTAGCTTAATTTACAAAAATGTCTGTCCTCAGTCAGGCCAAGGAAAAAGCAATGGTAACTGCATTCATTCGTGTACTCATTAGGTCTTTCAACCCTTCTTCAGTGCCTACTTTCTGTGTGCCACGTACTGAGATGCCAGATGAAGAGGCAGCAGCATATAAATTGCATTTTTTTCCCCACCACTCTCTATAGAGTTCTGTTATGAACTAGACACTGTTCCTGGTGCTGGGGATTTAGAAATGAAAAAGTAACTTCTCTGTGTTCTATCTAGTGGGGGAAGGCAGATAGAAATAAATAATTTTGTGGGAATGTAAAATGGTAGTCACTGTGGAAAATGGTATGACTATTCCTCCAAAACAGATTTACCCTATGATCCAGCAATTCCATTTCTGGATATATACCCCAAAGCTTTGAAAGCGGGGACTCAAACAGGTATTTGGATACTCACATTCATAGCAGCATTATTCACAATAGCCAAGGAGTGGAAGCAACCCAGGAGTCCATCAACAGAGGAGTGGATAAGCAAAATGTGATCTATTCATTCAATAGAGTATTATTCAGCCTTAAAAAGGAAGGAAATTCTGACACATGCCACAACATAGATGAACCTTAAAACATGATGCTAGGTGAAATAAACCAGTCACAAGGGACACATACTGTAAGATTCCACTTCTGTGAGGTACCTGGAGTAGTCGAATTTATGGAGACAAAAAGGAGAGTGGTGGTTGCCAGGGGTTGAGGGGAAGGGGGAATAGGGAGTTAGTGTTTAATTAGTCCAGAGTTTTTTGGGGATGATGAAAAAGTTCTGGAAATAGCTGGTGGTGATGCTTGTGTCATAGGATGAACCCTGAAACTGGGGTTCAGCCTGGGAGCCTACGTGGGTTCTTGGCTACATGAAGGAAGGAATTCAAGAGGGAGCCAACAGAGTCAAATGAAAGCACATTTATTAAGAAAAGTAAAGGAATAAAAGGGTGGCAACCCCATAGGCAGAACAGCAGCACGGGCCCTGCCTATGGAGTAGCCACCCTTTTATTCCTTTACTTTGGTTATTTTACTTTGGTAAATTTATTCCTTTGGATAAAAGTATCCTTACTTCAGTTATTTACTCCTTTACTTTGGTATAGTTATGGTTATTTTGTGATTGTGTGATAAGCAAAGAGTGTATTATTCATGAGTTTTCTGGGAAAGGATGGGGAGTTCCTGGAACTGAAGGTTCCTTCCCTTTTTAGACCATATTGAGTGACTTGCAGACATTGTCATGGCATTTGTAAGCTGTCATGGCACTAGTGGGAGTGTCTTTTGGCATGCTAATACATTATAATTGGTGTATAATGAGCAGTGAGGACGAGCAGAGGTCGCTTTTATCACCATCTTGGTTTTGGTAGGTTTCGGCCAGCTTCTTTACCACATCTTGTTTCATCAGCAGGGTCTTTGTGACCTGTATCTGGTGAAACCTCCTCTTGGTTCATGGGGTAACCAACCTTCCTCCCTGGCAGCCAATGACTCATCCTGTGACTAAGAATGCCTCACCTCCTGGGAATGCAGCCCAGCAGGTCTCAGCCTCATTTTGCGCAGCCCCTGTTCAAGATGGAGTCACTCTGGTTTGAACACCTCTGGCAGCTGCCCGACAATGTGAATGTACTTAATGGCACTGAACTTACAAACGATTGAAATGGTAATTTTATGTTATAGTACATTTTACTACAGTAAAAAAAGTTTTAAAAAAGAAACCATTACTCCTTTGCTAAGATCTTGTTTCATCTTAACGCACACGTGATGCCTTGTCTTAATTTTGAGGACAGGCAAGGCTGAATTCCATTTCACAGATAGAGGACTGAGATTTGGAGGCAGAGGGCGGGAATTAAAAACAAGACAAACAAGAGCCTTACGGGGCAGTGTCTTTCTGAATCTGATCCCTGTTGTCTTGAGAGCTGCGGTGAGGGAAACTCGTCTTCAGGGTCCTCGGGGTGAAAGCAATTTGTTGCCCTTGAAATAGACAAAGCTCCTAACCTTCCCAGCTTTTTGTGAACAGCTCGATTCTGATGGGCAGTGACCTTTTCCGACCCTGTTTTCAGGAGCTGACTCCTGGCAGGTTGGTTGCAGGGGCTCTCTTGAGTGCTTCACACACCAGAGTCCTGTTGGGGTGCAGGTCACCGTCACTGTGGTAATTATTGTTGTTGGGGTGCAGGTCACCGTCACTGTGGTAATTATTGTTGTTGGGGTGCAGGTCACCATCACTGTGGTAATTATTGTTGGGGTGCAGGTCACCATCACTGTGGTAATTATTGTTGTTGGGGTGCAGGTCACCATCACTGTGGTAATTATTGGTGTCGTCACTGAAAGCACCCAGGTCTGCCCAGAGCCGCCGTGCTAGAAGCCCACACTTAGAGGGCCGAAGACCAAAGAGGACTGCGAGTTCTTGGGCCAAACTTGACCCTCTCAAATCCCCCAACTCGGGGATTTCGTTAGCTGGGGATTGATGTGCCCGGGTTCCGAGACCCCTGTGTAAACTCTTTTTATAGGTGGAAAAAGGCCTTTGCCCCGAGGCATCCAGAGGGAACGGTGGGAGGAACAAGGGTAAGCGGGGGTCCCCCCACAGCCTCCTCTGAGACCCTCTTCCCACCGGTTCCAGGAGGAACCAAGCCCGCTCCCCGGCCGCCGGTGAGATGCCGCATCGCGTCCAGCAGGGGGCGGCCAGCGTCAGTCCCGCCTTCCTGAACCGGCGTCGGTGGGACAGGCAGGCACCCGCTCCCTCCCTGCTCCAAAGCCCTGTTTTTCCAATTTGTATTTCACTGCTTTCCTGTTGAGCTTGGATTCCAGCCTCGAGTTCCGCGATTTGGCCAGCATCCTAATCCCCGAGTGAATCTTGCCAGCCGCTCTCTGTGGGGCCTGTGTGCTTCCTCCTGGGTTCCAGGGCGCCCGTCCCGCCTGACTCTGGGAAGCGCCACTGTGCAGAAAGCCCCGCGGCCCGCCATGCTTGCTCACTCGGTCAGGCCCTTGCGGGGATACTGCAGAACAAGTCCAAGTTACTATCCCTTTAAAAATACAGACAGACTTTTCGGTCTAGCTGTTACCGGGCCAACCCGGAGTGCTTCTGTGCCCTACTTTCCCGCGTCAGCTTGGCTCTGCCCTCCGCCAGGCGGTGCTACTGAGACCTCAGCCAGCCTGAGAGCTGAGTGTCCGGGGCCTTCAAATGCCCCCATCCTTGAAGAGGCAACTCCAGTGGCATCTTCTGCAGGGAGACCAGAGCAGCATCTGACGAGGAGCCAGCACGGCAGTCCCCATATAACTGAGTCAGCAGGATGGGGGCCCTCAGTGTTAGGCACCGGCGGAGCTGCAGCCCACCCCGTCTCGTCCGCTGAGAACAGCTGTGAGGAGCCGCCTATTTTTCATCGTTCTGCAACACACCTTTCCCTTCCTTGGAATATTTCTCCTCTTTCAGCATTGCCGCATCAGGGTTCCAAAGCCCCGTTTCTCTCCTAGTTCTTTCTGTGCTCAAGAAAAGCAGCTTGTCTGATCAACTAAGCTATGTATGATTCACTGCCAGCACAGACTGAAAAACAAAATAAACTCTCATTCACAGTCCTTTGTTGCGTAACAATGAGACGTTCTGAGAAATGCATCGTTAGGCAATTGCATCATTGTGCAAACAATATGGAGCGTACTTACCCAAACCTAAATGGCACAGCCTACTACACACCCAGGCTGTAGGCTGTGCTTCTAGACTACAAACCTGTACAGTGTGCTACTGAACACTGTAGGCAACTGTAACACAATGGTAAGTATTTGTGTATCTAAACATAGAAAAGATACAGTAAAAATATGGTATGAAAGATTAAAACTGGTATACCTGTCTAGGGCACTTACTATACGCTTGGAGCTTACGAGACTGGAAGTTGCTCTGGGTGAGGCAGTGAGTGAGTGGTGAGTAAATATGAAGGCCTAGGACATTACTGTACGCTACTGTCGACTTTAAAACCCTGTACACTAAGCCTATGCTCAATTTATTTTTAAAAGTTTTCTTTCCTTCAATAATATATTCACTTTAGCTTACTGTAACTTTTCTACCTTATGAATTTTTAAATTTTTTGACTCTTTTAAATAACAGCTTAAATACACAAACACATTGTACAGCTATACAAAAATATTTTCATTCTTCATATCCTTATTTTATAAGCCTTTTTCCTATTTTTGAAATTGTTTATTTTTTACTTTTTAAACTTTCTGTCAAATACTAAGACACAAACACACATTAGCCTCGGCCTATGCAGGGTCAGGATCATCAACACCACTGTCTTCTGTTTGCACGTCTTGTCCCACTGGAAGGTCGTCAATGATAATAACACACATTCTTAGCAAATGCAAATAGTCATGGCTCAAACTGATACAGTAATGATAGACTATTCAGTACGTGGTATTGGACAGCTGTTTATATACTTGTACGAACCTAAGTTAGGTTCTGTGGTGGTTCAAAAATATATCTTCTAATTATGACCTGCTTCCCTTCAACAGGTGTACCTAATTCCTCTGCCTAGAAAGTGTGCTAGAATTACTGACTTGCTTCTAATGAATAGGGTGTATTGGGAGTGATGCTTTGTGAGTTCTGAGGCTAGGTCATAGAAAGGATAGAACTTATTCCTGAATGTTGCTCTTGGATCACTTGCTTTTTTGGGAACCACCAGCCATGTTATAAGGACACTCAAGCAACCCTACAGAGAAGCTTATATGTGGAGAGGCACTTCTTGGAAAGGAAGCCAACTTGCCAGAACCAACTAACTTGTCATGTGAGTGAGTCATTTTGGAAGCAGATCCTCTAGCCTCAGTCAGGCCTTCCGATGATTTCAGCCCCCAGCCTTTGAGTCTGCCCCAAACACCATGAGTAGAGACAAGCCCTTCCCACTGTGTCCACCCTGGCTGAATTCCAGACCGTTAAAAAAAACAAGAGAAGATAAATTATTATTAGTGTTTTCAGTTACTAAGTTTTGGGCTAATTTGTTATGCAGCAATAGCTAATAACTACAGAGTCATAACACAAACTAAAATTAATTCTAAGGCACGTTAAAGATTTATATGAAAGCATTCATCTAATGGAGGTGTGCAGGAAGTGGCCATAAAAAATTTATGGCACCCAAAAGCAACCTGTAGGCTGAGCAGGGTAAGTACATCTGCAAGAGCAGCCAGATGGCTAGTGGTCCCTGTGTGTGGCCTCTCTACCCACCCATGGTATAGGTCCAGGAATGGAACTGTTTAGCTTCCCTAGGAAACAATGAATGTGGTGCTTGCATTGTGTTGTTGACACCATCAGAGAGGAAATGGAAGTCCCAGTGTCCAAAAGCTAAACAGAAACACACATACACAAAAGACAAAAGGAAAGAAAAAAACGGCCAAAATATCCCACAAGAAAGGGAAATATAGTCATGATACATGCTTAGCTTCAGAAAAGATTTATATTACATTTATATCAAAATCATAATGTAAACACTGTGCAATGCTTTTCAACTTTTAGAATCAACCAAAAAGAAATAGCAGAATATATCATTCTGGCTGCAGAATCAATTGTAAAAGTTGTCATCCATAACAATGTCAAAGTAAAAGAATAGATAACAAAGGAGAAGAGATGGAATTTAAAAAGAAATGAAGAAACGTACAGGGGGCAAGTTCCCTCATCTTGCAAAGTGAAGAGAAATATATTGCCTATAGTTGGTAAAACAAGAAGTAAAAATATACATGTATACTTTGAATTTACAAAGGTAATTAATAAAAGAAATAAAAGTCTCATATTGGGATGGGAATATGATAAAAAGTGAGGTAAATCCTTATCCATCATTGTAATATATCACTTGCCGTATCTAGTCTTGACATATTAAAAAAAATTAAGAACAATTTTAATGGTATGAAGAAAATAATCGAAAAACTAAAACCAGAAATGGTTAAAAGGATTGCTTTCAGTAGTGAGTCTAGCATAGAGAGAGGTGGGCAAGGTGTCATTATTTCACACTTTAGGAACTTCTATATCATTTTCTTTAACTATTGAATGTATTACTTTAAAAAATTAATATTTTTTAAATTCCAGAATGGTTCTTCCTTTAATATACGTATTATTTTTGTTTTTACAACTAGGATGGCATTTGTATAACATAACATACACAAATAAGTATTTAATTCTTACAATAATTCTGCCAGGAAAAAATTATTATCTCTCACTAATAAGTGGGAAAAGTGATCTGAGAAATGCTAATGACTTGCCCAAGATGACTCAGTAAGTTATATCTTCGAGAGTTATAAAATCTTAAAATATTGATTATGTCTCACAAATGTCTCGTGAAGAATCTTACTTTATAGATAAAAATGTAATGTCAACAAAGACACAAAATTTCCCAGTGGGCCACAGGATTTAATGTGTGAGCATGGTTCCTATTTCTCTGTGGGACATGGTGACCATCTATGTATGCATCGGAAAGCTAGAAGCAGGAGGAAGTAGGCAAGAAGCAGTGGCCTCACCATAACCCTTTGACATAGGTGTTATTATTAACCACATTCTATACTCAGGGCAATAGCACCAGAAGTAAGCATTGTGTTCATCAAGGTTGCACAGATGGTCATTGGTGGAACAAGAATTTGCCTCAAACCCTGGGACACCAGAGCCATGCCCTCTATCATTAAGGTGGGAAATCGGAAGAAAAAGGGAAGTCCAACTTACCTGTGAATGGATCACGTGGTGGTTGTAGTGATTCTCTGACTGCAGAGTCTAGGGCAATGTTTTTCTCTTCTCAGATTCTCAGTTATCTCATCTGTAAAATGAGGAGTTGAGCTAGATTACTTCCCATTTATGCTTGAACTTGTAATGCAGCAATTCAAACAATTCTTGGAAACAGAGACAAGGGCCTAGGAGAGTCCTCACACATTATACACACTTGGTTATGTTTATTGAATAAATGACTAAATAAAGAAAACAATTTGATAAAATTAGAAATTTCTGAAGACTCCATGAACTGTCAAGTGGCCAGAGATAAGAAAGCATCAAACCCATCTCTCTCTGGATTCACTGACTGTCATTCTTCTCTGAAGTAACTTTGATTCACCAGGTTTGTGTAGGTTTGATTAAAAACAATAATAACAGCAACAAAAGTCCAGATGTAAAAGTGTGCCCTGCTATCTAGAGAGGGAAGGGATAAGGAAGGCTTAACACTGGGATTTCTTTGCAACAGCCCCTGTCTGGGCACCACATCTCAGGAGCGTGTATTTTAGCACCCAACACCTAAGCCACTTGACACATAGCAAGTACTTGGTAAGAAATGTTTTCCAAATCACCAGCAGTTTATGGGTTTCTCCCCTTTCCTACATACGTCGCCTAGAACTTTCTTCCAAAATCAATTAAGTTTTGAAATACAAAGCTGGGCAGAGAAACTATGATCAGATCTCAATAACTAGATTGTATTTATCCAAAATCTTTGGTTGCTACTATCAGAAATACACTGAGCTCGAGTCATCACAAAGGAAGTGTTTGTCTGATATTCTAAAATCAATCATTGGAATTCTCAGTATTAACAGACTATGAAGGAAAAATCATATGGTCAAGTCAGAAGACATAGAAAAAGCCTTTGATAACATCCAACAGCCGTTCCTGATTAAAAAAAAAAAAAAGCTCTCAGCTAACTAACAACAGAAGAGACCTTCCTCAACCTGATAAAGGACATCTATAAAAAAACCTACAGATAACATCATACTTAATGGTGAAAGACTGAAATGCTTTTCCCCTAAAATCAGGAACAAGACAAGGGTGTTGGCTCTCACCATCTCTTTTCAACGCTGTACAAGAAATTCTAGCTGATGTAGTCAGGCAAGAAAAATAAGTAAAAGGAATCCAGATTGGGAAGGAGGAAGTAAAACTGCCTTTATTCACAGACACCAGATCATCTTCATAGAAAATCCACACAAACATTTACTAAGACTAATAGTAAGTTCAGCAAGACTGTAGGATATAAGATCAATACACAAATTTCAATTGTATTTCTATATACTAGCAATGAATAAACATTAGAATTTAAAAACAATATTATTAACAACAGCATAAAATAGCATAAAAACAGTAGCATAAAATACTTAGGGATAAGTCTGACAAAAGATGTGAAAGACCTGTATATTGAAAACTATAATATATTGCAGAGAAAAATTAAAGAAAGAAAGAAAGAAAATTAGGAATACTTAAACCACGTAACCCTGCAGCAAGTTTTATTCCTCCCTATTCAACCGCAGCTGATGCACTCCTGAAAACACCACCTCCTGGCTGGAGGCCAACCAACACAAAACCAGCGCACTAAACAAAAATACAACCAAAGACCTTCAGAGTCCACTGCACTCCCCTGCTCCCTCCACCAGAGCAGGTGCTGGTATCCACAGCCGAAAGACCTGAAGACACCACATCATCGGACTCTTTGCAGACACTCCCTAGTACCAGCCCAGAGACTGGTAGCTCCACTGAGTGGTTAGACTCAGAAGAGCAAAAATAATCACTGTAGTTCGGCTCTCAGGAAGCCCTATTCCTAGGGGAAGAGGGAGAAAACCACATAAAGGGAGCACCTAGTGGGACAAAAGAATCTGAACAGCACCCCTCGAGTCCCAGATCTTCCCTCTGACATAGTCTACCCAAATGAGAAGAAACCAGAAAAACAATTCGGGTAATATAACAAAACAAGTTTCTTTAGCAGCCCCAAAGATCACACCAGCTCACCAGCAATGGATCCAAACCAAGATGAAACTTCTAAATTCCCAGAAAAAGAATTCAGAAGGTTAATTATTAAGCTAATCGAGGAGGCACCAGAGAAAGGTAAAGTCCAGTGTAAAGAAACCAAAACATGATACAGGATATGAAAGGAAAAATCTTCAGTGAAAGAGATAGCATAAACAAAAAAGCAATCACCACTTCCAGAAATCAAGGACACACTTAGAGAAATGCAAAATGCACTGGAAAGTCTCAGCAATAGAACTGAACAAGCAGAAGAAAGAACTTCAGAGCTTGAAGACAAGACTTTCTAATTAACCCAATCCATCAAAGACAAAGATAAAAGAATTTTTTTTTTTTTTTTTTTTTTGAGACGGAGTCTCGCTCTGTTGCCCAGGCTGGAGTGCAGTGGCGCAATCTCGGCTCACTGCAAGCTCCGCCTTCCGGGTTCACGCCATTCTCCTGCCTCAGCCTCTCCGAGTAGCTGGGACTACAGGCGCCCGCCACCACGCCCGGCTAATTTTTTGTATTTTTAGTAGAGACGGGGTTTCACCGTGGTCTCGATCTCCTGACCTCGTGATCCGCCCGCCTCGGCCTCCCAAAGTGCTGGGATTACAAGCGTGAGCCACCGCGCCCGGCCTACAAAGATAAAAGAATTTTAACAAATGAACAAAGACAGCCGGGCATGGTGGCTCATGCCTGTAATCCTAACACTTTGGGAGGTGGAGGCAGGCGGATCACCTGAGGTCAGGAGTTTGAGACCAGCCTGGCCAACGTGGTGAAACCCCATCTCTACTAAAAATACAAAAATTAGCTGGGCAAGGTGGCGGGTGCCTGTATCCCACCTACTCAGGAGGCTGAGACAGAAGAACCACTTGAACCCAGGAGGCAGAGGTTGTAGTGAGCCGAGATTGTGCCATTGCACTCCAACCTGGACTACACAGCAAGACTACCTCTCGAAAAAAAAAAAAATGAACAAAGCCTCCACAAAGTTTAGGACTATGTTAAACATCTAAACCTAAGAATAATTGGTGTTCCCAAGGAAGAAAAGAAATCTAAAAGTTTGGAAAACATATTTGAGGGAATACTTGAGGAAAACTTCCCCGGCCTTGCTAAAGATCTAGACATTCAAAATCAAGAAGCTCAAAGAACACCTGGGAAATTTATCGCAAAAAAACATCATTGCCTAGGCACATATTCATCAGGTTATCTGAAGTCAAGATGAAGGAAGGAATCTTAAGAGCTGTGGGGCGAAAGTATCAGGTAACTATAAAGGAAAACAGAGTAACAGCAAATTTCTCAGCAGAAACCCTACAAGTGAGAAGGGATTGGTGTCCTATTTTTAGCCTCGTTAAACAAAACAATTATCAACCAAGAATTTTGTATCCAGTGAAACTAAGCTTCATAATGAAAGAAAGATGCAGTATTTTCCAAACAAATGCTGAGAGAACTCACCACTACCAAGCCAGCACTTCAAGAACTGCTAAAAGGAGCTCTAAATCTTGAAACAAATCCTCAAAATACACCAAAATAGAACCTCCTTAAAGCATATATCTCACAAGACATATAAAACAATACCACAATGAAAAAAAAACAAGGTATTCAGGCAACAAGTAGCACAATGAATAGAATAGTATCTCACATCTCAAAACTAATGTTGAATGTAAATGGCTTAAATGCTCCACTTAAAAGATACAGAATGACAGAATGGATAAGAATTCACCAAGCAAGTTTCTGCTATCCTCAGGAGACTCACCTAACACATAAGGACTCACATAAACTTCAGGTAAAGGGGTGGAAAAAGATAGTCCATGCAAAGGACACCAAAAGTGAGCAGAAGTAGCTATTCTTATATCAGACAAAACAAACTTTAAAGTAAAAGCAGTTAAGTCTTGGAACCAACCCAAATGCCATCAATGATAGACTGGGTAAAGAAAATGTGACACATATACACCATGGAATACTATGCAGCCATTTTAAAAAAGGATGAGTTCATATCCTCTGCAGGGACATGGATGAAACTGGAAACCATCATTCTCAGCAAAGTAACACAAGAAGAGGAAACCAAACACTGCATGTTCTCACCCATAAGTGGGAGTTGAACAATGAGAACACATGGACACAGGGAGGGGAATATCACACACCAGGGCCTGTTGGTGGGTGGAGGGCTGGGGGAGGAATAGCATTAGGAGATATACCTAGTGTAAATGACGAGTTGATGGGTGCAGCAAACCAACACGGCACATGTATTCCTATGTAACAAACCTGAACGTTGTGCACATGTACCCCACAACTTAAAGTACAACAATAAAAAAAGGAAAAAATTTTTTAAAAAAGACAAAGATGGACATTATGTAATGATAACAGGACTAGTCTAACAGGAAAATATAACAATCCTAAATATATATGCACCTAACATTGCAGCTCCCAAATTTATAAAGCAATTACTACTAAACCTAAGAAATGAGATAGACGGCAACACAATAATAGTGGGAGATTTCAACACTCCACTGACAGCACTAGAGAGGTCATCAAGACAGAAAGTCAACAAAGAAACAATGGACTTAAACTATACCCTACAACAAATGGACTTAACAGATATTTACAGAACATTCTACCCAACAACTGCAGAATATACCTTCTATTATCAGCACATGGAACATTCTCCAAGATAGACCACATGATACGCCACAAAATAAGTCTCAGTAAATTTAAGAAAATTGAAATTATAACAAGTACTCTCTCACACCACAGTGGAATAAAATTAGAAATCAACTCCAAAAGGAACCCTCAAAACCATGCAAATACATGGAAATTAAATAACCTGCTCCCGAATGACCGTTGGGTCAACAATGAAATCAAGATGGAAATTTAAAAATTTTTTGAACTAAATGATAATAGTTGCACAACCTATCAAAATTTCTGGGATACAGCAAAAGCAGTGCTAAGAGGAAAGATCACAGCATTAAATGCTTATATAAAAAAGTCTGAAAGAACACAAATAGACAATCTATGGTCACACCTCATGGAACTGGAGAAACAAGAACAATCCAAAACCAAACCCAGCAGACGAAAATAAATAATGACGATCAGAGCAGAACTAAATGAAATTAAAACAAAAAAATACAAAAGATAAATGAAACAAAAAGCTGGTTCTTTAAAAAGATAAATAAAATTGATAGACCAGTAGTGAGATTAACCAAGAAAAGAAGAGAGAAGATCCAAATAAGCTTAATTAGAAACAAAATGGTAAACATTATACTGATACTAAAGAAATACAAAAGATTACTCAAGGCTACTGTGAATACCCATGCACATAAACTAAAAAACCCAGAGGACATGGATAAATTCCTGGAAATATACAACCCTCCTAGATTAAACCAGGAAGATATAGAAACCCTGAACAGACCAACAACAAGCAGCATGATTGAAATAGTAATAAAAAAAAATGCCAACAACAAAAAAGTCCAGGACCAGACAGATTCACAGCTGAATTCTATCAGACATTCAAGGAAGAATTGATACCAATCCTGTTGACACTATCCCACAGGGTAGAGAGAGAGAGACAGAGGGAGAGAGAGAATCCTCATTAAATCATTCTATGATACCATTATAACCCTAATACCAAAACCAGAGAAGGACATAACAAAAAAAGAAAACTATATACCAACATCCCTGATGAACACAGATGCAAAAATCCTCAATAAAATACTAGCTAACCAAATACGACAGCATATAAAAAAGATAATCCACCATGATCAAGTGGGTTTCATACCAGGGATACAAGGGTGGCTTAACATCTGCAGGTCAATAAATGTGATACACCACATAAACAGAATTAAAAACAAAAATCAAATGATCATCTCAATAGATGTAGAAAAAGCATTTTACAAGATCCAGCATCTCTTTATGGTTAAAACTCTCAGCAAAATTGGCATAGAAGGGACACACCTTAAGGTAATAAAAGTTATCTATGACAGACCCACAGCCAACATTATACTGAGTGGGGAAAAGTTGAAAGCATTCCCCCTGAGAACAAGAACAAAACAGGGATGTCCACTTCCATTAGTTCTATTCAATACAGTACTGGAAGTCCTGCTAGCCAGAGCAATCAGATAAGAGAAAGAAATCAAGCACATCCAAATTGGTAAAGAGGATGCCAAACTCTCACTCTTTGCTGATGATATGATCATATATCTAGAAAACCCTAAAGACTCATCCAAGAAACTCCTAGAACTGGTAAATGCATTCAGCAAAGTTTCAGGATACAAAATTAATGTATACAAATCAGTAGCTCTGCTATACACAAACAGCGACCAAGCTGAGAATCAAATCAAGAACTCAACCCCCTTTACAATAGCTGCAAAAAAAAAAAAAAATACTTAGGAATATACCTAACCAAGTATGTGAAAGACCTCTACAAGGAAAACTACAAAACACTGCTGAAAGAAATCACAGATGACACAAACAAATGGAAACACATCCCATGCTCATGGATAGGTAGAATCAATATTGTGAAAATGGCCATACTGCCAAAAGCAATCTACAAATTCAATGCAATTGCCATCAAAATGCCATGATCATTCTTCATAGAACTAGAAAAACAATCCTAAAATGCATATGGAACCAAAAAAGAGCCCGCATAGCCAAAGCAAGACTAAGCAAATTTGGAGGCATCACATTACCTGACTTCAAACTATAAGGCCATAGTCACCAAAACAACATGATACTGGTATAAAAATAGGCACACAGACCTATGGAACAGCACAGAGGACCCAAAAATAAAGCCACATACTTACAGTCAACTGATCTTTCGCAAAGCAAACAAAAACATAAAATGGGGAAAGGACACCCTATTCAACAAATGGTGCTGGGAGAATTGGCTAGCCACATGTAGAAGAATGAAACTGGATCCTCGTCTCTCATCTAATAACAAAAATCAACTCAAGATGGATCAAAGGCTTAAATTAAGACCAGAAATCATAAAAATTCTAGAAGATAACATTGGAAAAACGCTTCTAGACATTGTCTTAGGCAAATACTACATGCCCAAGAACCCAAAAGCAAATGCAACAAAAACAAAGACAAATATATGGGACTTAATTAAATTAAAAAGCTTCTGCACAGCAAAAGAAATAATCAGGAGACTTAACAGACAACCTACACAGTGGGAGAAAATCTTCAGAATCTATACATCTGACAAAGGACTAATATCTAGAATCTACAAAGAACTCCAACAAATCAGCAAGAATAAAACAATCCCATCAAAAAGTGGGCTAAGGACATGATAGACAAATTCTCAAAAGAAGATATACAAATGGCCAATGAGCATATGGAAAAATGCTCAACACCACTAATTATCAGGAAGTGCAAATCAAAACCACAACGTAATACCACCTCGCTCCTGCAAGAATGGCCATAATCAAAAAAATCAAAAAATAATAGATGGCATGGATGTGGTAAAAAGGAAACACTTTTACACTGTTGGTGGGAATGTAAACTAGGATAGCCACTGTGAAAATCAGTGTGGAGATTCCTTAAAGAACTAAAAAAAGATCTATAATTTGATCCAGCAATCCCACTCCTGGGTATTTACCCAGAGGAAAAGAAGTCATTATACTAAAAAGATACTTGCATATGCATGTTTATAGCAGAACAATTTGCAATTGCAAAAACAGGGAATCTCCCAGCACTTTGGGAGGCCGAGGTGGGCAGATCACGAGGTCAGGAGATCGAGACCATCCTGGCTAACATGGTGAAACCCCGTTTCTACTAAAAAATACAAAAAAAAAAAAAAAATTAGCCGAATGTGGTGGCAGGTGCCTGTAGTCCCAGCTACTGGGGAGGCTGAGGCAGGAGAATGGCGTGAACCTGGGAGGTGGAGCTTCCAGTGAGCTAAGATCATGCCACTGCACTCCAGCCTGGGCGACAGAGCAAGACTCCGTCTCAAAAAAAAAAAAAAAAAAGCAAACATGGAACCAGCCCAAATGCCCATTAATCAATGAGTGTTTAAAGAAAATGTGGTACACTGATCCCACAGAAATATAAACTACCATCAGAGAATACTGAAAACACCTGTATGCAAATAAACTAGAAAATCTAAAAGAAATGGATAAATTCCTGGACACATACACCCTCCCAAGTCTAAACAAGGAAGAAGTCGAATCCCTGAATAGACCAATAACAAGTTCTGAAATTGAAGCAGTAATTAATAGCCTACCAACCAAAAACAGCCCAGGACCAGACGGATTCACAGCTGAATTCTACCAGAGGTACAAAGAAGAGCTGGTACTATTCCTTCTGAAACTATTTTAAACAATAGAAAAGGAGGGAATCCTCCCTAACTCATTTTATGAGGCCAGCATCATCCTGATACCAAAACCTGGCAGAGACACAACAAAAAGAGAAAATTTCAGGCCAATATCCCTGATGAATATCGGTGCAAAAATCCTCAGTAAAATACTGGCAAACCGAATCCAGAAGCACATCAGAAAGCTTATTCACCACGATCAAGTCGGCTTCATCCCTGGGATGCAAGGCTGGTTCAACATACACAAATCAATAAATGTAATCCATCACATAAACAGAACCAATGACAAAAACCACATGATTATCTCAATAGATGCAGAAAAGGCCTTCGACAAAACTCGACACCCCTTCATGCTAAAAACTCACAATAACCTAGGTATTGATGGAACGTATCTCAAAATAGTAAGAGCTATTTATGACAAATCCACAGCCAATATCATACTGAATGGGCAAAAACTGGAAGCATTCCCTTTGAAAACCGGCACAAGACAAGGATGCCCTCTCTCATTACTCCTATTGAACACAGAATTGGAAGTTCTGGCCAGGGCAATCAGGCAAGAGAAATAAACAAAGGGTATTCAAATAGGAAGAGAGGAAGTCAAATTGTCTCTGTTTGCAGATGACATGATTGTATATTTACAGAACCCCATCGTCTCAGCTCAAAATCTCCTTAAGCTGATAAGCAACTTCAGCAAAGTCTCAGGATACAAAATCAATCTGCAAAAATCACAAGCATTCTTGTACACCAATAATAGACCAACAGAGAGCCAAATCATGAGTGAACTCCCATTCACAATTGCTACAAAGAGAATAAAATACCTAGGAATACAACTTAAAAGGGATGTGAAGCCTCTCTTCAAGGGGAACTACAAACCACTGCTCAAGGAAATAAAAGAGGACAAACAAATGGAAAATCATTCCATGCTCATGGATAGGAAGAATCAATATCGTGAAAATGGCCATACTGCCCAAAGGAATTTATAGATTCAATGCTATCCCTATCAAACTACCACTGACTTTCTTCACAGAATTAGAAAAAACTACTTTAAATTTCATATGGAACCAAAAAAGAGCCCGCACAGCCAAGACAATCCTAAGCAAAAAGTACAAAGCTGGAGGCATCACATTACCTGACTTCAAACTATACTACAAGCCTACAGTAACCAAAGCAGTGTGATACTGGTACCAAAATAGATATATAGACCAATGGAACAGAACAGAGCCCTCAGAAATAACATCACACATCTACAACTATCTGATCTTTGACAAACCTCACAAAAACAAGCAATGGGGAAAGGATTCCCTATTTAATAAATGGTGTTGGGAAAACTGGCCAGCCATATGCAGAAAACTGAAACTGGACCCTTTCCTTACACCTTATACAAATATTAACTCAAGAAGGATTAAAGACTTAAATGTAAGACCTAAAACCATAAAAACCCTAGAAGAAAACCTAGGCAATACCATTCAGGACATAGGCATGGGCAAAGACTTCATGACTAAAACACCAAAAGCAATGGCAACAAAAGCCAAAATTGACAAGTGGGATCTAATTAAGCTAAAGAGCTTCTGCACAGCAAAAGAAACTAGCATTAGATTGAATAGTCAACCTACAGAATGGGAGAAAAATTTTGCAATCTATCCATCTGACAAAGGGCTAATATCCAGAATCTACAAAGAACTTAAACAAATTTACAAGAAAAAACCAAACAACCCCATCAAAAAGTAAGCAAAGGACATGAACAGATGTTTCTCAAAAGAAGACATCTATGCAGCCAACAAACATATGAAAAAAAGCTTATCATCACTGGTCATTAGAGAAATGCAAATCAAAACCACAAAGAGATACCATCTCACAGCAGTTAGAATGGTGATCATTAAAAAGTCAAGAAACAATAGATGCTGGAGAGGATGTGGAGAAACAGGAACAATTTTACACTGTTGGTGGGAGTGTAAATTAGTTCAACCATTGTGGAAGACAGTGTGGCGATTCCTCAAGCATCTAGAACAAGAAATACCGTTTGACCCAGCAATCTCACTAGTGAGTATATACCCAAAGGATTAAAAATCATTCTACTATAAAGACACATGCACACTTATATTTATTGTGGCACTGTTCAAAGCAAAAGTCTTGGAACCCACCCAAATGCCCATCAATGATAGACTGGATAAAGAACATATGGCACATATACACCACGGAATACTATGCAGCCATAAAAAGGATGAGTTCATGTCCTTTGCAGGGACATGGATGAAACTGGAAACCATCATTCTCAGCAAACTAACACAGGAACAGAAAACCGAGCACTGCATGTTCTCACCCATAAGTGGGAGTAAAACAATGAGAACACATGGAAACAGGGAGGGGAACATCACACACGGGGGCCTGTCAGGGGATGGGGGGGATAGGGGAGGGATAGCATTAGGAGAAATACCTAATGTAGATGACGGGTTGATGGATATGGCAAACCACCATGGCATGTGTATACCTATGTAACAAACCTACACGTTCTGCACATGTATCCCAGAACTTAAAGTATGATTTTTAAAAATTTAAAAAAAGAAAATGTGGTATATATATGCGCCATGGAATACTACTCAGTCATAAAAAGGAACAAAATAATGGCATTTGCAGCAACCTGGATGGAATTGGAGACCATCATTCTAAATGAAGTAACTCAGGAATGGAAAACCAAACATTGTATGTTCTCACTCATAAGTGAGAGCTAAGCCATGAGGCTGCAAAGGCATAAGAATGATACAATGGACTTTGGGAACTTTGGGGAAAGGGTGGGAGTGGGGTGAGGGATAAAAGGCTACACATTGGGTACAGTGTACACTGCTCGGGTGATGGGTGCACCAAAATTTCAGAAATCACCACTAAAGAACTTACTCATGTGACCAAACACCACCTGTTTCCCCAAAACCTATTGAAATGAAAATAAATTGAATTTTTTTAAAAAGAGAATGCAAACACAAGCCACAGACTGGGAGAAAATTATTTAAACAAAAAAAAGAAAGGAAGAAAACTAGATATAGAATTACCCAACATACAGAAGAGAGGTTGTCAGGTGTTGAGGAGAGAGGAGAATGGAGAGCTATTGCTTAAAGGGTATGGAGTTTGTTTAGGATAATGAAAAAGTTTTGGAAATAGTGGTGATGGCTGCACAGCAATGTGAATGTACTTAATGCTACTAAACTGTACACTTAAAAATGGCTAAAATGGTAAATTTCATGATGTGTATATTTTACCACAATAAAACACACACACACACACAACAAACACATAAGGAAACACATAGCCCAGTTTTTAAAAAAGGGCAAAAGATTCGAACATACATATTACTGAAAAAGATATATAGATGGAAAATAAATTTTGAACAGGTGCTCAATATCATTAACTAGTCTTTAGGGAAATGCAAATTTAAAACCCCAATAAACTAACCACACCAAGTGTTGGTGAGATGTGAAGGAATTGGAACTTTTAGTACGTTACTGTTGAGAACGTAAAATGGTACAACCACTTTGGAAAACATTTTGAAAGCTTCTTAAAGAGTTAAACATCCACCTACCCAGCCATTCCACTCTTAAGTATGAAAGCATATACCTATACAAAGACTTGTAAATGAATGATCATGAGTTTTATTTGTAATATCCCCAAATACAAGGAATCCAAATGCTCAACAGGTAAACAGACAAGTGGACTGTAGAATATAGAATATACAATGGAATAAACAATCATGAACTAGGTATACCTGCAACAGTATAAATGAATCTCAGAATAACTATTGAGTAGGGGAAGCCAGACTCAAGGAAAGAACAGATGTTCTTTTTTATGGCTGCTTAGTATTCCATGGTGTATAGGTACCACATTTTCTTTATCCAGTCCACTGCTGATGGGCATCTAGGTTGATTCCGTGTCTTTGCTATTGTAAATAACGCTGTGATGAACATATGGGTGCACGTGTCTTTTTGATAAAATGACTTACTTGCCTTTGGGTACATACTCAGTAATGGATTGCTGGGTCGAATAGTAGTTCTAAGTGCTTTGAGAAATCTCCAAACTGCTTTCCACAGTGGCTGAACTAGTTTTTATTCCCACCAACAGTGTGTAAGGGTTCCCTCTTCTCCGCAGCCTCACCAGCATTTGTTGTTTTTTGGCTTTCTCATAATTGCCATTCTGACGGGTGTGAGACATTATCTCACTGTGGTCATGTCCTTCACAGCAACATGGATGGCAGCCATTGTCCTAAGGAATTAACCCAAGAATGGGAAACCAAATAACGCATGTTCTCACTTATAAGTGGGACCTAAACATTGAAGACACATAGACGTAAAGATGGGGACAGCAGACACTGGGGACGACTAGGGAGGGAGGGAGGGAGGCAGGGAGGGAGCAGAACCGAACGTGGGCTGAAAAACTGCTACTCACTACCTGGGTGACTGGATCATCTGAACCCCAACCTTCAGCACCATGCAATATACCCATGAAACAAACCTGCACATGTACCCTTTAATCTAAAATAAAAGTTGAAATTATTTTTTTAAAAAAGAGCACATAGTATATTATTCCATTTACATAAAATTTTGGAAAACACAAATGAATGTGTTGACAAATCAGTGGTTGCCTGGAGAAGGAGGCGTGCAGAGAGGTACATAGGGAACAAATTATAAAGGGACTGGAGGAAATGTTTGGAGGTGATGAATGTGTTCACTATATTGATTGGGGTGATGATTTCATGGACGTATACATCTGTAGAAACGTTGGTGAATACCTATGTTAACCTGTATTCTCAAATTGTCCACTCTAAGTATGAGCAGTGGGGATTAAGAGGAAAATAATAGCAGAGAACAAAATCAGAGCTTGGCGAGGCTCTCTGCTGACGCCGTGGAGAGTGTGATTAAATCAGATCTGTCCAACTAAGATCTTGGGGAGGGGTTGGGGGGTGGAAGGTGGAGGGAGGAAGGGAGAGAAAACGGGGCGGGAAGAAGGGAAGGAGGGACGGAAAGAGACAGCGAAGAGAGGAGGAAGGTAGGTGCATTCTGTGCAAATCACTGGCAGCTCCGCGCTGCAGAAAGGCCTTGACTGGCGGCCTAAGGGTGAAGCCACATGGTTATCAAAGTCCCCTTCCCTGGAGCCCCGGCAAGGAGTCGTTGCCGAAAACAGGAGGGGGTGCGAGGAGGGAGGGAATCAAACCTTTTGTTTCTCTTTTTTCCCCTAGGACCTGGTCTCATGCTTTCCCCCTTCACCTCTCCCAGGGGGCCCCCCCGACCCCCGCTGCGGACGGGTTTCCCGTGGGAGGCGGACGAAGCGTGGACGAGGACAGGCGCCTGGCACGGGGGTTTCAGAGTCGCGAACAGGCCCTCAAGGCCGGGGTGGAACGCCGGTCCCCACGCGAAGCCGCTTCCATAGAGCCTGGGCCAGGCGCGCACCGTCCCTCGCCTTCGCCGCCGCTTCTCTCCTCCCCTCGCGGCCCCGCGCGCCCGCGCCCTCCGCCTCCACCCCCGGGGAAGCCGGACCAGGCGAGGCGGCGGCGGCGTCTCCACGAGGGAAGGTCGTCCTCACGCGCTGCGGCCTCAGGGCGCCTCTCCACGCGGCCTCGCAGCTTTCCTGTCCTGCCCACGGCCGAGGCTGTCGGGGTGGCCTGGAGGGTGCAGGGCTGGGCGGGGGGCGGCGGGACTTGAACCGGCGCCTGCTCTCGCGGAGGCATCCGTGGAGCTCACCCTTTTCTCGGGAAATATTTTGTCATTGATAAAACGCAGTCCCCAAAGCGAAGGTCCAACCGGCGGCCAGACGCACCCCGGGGACCTCCAGGTGGACACACTGGGCCTCCGCACGCCCAGCCGCGAGGGAAGAGGGGCGGAGGGAGGGAGGGAGGAGCCGCGGCCGGGGAGCCTGGAGCCTGCAGGAGAGGGTGGGCGAGGGGGAAGGAGGGGCGTCGGGAGGTGGGTGGGGACGGGGTGGAGCTAAGAAGAGCTGGGAGAGTGGGGACCCTCTGGCCACTCCAGAAAGACCTACTGGATCTCCACTCCTGCCCTCGCTCACCCTTACCCTCTGTCTCCCATTCACTCTTTGGTTTGGTCTGGTGATTCATTCTCTCTCTTTCTCCCTCCCTCCTTCTCTCTCTCCCTCCCTCCCTCCCTCCCTCTCTCTCCCTCCCTCCCTCTCCCTCCCTCCCTCCTTTCCTCCCTCCCTCTCCCTCCCTCCCTCCCTTCCTCCCTCCTCCCTCCTCCTTCCTCCCTCCCTCTCTCTCCCTGCCTCCCTTCCTCCCTCTCCTCCTCTCCTCTCCTCCTTCTCCTCCCTCTCTCTCCTCCTCCTCTTCCTCCTCCTTCTCTCTCCCTCCTCCTCCTTCTCCTCTCTCTTTCCCCATCCCTTCTCCTCCTCTTTCTCCTCCTCCTCCTCTGTCTCCTCCTTCCTCTCTCCTCTTCCCTCTCTCCTCCTCCTTCCTCCTCCTCTCCTCCTTCCTCCTCCTCTCTCTCTCCTCCCCTCCTCTCTCCTCCCCTCTCTCTCCTCCCCTCCTCTCTCCCTCCTTCCCCCTCCCAATCCTGGACTGCTGCGTGAACTTTACACTGAGGTGCCCAAACCAGCGCAGTCCTGGTGCCTGCAGAGGCTGAACTAGCCCTGCAGGTGACCACAGACTCTCTGCAGTAACCCCCAGCCAGGCATTTTCCTGAGCACTCTCATCAGAATGACCGCATTTGGTCACTCTGTTCTTGGATGTCCCTCTTGTGCCGGAAGCCCATAATTTGACTTGATTTGTTGAATTGCTCCCGATTTTTTTTTTTTTTAATTTTAAGAGATAGGTATAATGAGATGGTTGTCATGGCCCATTTAATAGAATCAGGGACCAAAAAACACCCATCATTCAACTTCCCTTCTATTTTCTCACCCTAGCAGGATTTCTTCGCTGGATGGGGAAAGGAGCTGACCCATCCTTATGGCGCCCCTAATTCCTTGTAACCACTGATTTCTTTACTGTTTCCATAGTTTGGCCTTTTCCAGAATCTCCTATAGTTGGAATCATACAGCATGTAGTTTTCAGATTGGCTTCTGTTATTTAATAATATACACTTAAGGGTCCTGCATGTCTTTTCATGGCTTGATCCTCATTTCTTTTTAGGTGCTAATATTCTGTTGTCTGGGATGTACCATATCCATGTGTGGCTTTTTGTGTGGACATAAGTTTCAACTCATTTAGGTAATATCAAGGAATATGATTGCTGTATCGTATGCTGAGTGTATTTTGTTTTGTAAGAAACTTCCAAACTGTCTTCCAATATAGCTACACTATTTTGTATTCCCATGCAATGAATGAGAGTTCCTGTTGCTCCATATCCTCACAGGCATTTGAAATTGTCAGTGTTCTAGATTTTGGCCACTCTAATAGGTATGTAGTGGCATCTAATTATTTTAATTTGCAATTTTCTAATAATATATGATGTTGAGCATTTATTTGCCATCTGTATATTTTCCTTGTTCTGTTCAGATATTTTGTCTATTTTTAAATTGTGGTGTTATTATTTTTTTTTTGAGACAGGATTTCATTCTGTCACCCAGGCTGGAGTGCAGTGGCACGGTCATGGCTCACTGCATCCTCCACCTCCTGGGCTCAGATGATCCTCCCACCTCAGCCTCCTGAGACTACAGGCATGTGCCACCATGCCTGCCTCATTTTTTATAGAGATGGGGATTTGCCATGTTGCCCAGACTGGTCGCAAACTCCTGGACTCAAGCAACTCACTTGCCTTGGTCTCCCAAAGTGCTGGGATTATAGGTGTGAGCCACTGCTCCTGGCCTCTTGTTGAGTTTTAAGAGTTCTTTCTATATATTGGATAACAGTCCTTTATCAGATACATCTTTTACAAACATTTTCTCCCAGTCTAACTTGTCTTCTGATTTTCTTGACAGTGCCTTTCTCAGAGTAGAAGTTTTTAAAAGTCCAGCTTATCAATTATTTCTTTGATGGATTATATCTTGGGTGTTGTATCTAAAAAGTCATCTTCAAACCCAAGGTTATCTAGACCTTTTCTTATGTTATCTACTAGGAGTTTTATATTTTTGTGTTTTACGATTAGGTCTATGATTAATTTTGAGTTAATTTTTGTGAAGGGTTTAAGGTCTGTGTCTAGACTCATTATTTTGCATGTGGATATCTAGTTGTCCAAAACTAGAGGAAAAACTGTCATTTGGCCATTGTATTGCCTTTGCTCCTTCGTCAAAGATAAGTTGACTATATTAGTGTGGGTCTGTTTCTGGGCTCTGTACTGTTCCATTAATCTGTTTGTCTATTTTACCAATACCACACAGTCTTGAGTATTGTACCTTTATAGTAAGTCTTGAGGCTGGGTAGTGTCATCATCTGACTTTGTTCTCCTTCAGTATTTTTATGGATACTGTGGGTCTTTTGCTTCCCATATAAACTTTAGAATCAGTTTGTCAATATCCATAAAATAACTTGCTGAGATTTTGATTGGGATTGTGTTGAGTCTGTAGATTGAGTTGGGAAGAACTGACATCTTGACAATAATGCATCTTCCTATCTGTGAACATGGAATATCTCTCTGTATATTTAGTACTTTGATTTATTTCATCAGAGTTTTGTACTTTTCCTCATATAGATCTTATACATATTTTGTTAGACTTAAACCTAAGTATTTCATTTTGTGGGGGTGCTAAAATGGTACATGTTTTTAATGTCAAATTCCACTTGTTCATTACTGGTATATAAGAAAGTGATAGACTTTTGTATATTAACCTTATATACTGTAAACTTGCCATAATCACTTCTTACAGGGTTTTTTGTCAATTCTTTCTGATTTTCTCCATAAATGATCATGTCATCTGAGCACAGTTTCTTTCTTTCTTCCCAATTCGATTATCTTTTATTTCTTTTTCTTGTCTTATTTCATAAGCTAGGACTTCCAGTATGATGTTGAATAGCAGTTGTGAAAGGGGACATCCTTGACTTTTTCCTGATCTTAGCAGGAGAACTTCTAATTTCTCACCATTGAGTATAATTTTACCTGCAGGATTTTTTTTTTTGGATGTCCTTTATCAAGTTAAAGAAGTTCTCCTTTCTTCCTAGTTTGCTGAGAATTCATGATAATTTGATTGGGGTATAATTACAATCAGCAAAATGAACACATCTTAAGTGTTCATTTGAACATTTTGAGAGTGGTATTCACTCAGGTAACCACAACTCCAAATAAGACATAGAACATTTCTATCACCTAAAAGGTTTCATAATTTCCCAGTCAATTCTCCCCACCCCAAATAAAACCACTTCCTAATTGCTATAATCTAAGATTATTTTTGCCTGTGTTTGGACATTATACAAATGGTTCCATGCAATAGGTATCGTCTCTGACATCTTTTAGCCAACATGATATTTTGGAGATTCATCCATGTTGTAGTATGTATCACTCATTTATTCTTTTATATTACAGAGTAGATCCCATTGTATAAATATACTTTGATTTATTTATCAGTTCTCCTTGATGGACATTTGAAAATATATTCAGGGTTGGCCGGGTGCGGTGGCTCACGCTTGTAATCCCAGCACTTTGGGAGGCCGAGGTGGGTGGATCACGAGGTCAGGAGATCAAGACCACGGTGAAACCCCGTCTCTACTAAAAATACAAAAAAAAATTAGCCGGGTGTGGTGGCGGGCGCCTGTAGTCCCAGCTACTCGGGAGGCTGAGGCAGGAGAATGGCGTGAACCTGGGAGGCAGAGTTTGCAGTGAGCCAAGATTGTGCCACTGCACTCCAGCCTGAGCGACAGAGCAAGACTCCATCTCAAAAAAAAAAAAAAAAAAAAAAGAAAATATATTCAGTGTTTGGCTATTATAATGGCATCTTTTGATGAGCACAGACTTTTTAATTTAATGTTTTACTTCATAGTTAGTGCTTTTTGCATCCAATCTAAAAAACCTTTATCTACATCAAAGTCTCAAACATATGTTCCTGTGTTTTATTGTAGTTTTATTGTTTTAGCTTTTACATTCAGGTCTATGATCCATTTCAAATTAATTTTTGTCTCTGGCGTGAGTAGAGGTTAAGGTTCACAGCAACTTCTGTCTCCCAGACTCAAGCGATCCTCCAGCCTCAGCCTCCTGAGTAGCTGGGACTACAGGCATGTGCCTCCATGCCCAGCTATTTTTTTTTTTTTTTTTGTATTTTTGGTAGAGGTGGGGTTATACCATATTGCCCAGACTGGTCTCAAACTCCTGAGCTCAAGCCATCCATCCACCTCAGCCTCCCAAAGTGCTGGGATTACAGGCATGAGCCACCACACCTGGCCTATTTCATAGATTCTAAGACACATATTTTTTTTCACATTTTAGCATCTCTGAGGTTGGGGTGCATCTTAACATCATTGCCCACAAACTGTCCTGTGCTGTCATTTTCCCTGTGTCTGAACAAACTTGGTAGTTACACCTGTGACTTGACTGGGTGACCTCAACCTTTGATGTTTCAATCAATGAACCATTCAGGGATCACTGAGATCATTTGCACCTTGCTTATTTTCCTGAACATCTTTTGTTGACATCTTCTATGAAAATCAAAGAAGTCCCAGGATCAAACTCCCAGATGTCAACAGCTTGGAAGGGTTCCACACACTTTTTTTTTTTTTTTTTTTTTTTGAGAGACGGAGTCTCGCTCTGTCGCCCAGGCTGGAGTGCAGTGGCGCGATCTCGGCTCACTGCAAGCTCCGCCTCCCGGGTTCCCGCCATTCTCCTGCCTCAGCCTCTGCGAGTAGCTGGGACTACAGGTGCCCGCCACCACGCCCGGCTAATTTTTTGTATTTTTAGTAGAGACGGGGTTTCACCGTGGTCTCGATCTCCTGACCTCGTGATCCGCCCGCCTCGGCCTCCCAAAGTGCTGGGATTACAAGCGTGAGCCACCGCGCCCGGCCTACACACTTTTAAGAAATTTTCTGGCCAGGCACGGTGGTTCATGCCAGTAATCCCAACACTTTGGGAGGCTGAGGTGGGCGGATAGCTTGAGGCCAGCAATTCAAGACCAGCCTGGGCAACATGGCAAAAGCCTGTCTCTGTGGAAAATACAAAAATTAGCCAGGCGTGGTTTTGTGTGCCTGTAATCCTAGCTACTCAGGAGGCTGAGGTAGGAGGATTGCTTCAGCCAAGGAGGTCGAGACTGCAGTGAGCTGTGATTGTACCACTGCACTCTAGCCTGGCTGACAGAGTGAGACTCTATCTCTGGGGGTTAGGGCTTCAATGTATGGATTTGGAGGGGACAAAATTCATCCCACAAGTGATGAGACAAAAGCAAACCAAAAGAAAAAATCCCAGCACTTTGGGAGGCTAAGGCAGGCAGATCACCTGAGGTCAGGAGTTCAAGACCAGCCTGGCCAACATGGCGAAACACCATCTCTACTAAAAATACGGAATTTAGCCAGGCGTGGTGGTTTGTGCCTGTAATTCCAGCTACCCAGGTGGCTGAGGCAGGAGAATCACTGGAACCTGGGAGGCAGAGGCTGCAGTGAGCCGAGATCGCGCCACTGTACTCCAGCCCGAGCGACAGAGCAAGACTTGGTCTCAAAAAAAAAGAAAAAAAGTTGTAACTGAAGGAAACCTAGTGTGCAGAAATGTTTTGAAGAAAACTTCAAAAAAATGCTATTAGTCTTAAGAGATATGAGAAGATATTACATCCATTAAACAAGAATAATATACCATAAAAAAATTCAAAGAATGAAAAGGGCTCTTAAAATTTTAAAACATGGCTGGGCACAGTGGCTCACACCTGTAATCCAAGCACTTCGGGAGGCCGAGGCAGGCAGATCACCTGAGGTCAGGAGTTTGAGACCAGGCTGGCCAACAGGGTGAGACCCCGTCTCTACTAAAAATACAAAAATTTAGCTGGGCGTGGTGGCGTGAGCCTGTAATCTCAGCTACTTGGGAGGCTGAGGCAGGAGAATCTCTTGACCCAATAGGCAGAGGTCGCAGTGAGCTGAGAAAAGAAAAAGAAAAAGGAAATTTGTGAGAGCTGAGCATAAGCCACACTGAATGCACACACAGGAAATATTAATACGTATTAGTTATGTTCTGAAGACGTATGTTCACAAATACAAAACCTCTGGGGAGGCTGAGGCGGGTGGATCATGAGGTCAGGAGTTCAAGACCAGCCTGGCCAACACAGTGAAACCCGATCTCTACTAAAAATACAAAAATTACCCGGGCGTGGTGGCAGGTACCTGTAGTCCCAGCTACTCGGGAGGCTGAGGTGGGAGAATTGCTTGAACTCGGGAGGCGGAGGTTACAGTGAGCCAAGATTGTGCCACTGTGCTCCAGCCTGGGCGAAAGAGTGAGACTCTGCCTTTTCTTTCTCAAAAATCCCTGGGGTCTGCCTTTGCTTGAGAAATTAGTTTATCCAGCTATACTTGAGGGAAAACCCAGTGCTTCAGTAGCAGAAAGAACTTTGTGGTGTAAGCCATTCTAGAATAAGTAGACAGGCTAGGGGTCTCTTCCATGGGATGCCAGTTGGCTGTGTCCTACAGACAGACCTCAAACAAAGACTCCATCCCAGGGACATCCCAGGCTCTCCCGAAGCTAGGACTCTGGAATCAGGACACAGGTTGCTCAATCTGGGCATATTTCTCTAAGTAAACAAGTAGCTCTTCCTGAAAGTAGCTGTTGTGTTGCTGTATTCCCATCACATTCCCAGGGGTGTGAAATAGTAGACTCTCCAGTCTACTAGAGATGGGGCCATTTTCTCAGCAACACTTGCTTGTTATATCCTGTTAAAAAATCTTAACGTAGAAAAATGGGCAAAACATAAATGTATGACTCCATGAACAACTACAAAGTGAAAACCTATATAGTCAATATACATATTTTTAAAAATAAAACATTGTGGCTGGGCATGGTGGCTCACATCTGTAATCCCAGCACTTTGGGAGGCCGAGGCAGGCAGATCACCTAAGGTCGGAAGTTCAAGACCAGCCTGCCCAACATGGAGAAACCCTATCTCTACTAAAAATACAAAATTAGCCAGCATGGTGGTGCATGCCTGTAATCCCAGCTACTCGGGAGGCTGAGGCAGGAGAATTGCTTGAACCTGGGAGGTGGAGGTTGCGGTGAGCCGAGATGGTCCCATTGGACTCCAGCCTGGGAAACGAGTGAAACTCCATCTCAAAAAAAATACATTGCCAACACACCAAAAGCCCCAAACAGTATCTGCTATCACTGCTATCATTACTTAAACACTGTGGTTTAATTTTGCCAATTATTGAATTTTGAAGTGTACATTTTGATTTTTTAGTATATTCACAAGATTTTGCAGCCATCACTATAATTTATTTTTAGAGCATTTTTTGTCCTCTGTCAAAGAACCCCCCATACCCATTTGCTGCTACTTCATACGCCCCTCATTCTGTCCCCACCCTAAAGACCTAGTTTTTGTCTCCATAGATTTACCTCTTCTGGACACTTTCTGTAAATGTAATGTGTCTTTGGTGACTAGCTTCTTTAACAACATAATGCCTCAAGGTTCATCCATGTTATCGAATGTATGGATATGTCATATCTTTTTATTGCCAAATAACAGTCCATTGTGTGGCTGTACCAATATTTTATGTATTCATTCCTCAGGTGGAGACATTTGGGTGGTTTTCACTTTCTTCCTATTAACAATAATGCTGCTCTGAACATTTGTGTACAATAAAAATAAATAGCATCCTACAATTAATATGGAAACAACAGAAATTTATTTCTCATAATTCTGGAGGCTGAGAAGTTCCATATCAAGTATCTGATAGATTCAATGTCTGGTGAGGAAATGCTTCATAAATGGTTCATAAATGGTGCTTTCTTGCTGTGTCTCCATGGTGGAAGGGGTAAGGTCTTTCTGGGGCCTCATTTATTTATGTATGTATTCATTTATATTTTTGGAGACCCAGCCTGCATCTGTTTTCCTCTTCTTCCTTGAATGTAAACCCTAGAAAGCCAGGCTTTCTTTTGAGAGCTTGGGAGATTTTTGTCTCAACTCAAAGAGACTAGAGGATAACCCATCTATTTTTCATTAGTCTTAAACTCAGCTTTTTTACTTCCTGTAGAGTTTCAGAATTTGGCAAAGCTCTCAAGGCTCAAGGCTCTATTCTGCCCGGCCCCACAGGCAGTCAGACCTTATGGTTATCTTCCCTTGTTCCCTGAAAATTGCTGTTATTCTGTTCTTTTTCAGGGTGCACTGATTTTATACGGTTCAAACACACATGCTTTACAATCCATTTATACAACAGTGGTCCTGAGGTGACGTACATTCTCAGCTTATGAAGATAACAGGATTAAGAGATTAAAGTAAAGACAGGCATAAGAAATTATAAGAGTATCGATTGGGGAAGTGATAAATTTCCATGAAATCTTCACAATTTATGTTCAGAGATTGCAGTAAAGACAGGCATAAGAAATTATAAAAGTATTAGTTTTGGGAACTGGTAAATGTCCATGAAATCTTCACAATTTATGTTTTTCTGCCTTGGCTCCAGCCGGTCCCTCCGTTCAGGGTCCCTGACTTCCTGCAACAGTAATTCTCATGCTTTTAGTTTCAACCATTCTAAGCCCTTATCTCTGCAGTATATCCCTTGTAAACAGCTGACAGTAAGACCCAGCCTGCATCTGTTTCCCCTTCTTCCTTGAATGTAAACCTAGAAAGCCAGGCTTTCTTTTGAGAGCTTGGGAGATTTTTGTCTCAAAGAGACTAGAGGATGACCCATCTGTTTTTCATTAGTTTTAAACTCAGCTTTTTTACTGCCTGTAGAGTTTCAGAATTTGGTAAAGTTCTCAAGGCTCAAGCTGGTTGTCTGAAGCCTTTCAAACCCCCAGTTTTATCACCATGTATGAGGTATGGATCCAAGTTTATTTATTTATTTTTTGCATGTGGATATTCAATTGTTCCAGCACCATTTGTTGAACTTTAAACATGCATTTAAAGGTGCATATACATGCTGACTTGTCAAAGGGATAGACTGGGCTAGTTATTTACCTATACTTCTCAACTCTAAATCTTCCTTCTAAATTGTGCTCTGTGCTGCTGGGGCTGAGGCTCTACAAACTCTATGTCCTAGACTCCCTTGCCAGTTGGCTTTCTGTTACATCTGCCAATAAGAACTGTTAATAAGAGACTGATGTTGGGAGAAAAGCTGAGTCTTGGGAGAGAAGTTGAGGCAGGGCTTGGAACACGTCCGGAGCCCAGGGTCTAAAACCCCTCATGGCCTTTGGAACGTGTCTAGACTTGCTGGCTCCTTGCTTCTAGCACTCCCATTATCTCAAGTAGCCATATGTTTCAAAGAACATGCTAAATCATCACAGCTGTAGCTCATTCACTTGATACACTGCTTCCTTTCAACCCCCACATCCTCACCACCTGTTTCTTTGTTTGATCACCAATAAATAATGTGAGCTCCCAGAGCTTGGGGACTTCACAGCCTCCATACTAGCACTGGCCCCCTGGTCCCACTTTCTGTCTTGTCTTTTCTCATTCCTTTGTCTCCGCCGGACTTCGTCACCCCCACGGCCTGTTGTTGGGTCTGATCACCCCAACAACTGGAATACGGAAGGGGATAAGGATTCCTTCCTAACTGCTAGCTTCTGTTAGCAGTAGCTGATGCCATGGCCCCAGCTGCCAGCTGTCAGTCTTCACCTGAGCCAGGTGGCACCCCTTTGAGAAATAGAGTACTACCCCTTCACGTCCTTCACCTGCCAATCTGGGCTTCCTCTGTGGAGGTCCCAACACCCACTGGTCTGTGTCCTCTTCTCAGAGGTCCCAGCACCAGCCACAGGACTCCTCTTCTCAGTGGTACAACCAGCAGCTTCCAGGCCCTGCCACATATCCAGAGCTTGGGGATCAGCTATAGAGAGCCAATCCCCTGGGAACCCATGCATTAGTCCCAGGGGGCCTCTCCTCCAAGCACCTACATTCTGGAAAAGCCTTCACTTCTATTTTCTACAGTCATGATACCTGGGTAACTCAGTGCTCCCTTTTGGATTTTTCTTAGCCCTTCAATACCTATGTAAATCTGCATGAAATTTCCACTGTTTGAATACAGTGTGATTCCCTGCTGAGCCCTAACTGATACTCTGTGTTTCCAGTGTCCCTCATCCACTAGACTCAGTGGTGTCAGGAATGGTGTGGTATTTTCTTGTAAATTTAACTCCTTAGATGGACACACAGAGAACCTCAATAAATATTTTTAATCCATCAACGCAAGGAGTGTGGTTGTCAGAAGTCAGCCAAAAGTCCAAGTTTAAATCTAAGCTCTGCCGTTCACAACTTGGGTGACCTCAGCCTCTTTTTTCAGAAATGAAGTTCATATTTTCTGAGCACTTTTTCTGTGCCAGGTGCTTCCAAATGTATCTCATTTAATCCTCACAACATACGTCAGAGGAAGACATCATTTTTACAAGTAAGGAAATAGAGGCTCAGAGAGATGAAGTGGTTGGCCCGGGCTGTCTAGCTTGTAAATGGTGGGCCGTGATTCCCATAACACTGGAGTTTCTGGAGTCAGAGGCTGCCTGGAGTCAGGAGTTGCCTGACTCCAGAAATCATTTTCTGTGCATTTCATGTAACTCCACCTCAATTGCCTTCCTTTCATCATCTTTCATCATCTGCACACTGATTAAATAAAATTTATCATTTGGATGAAATTAGATAAATAATTCTGAATGCATTCTTTTTTAGAATAAATTATCTGCAGTTCAGTACTTTATTCTTACTAACAAATTCCAAGCAACACTCCTACTCACGGGCCTGGCCCTTCCCATGCATTTTCTTTTCTTGCTTTTTTTTTTTTTTTTGAGATGGAGTCTCGCTCTGTCACCCAGACTGGAGTGCGGTGGGGCCATCTCGGCTCACCACAAGCTCTGCCTCCCAGGTTCAAATGATTCTCCTGCCTCAGCCTCCCGTGTAGCTGGGATTACAGGGATGTGCTACCATGGCCGGCTAATTTTTGTATTTTTATTAGAGACAGGGTTTCACCATGTTGGCCAGGCTGGTCTCAAACTCCTGACCTCAAGTGATCCGTGCACCTTGGCCTCCCAAAGTGCTGGGATTATAGGCATGAGCCACCACGCCCAGCCCCCGTACGTTTTCTCGCTGGCCATGCTGCACACCGTCTGCTAAGTTGCCATGGCTGTCTGGTCATCTGACTTGTCACCCTCTCATCCCTGACCTGTCCCCAGTGTGTCTGCTTTTGCATGGCCAAGGGGTCAGATTCTTCTGCAGAGGACAGCCCTGTGAGGTTCAGGTTACGGACTCCTGCTCAAGCACATGTAGGATGCGAGCCTGATGGTGTCTGGGTCCTTCAGTAGTATTCGCGGCAGCCTGCTGAACTCTGCCTTCCAAGATCCAGTTCATATTTTAGGGCCCCAATGTAAATGTTGCAAAGTCCTTCCCATTTCCCCTGCCCCAGAACAGCAGCAGGGAAAGCCTAGAATGGAAAAAGAGAATGAGCCCAAACCCAGCAGCTCCGGCCATGAGGCATGCCTGTTCCACATCGCTCCACGTGGCTCCGTGTTTGTTGCCTCCACATCTGTTGCAACCCAGCTAGGCTGGTGCAGAAGGAGCCCAGGGGGTCCTGCTTATCACTGAATTCCTTTACTGATGCTGTCGTTTTAAAGAGAAAGAATCCCCACGAAAGGTCCACCACAGGAGCTGGGACCTGTCACTGATCCCAATAGGTAAGGAAGACTCATCTGCAGTGAGCTCCAGGGGACCTTTCTACCACTCACAGTGACCAGTGGGAACAGGACACACAACGTGATGCCAAGCCTGGCACAACAGCTGAGTATCTTGACTCGTCCCAAACCCCAGAGTAAATGCAGGGCACCTGAGGCAGCTGCCAAGGGACAGATGTCCTTTCAGAGCAGCTCTGGACAAGGCCCTCATTTATTTCTGTCACCTGCCCCTCTCTCTATTTAAAAACCTAGGCATTTTGTCTTATTTTGCTCATTTTTGTCCTACACAGGAACGTGAGAGCCACCTGGTGGAAGGTTTTATTAGCAAGGAGGACGAGGGAGAGTTTGGCAGCTTGGCAGAGCTGCAGGTTGTGGAGAAGAAGCTGAGACAACAGCCCAGAGAGAGGAGATGTGTGCTTCCCTGGAGCACAGGGCAGGTTGACATATCAGCTGCGGAACAGTGTCTGGACCAGAAGCCTTTGCTCACTGTGAGAGATAGGCCAGGCCACTTACTTGCTCACCGTGCATGGGGGCTGAGTGGTGGCTGTTAGAGAACCCTGGAGGCCAGTGGTTGAGGCTCTGAAGGGGACATGGCTGTCGCCGTGGGAGCAGGGAGCCAAGAAAACTGCCTAAGCAAGCAGCCTGCTTTCGGAGCCAAGCCCTGAGGGGCGGGTGTCGGGGCTTCCATTCAAGTGTCAAGTGAGAAAACTTCAGCCACTTTGCAGAGACTCCACCAATCCTGTATCGAAGCCAGGCCCCAACTGTGACAGCAGGGGGCCAAAGTCTTTTACCAAAAGGTAAAAGAGGGTACCCAGATGGGACAGGTGTGGCCAAGTAGTACTACCACCTTGGGCAAGACCCTTCGCCTAGCTGGGATTAGGTTTTCTCACTTAAAATTCCACCCATCCAGCAATCCTCAGTGATGGCCTATTGTTTTCCTAATGCCAGTCCCAGGAAGCAAAGCTCAACAAAATCACCTGTTGCCAGGGATAGTGGAAGACGGAAAGATAAAGCACTGGCTTCCCCAAAGTCACAGATGGTGGGTGGAGGCTCCCACAGAGAGTTCTTGGGAATCCCCAGGCCGTCCTCAGGGCTTTAGTTTACTCCCTCCCTATAACTCAAGAAAATACAGGGGTTTCCAATAGAAATTTAAACCTAGTAGCCTAGAAGTATTCCTAACGGACTGCAGATTGAGTAAAATGTAAAATATAATACACCCAACTTTTATTAATGTAAAAATGTGTCAGTTGACCCAGTTATCCCCTCTCTTTCCAAAGGAGTGCCTCCCCAGTTAGGTGGACACAAGGGGTTCCATGTTAGAAACTTGATTCACATTCCCCTTTCTCAGCCACTCACACAGAAGGAAAGGTTAATTTTTAGGGCCCTGCCAGAGCCAAATTTCACTTTGTAGTCCCTGGTCTGGGCCACCCAGAGCAGGCTTCCCCCAGCTCCCTGGTCTGAGCAGAACTTTAGCAAGAGGGAAAACTAGGAGAATCTCATGAATGTCTGAAATTACAATCTCTCATATAACCTATATATAATCATTAGAAATACCAGCACAACTATAAACCTTTCAAATTAGCAAAAGGAAAACACATACCCACCTGCACTACAAAATAATCCCAACAGAAAACATAGAAAGGGGAAACAAACTGAAATAAGAAACATATGAGTATTATTTAGGAGTATTATTCCAACAAATGTAAATGGAACTCAGTTATTAAAAGAAAAGACTGCTGGACAAGATGGAGTAAACGCGCTTTTTGCTATTCTCCTTGCTAAGTACACTTAAAAACCTTGGACGTTATATGAAAACAAGCAAAAGGAGACACTGAAAGGTGGAGGAAAGAAGGCAGACTGGCTAGGGCCCTCAGGACCCAAGGAACCACATGGTGGTGCGTAACTTCCCTACTCCAGCCAAATTCCATGAGAAAAACCTGTGCCCTCATTCCCGCTCCTCACAGCAAGAATGAGTGGGGAACCTAGGCTTCCATCAGTTGCATGCCTTTCCCTGTCCTCACTGGGATGGTTTCAGAGGAAGCTGAATGGGGAACTGAGAATTTCACCACCTTCAAGCAATACTGAGCGCTCATCCCACTCTGCAGTGTCGGTGGAAGCAATGTGGGGAAGGGCAATGAAGTGCCCCTACTAGCCAGGGTGGTGTCAGTATGTCAGCAGAGGTCTCAGGGAGGCTGAGCTCCCATCTTCACCTAGCACTAATGACACACCCTTCTGCACCTGGGTGTCAACACTGGCAAAGTGAGGAAACTGGATTTCCACCTTCACCAGGTACTGATGAGGCAGCTCTTCCTCTCCTATTCCTCACCATCATGGTGTCAAAAAAGGCGTGATAAAACAGAAGACTTAGATAAATCCAGAGTCTCATAATAACCAAAATGTTTAGGATACAATACAAAGTTAGTTGTCATACCAAGAACCAGAAAAATCTTATATTTTTATATTTTTTGGAGATAGAGTCTCACTCTGTCACCCAGGCTGGAGTGCAGTGGCATGATCTCGGCTCACTGCAACCTCCATCTCCCGAGTTCAAGCGATTCTCCTGTCTCAGCCTTCTGAGTAGCTGGGATTACAAACATACACTACCATGCCTGGCTAACTTTTTGTATTTTTAGTAGAGATGGGGTTTCACTATGTTGGCCAGGCTGGTCTCGAACTCCTGACCCCAAGTGATCCTCCTGCTTCAGCCTCCCAAAGTGCTGGGATTACAGGCATGAGCCACCATACCCAGCCAGAACCAGGAAAATATTAACTTGAATGAGAAAAGACAATTGATGATGCCAATATCAAAATGACACAGATGTTGGAATTATTTGACATTTTTTTAACTTTTTATTTTAAAATAATTATGGATTCATAGAAAGTTAGAAAAAAGATATACAATGAGATCCCGTGCAGCCTGCAACCCCGCACTCTCATATTCCTAGTGATAGCATTTTTCATAACTACAGTATAATATCAAAATCACAAAGTGAACATTTGTACAACCCACAGTTTATTTGGACTTCACCAATTATACATGAACCCATTTGTGCATGTGTGTCTGTGTGTGTGTGTATGCATAGTTCTATGCAATTTTATCACATGCATAGCTTTGGATACCTACCACCACGGTCAACAGCCAAAGCTGTTCCTTTGGCCACACCTTTATAGCCACACCTATAAAGTGGGGCTGGTCACCAGAAAGACCAAGGCATATTTAGAAGTTGGAACCTTCAGACTTATCCTGGCCTCTGAGGAAGGGAGAGGGACTAGATAATGAGTTAAACACCAGTGGCTCCTGACTTAATCACATCTATGTAAAAAAACTGATAAAACTCTTAAATGACAGGCTTTGGAGGGATCCTGTGAACCCATCGAGGTGCTGGGAGGGTGAAGAGCCTGAAGAAGCATGGAAGTGCTCCATCCCTGTACCTCGCCCCATGTGTCTCCTCAGTGTGGCTGTTCCTGAGTTGCATCCTTCATAATAAACTAACTTAAATGAAGTGCCTTCCTGAGTTCTATGAGCTGTTCAAGGGAGTTATTGAACCTGATGAGAGGGAACCCCCAGTGTGTAGCCAGTTGGTCAGAAATACACGTCACAATCTGGGACTTGCAACTGAAGTGAGGGCAGTCTTGTGGATCAGAGCCCTTAAACCTTTGGAGCTGACACTGACTCTGAGTAGTTAGGGCCAGAATTGAATTGAATTATAGGACACTCAGCTTGTGTCCTAAGAATTGAAGAGTTGCTTGTTGGAAGGGAAAAATCCACACATATGGTGTCAGAAATGTTGTGGTAAAAACATTTCAGAACCTACGATATATGATATGAAATTAAATCAAATCATAAAGAATAAAAATAAAAGTCAAAACGATTTCAAACAAATTCAGTTGAAAAGAAATCAGGAATCAAGTTATTAACATTAGTCATACAACTCACAATGTGACACTCAAGATAGAAAAAGCCAAACTAGTTGAGGCAGACACACATATTAATAAAAGTAAAATCCACACTGAAGCTGCAAGTATCACAAATAAGGTATGCACCAAAAATATAGCAATAAAAAAACTTTGAAAAAATAGCAGAAATTGGAAATCATAACTCTGACTATGGAAGATTTTAACTCACCTCTGTCAAAGCATGACATACCCCAAATAAATATGAATCTAAATAAAATAATTAATAAGGTTGAACAATATCCTGACGAAATTGCATATACATTTGCAAGTTCCCCTAGAATAGGGGTCCCCAACCTTGGGCCACAAACTGTTACAGTGGGCACAGTAGGAGGTGAGCGGCAGGCGAGCAAGCATTACTACCTGAGCTCCACCTCCTTTCAGATCAGTGGCTGCTTTAGATTCCATTGTGAGCACGGATGCTATTGTGAACTGCACATGTCAAGGATCTATGTTGCACATCTATCCTTATGAGAATCTAATGCCTGATGATCTGAGGTGGAACAGTTTCATCCTGAAACCATCCAAACACCCCCCACCCGCGTGAAACTGGTCCTTGATGTCAGAAAGGTTGAGGACCGCTGCCCTAGAACATACATTAGGCAACAAAATATGCTAGCTATATTGCAAAATATATTAGAGAGTACACGGTTTGACTATAATGCAAAAATAATCTAGAAAATAAAAAAATAGATGGGGGATAAATTAACCAACTATCATTTTTTATATTATCATAAATAATCTTGGATCAACAAAGAAATAAAAACTAAAATTATAGACTATCTTTAAAACAATTATATGACATCAATACCTATGAAAACAGTACAAAATGGGCTAAAACTGTGTTTGGAGGAAAATTCATAGCCTTAAACACCTACATATCTAAACAAGAAAAGAAAGTATCCAGCTCAAGAAATTAGAAAAGGAGCAATAAACCCAAGGAAAGCAGAACAAAAGAATATAAAGTTAGAAATTAATAAGCATAATAACTGATCATTTTGGGGGGTGGGTCATGGAGATGAGCTACTGTATAGCCTAATCAAGAAGTAAAGGAAGCAAGCGCAATCACACATTATAAATGAAAAGGGCAAAATAAGCATGAATACAGAGAAATTATTCCAGAGGATTTTGCAATTATCTATACAAATACATTTGAAAAGCTGAATAGAGGAAATTTGTTTTCAAGAAAATATAGATGACCAAAATTGGCCTTGAGACAGAAGACTACCCAACAGACTAATAACAACTGAAGATGTTAAGAAAGCTTAAAAAAAATTACCCCCCAGCCCCACCCCCAAAATCTGTTAAGTTTAAATGTTTTCAAAAGTAAATTCTTTCAAACTCTCCAGGAATGTATAAGCCTGATACTATTTAACGTATTTCACAATGAGAAAAGAAAGAATCATTCCAATTTCTCTTTATAAACTGGCATAATATTTATTCAAAGTAATTAAGAAGAATGAAAAATAAAAATCTGTAGAAAAAATTTTTAGTTAAATATTTTTGCTAAACCACTACAAGTTCATTAAAATGGGCAAAATCCAGAACACTGAAAACACCAAATGCTGGTGAGGATGTGGAGCAACAGGAACTCTCATTCATTGCTGGTGGGAATACAAAATGGTACAGATGCTTTAAAAGACACGTTGGCAGTGTTACAAAATGAATATACTCTTATCAGACAGTCCAGCAATTGTGCACCCTGATATTTACCCAAATGAAACTTATGTCCACACAGAAACCTGCACATGAATGTTTATAAAAGCTTTTTTTTCATAATTGCCCAACTTTGGAAGCAACCAAGATATCCTTCAGTAGGTGAATGGATAAATAAACTGTGCTTCATCCAGACAATGGGATATTATTTTGTGCTAAAATGAAATGAACTATCAAACAATGAAAAGACATGGAGGAAACTTAAATTTACTAAGTGAAATAAGTCAATCTGAAAATGCTACAGACTATATGATTCCAACCATATGACATTCTAGGAAAGGCAAAACTATTGAGACAGTAAAAGGATCTGTGGTTGCTAGGGGGTGGGGGAAGGGAGGAATGATTGGGGGAGCACAGAGGATTTTTACGGCACTGAAACTATCTGTATGGTACTATAATGATGACTACATGTCATGATACATTTGGCCCAAACCCACAGAATGCACAGCACCAGAAGTGAACCCTAGTGTAAACTATGGACTCAGGGTGACAATGATGTGTCCATATAGGTTCATCAATTGTAACAAGCATTTTGCTCTACTGAGAGATGCTGATCATCAGGGAGGCTACACAGGTGTGAGGAAACGGTTTATGGACAACCACTACACCTTCCACTCAGTTTTGCTGTGAGCTCAAAATTGTGCTGAAATATAAGTTAATTTTTAAACACAAAACTAAAATCTATGCTAAAATGCTAAATGTGGACAAATAAAATCCATCTGCAAATGAAAAAATAACACACTATGACCAAGATGGGCTGACCTCAGGAATGCTAGGCTAGTCCAGTAATAAACAGCTATTACCATCAGACTAACAGGCCAAATGACAAAGGGCTAAATCAACACCCCCAAGATATGCAATTCAACACCCATTTCTGATTTTTAAAACTAAAAAGAGGAAGAACATATGTGTCAAACTAAAAGCCATCATCATGCTTAATGGTAACTAGAAACATAATCTTTAAAGGCAGAAGCAAGACGAGCCTAGTCTGTGTCAACACTAATATTTAACATTAATCTAGAGATAAAAGCCAATGCATTTACACAAAAAGAAAAGAAAAATATTGGAGGAAAAATGGAAAATTATAATTTACAGATAATGTATTACTATCATACATAGTAATAATGTATTTTGATTTATTACTATCATATATAGTAACAATCTGTAAATGATGACTTTCTATACATAGAAAACCCCAAAATTGCTGAAAACCTATTAGAAACTTGAGAGGCATATATCACAACTATCATACAAAAATCAATAGCTTTTCTAAGTATTAAAAAAACTAAAAGGAAGTAAAGATCTTATTCACAATAATAATCAAAGAGAAAATTACCTCAGTGAAATGTTAAAGGCAATGTTCAGGGTGTATACAAATAAAATTCCCTATTTCACTAAGAGATATAAAAGAATTTAACTGAATAGCAAGACAACTCACTCTTGGATGGGAATACTCAATATGATAAATTGTCAGTTCTTCTAAGTGTATAAATTTAAAGCAATCTTAAAATAGCACACCATCGAGATTTTGAGGGGAGCCTAACAAAAAAAACAAAAACTAGAATTCATCCAGTTTCTAGCTTGGAATAAAATAAATATTGGAAATAAAATAAAATAAAGATGTTGAATGGGCCAGTAATATTGGGAAAGACAAGAGGAAAAACAGATTATTGATCTAACCATAGAAAAACCTATTATAAGGCTGTACTAATTAAAACAATTTGGTATTGGCAGTACTTCGGTGAAACAGAATGGGGAGTCCAGAAAGAGACAAGAGACGCAAAATAATTTAACGGTGGCATTGCAAAGCACAAAGGAAAAGAAAAAAATGCTCAGCAAATGCCTTGGGGACAACCAGCAAACCATTTTAAAAAATCCCTATGTACCTCACTTGTTACACCAAAATAAATGCCAGATGGAGCAAAGGGTTCATTAACCCATGTAAGTTATAAAAAGAAGCATGAATGTTTTTGAGCATAATTCTGTTTAGTGCAGACTTTCCAAGCAAGATATAGACTCCAAAGACTGTTAAAGACATGATTAATATATTTTATTACCAAAGGAAAAAAATGCCCCCCCCAATTTTATGTATAAAGTCATAAGACCAAAAGCAAACTGGGAAATTTTTATATTACATATGATGGAAAAGAAAGCAAACCCCTTAATTTATAATGAGCTCATAGAAATTTACAAGGAAAAGAGCACTATTCCAATAGAAAAACAGACAACCAAACAAAAGAACCACAAATGTTCCATCTGCAAGTCAAACATGATAAGATTAAGTCTCTCAGGCAGACAAAAAGGTCAGAAGTTGATTCCCATTTCAGAGAAATGGCAGTAGAGTTTAAATGTTGTAGAACAAGGCAATTTGTATCTAGTAGAAAAAAAAGGTATGTGCCTTTTGACCCAGAAATCCCACTTGTAGAAATTTACCCTGTGGTAATTATGAATAGTAAGAAGAGTTAACATGTACTGAGTGCTTGCTATAAGAAAGCAGGGTAAAAAATTCCCAAAATGGATCATCTCCTTGAATCCTCAAAACGACACCATGAGGAAGATCCTATGCCCTTTTTATAGATGACTAAACTGAGGGTGAAGAAATTAAGGACTTGTCAGGCACAGTGGCTCACACCTGTAATCCCAGCACTGTGGGAGGCCAAGGCAGGAGGATCACTTGAGGTCAGGAATTCAAGACCAGCCTGGCCAACATGGTGAAACTCCATCTCTACTAAAAATACAAAAATTAGCCCGGCATAGTGGCCCGAGCCTGTAACCCCAGCTACTCGGGAGGCTGAGGCATGAGAATTGCTTCAACCCAGGAGGCGGAGGTTGCAGTGAGCTGAGATTGTGCCACTGCACTCCAGCCTGGCCAACAGAGTGAGACTCCATCTCAAAAAAAAAAAAAAAAAAAAGTGGAAATTAAGGGACTTGCCCAAGATTACACAGTATACCACGGAGTAGGGATTTTAACTCAGGCAGTCTTGGTTAAATACTTGCTCCCAAGGATGTTCATTGTAATGTTGTAAGAGCTACAAACTAGAAACAGCTCAAGCTTGCAACAGTATGAGACTAGTTAAGTATTTTGTGATACATTTCTAAGGATTATACATTTCTAAGGATTAGGGACAACCCCTACAGAAATGAAGTCCATCTGTGCTGATGTGGAATGCTCTCTACCACCCAGCAGTGAGAAAAAAGCAAGGTACAGACCAGCATGTTCCACTCAGAGTACAGGTCTTTTTGTGTTTTAAAAATAGATTGCATGTGAGTGCTAATAGCCTATATGGAATCTGAGTGCGAATTAGGTAACGGCAGTGCCTCTGGGTGTTCACAGTCCCGGGGGCATGTAGAAGAGGTGGCCCCATGCCTTCGTTTCCACCTCACCTGGGCACATTAGTGCAGCGTTTCTATGGATAAGGATAATAGAAACAGAATTGTTTCTCACTGTCTGGTTGAGATCGGTTCCAGGACCGCCCCCACCCAACCTGTGGATACCAAAATCCCCAGATGCTCAAGTCCCTGTTATAAAATAGCAGAGTATTTGCATACAATTGCACACTTTCCTTCTATATAGTTGAAATCATAGTGTTAATGCGATGTAACTAGTTGTTGTAAGGTACTGTTTAGGGAATAATGACAGGAAAAAAATGTCTGTACGTGTTCAGTACAGACCCAGTTCCTTCCCCTACCCCCAATATATTCAAATTCCATCTATGGTTGGTCAAATCCATCCATGAATTCAGAACCATGGACAGGGAGGGCCAACTGTATATATAGAGATGGCATAAGTATGCAGAGTAGAGCCTAAACCACAGACCCCCCAAGCTCACTGTCCTTATTAGTATAATTTGAGTATTCCTTATTTTCATTAGTATAATTTACTATTCCAGAAGGCTTTTGTCAGGCAAATAACTATATTGTTCATTTGAGGACCTTCTCACGAGACACTGATAGGCCTTGGTAGACAGCTTGCTCCTTCAAAGCCCTGAGACTCTGTGAACACCTCAGGACCTTGGCATTGCTGCTTTCACCAGCCCTAAGCTGTGATATCACCATCCTCAGCCAATCCTAGAAAGCTCAGTGCAGTAGGGCCTGGTCCTTCCCCACTGAGCAGTGCCGCAGCTCTGTCAAGGAGGTGCTCTCCCTTACTGCCACTTAGCAGCAAGTTGTGTTGAGGTTATTTGGGGAGCTGGCAGGGAGCAGTGGATACCTCCTAAAATAGGCATAAGGGTGTTTGTGGATGGAATCACAATTAATGTCAATGTGCTTCTCTTTGGGAGACAGACTGTGCAGAAAGCTTTTTTACTTTCCATGTTTGCATTATTTGAATGCTTGATGCACATGTATCACTTTTGTTACTGTTATTTTCTACGCCAGTGGCGATTACCTGGTGGTAAGATTATGGGCTTTTATGTCTACTTAAAAAAAGTTTTTTTGCATTGCAAGTTCTTATAAAAAAGAGATTATTGTCAATAATGTCAGCTGTCTCATGTAAAAGTAGCTAGCTTTTCCTTTTTCATTTTAATAACTTAAAAATTATAATAAATATGGAAAAGTATACAAATCAAGTGTACAGTTTGATGATTGATCACAAATTGAACACACCCATGTAACCACCACCCAGGTCAAGAAGTAGGACATCACCAGCATCGCGAAAGCCTGCAGGGCCCCCATAAAGACACAGCCCCTCCCTTCACCTCAGAGATAGCCACTACCCTGACTTTAGCACCATGGATTGGTTTTGACTGATTCTGAATTTTATAAAGAACACAAAAATAAACCGTATATTCATTTTGGAGTAGATTCTTTTGCAAAACACTAAAATTGTGTGATGAAGCCACATTGTTGCAAATACCAGCTTGTTTCCAGTGTTATATAGTGTCTCATAGTATCAATATACCACAGTTTACTCACCCATCCTACTCTTGATGGACATTTGGAAGTGTCCATTAGGCAACTATGAACATTGCTGATAGGATTATTCACACACATGCCTTTCGGTTCTACAGTTGAATCACATGGGTCCACTTTTACATGGATTCTCTTCTGCTTCTGCTACCTGGAAGACAGCAAAACCAACCTCTCCTCTTCCTCTTCCTCCTCTGCCTACTCAATGTGAAGATGACAAGGATGAAGCCCTTTATGATGACGCATGTCCCTGTAATGAATAGCAGATACATTTTTCTTCCTTTTGATTTTCTTAAAAATGTATTTTTCTCTAGCTTACTTTATTGTAAGAATACAGTATGTTAACATAATACATCAAACATACAAAAGGTATGTTAATTGCCTGTTTATGTCCTTGGTGAGGCTTCTGGTCAACAGTAGGGTATTAGTAGATACGTTTTTTTTTTTTATTTTATTTGTTTTTATTTATTATACTTTAGGTTTTAGGGTACATGTGCACAATGTGCAGGTTTGTTACATATGTATCCATGTGCCATCTTGATTTCCTGCACCCATTAACTCGTCATTTAGCATTAGGCATATCTCCTAATGCTGTCCCTTCCCCCTCCCCCCACCCCACAACAGTCCCCGGAATGTGATGTTCCCCTTCCTGTGTCCATGAGTTCTCATTGTTCAATTCCCACCTATGAGTGAGAACATGTGGTGTTTGGTTTTTTGTCCTTGCGATAGTTTACTGAGAATGTTTTCCAGTTTCATCCATGTCCCTACAAAGGACACGAACTCATCATTTTTTATGGCTGCATAGTATTCCATGGTGTATATGTGCCACATTTTCTTAATCCAGTCTATCGTTGGACATTTGGGTTGGTTCCAACTCTTTGCTATTGTGAATAGTGTCGCAATAAACATATGTGTGCATGTGTCTTTATAGCAGCATGATTTATAGACCTTTGGGTATATACCCAGTAATGGGATGGCTGGGTCAAATGGTATTTCTAGTTCTAGATCCCTGAGGAATCGCCACACTGACTTCCACAATGGTTGAACTAGTTTACAGTCCCACCAACAGTGTAAAAGTGTTCCTATTTCTCCACATCCTCTCCAGCACCTGTTGTTTCCTGCTTTTTTAATGATGGCCATTCTAACTGGTGTGAGATGGTATCTCACTGTGGTTTTGATTTGCATTTCTCTGATGGCCAGTGATGATGAGCATTTCTTCATGTGTTTTTTGGCTGCATAAATGTCTTCTTTTGAGAAGTGTCTATTCATGTCCTTTGCCCACTTTTTGATGGGGTTGTTTGTTTTTTTCTTGTCAATTTGTTTGAGTTCATTGTAGATTCTGGATATTAGCCCTTTGTCAGATGAGTAGGTTGCAAAAATTTTCTCCCATTCTGTAGGTTGCCTGTTCACTCTGATGATAGTTTCTTTTGCTGTGCCGAAGCTCTTTAGTTTAATTAGATCCCATTTGTCAATTTTGGCTTTTGTTGCCATTGCTTTTGGTGTTTTAGACATGAAGTCCTTGCCCACGCCTATGTCCTGAATGGTATTGCCTAGGTTTTCTTCTAGGGTTTTTATGGTTTTAGGTCTAACATTTAAGTCTTTAATCCATCTTGAATTAATTTTTGTATAAGGTGTAAGGAAGGGATCCAGTTTCAGCTTTCTACATATGGCTAGCCAGTTTTCCCAGCACCATTTATTAAATAGGGAATCCTTTCCCCATTTCTTGTTTTTGTCAGGTTTGTCAAAGATCAGATAGTTGTAGATATGCGGCATCATTTCTGAGGGCTCTGTTCTGTTCCATTGATCTATATCTCTATTGTGGTACCAGTACCATGCTGTTTTGGTTACTGTAGCCTTGTAGTATAGTTTGAAGTCAGGTAGCGTGATGCCTCCAGCTTTGTTCTTTTGGCTTAGGATTGACTTGGTGATGCGGGCTCTTTTTTGGTTCCATATGAACTTTAAAGTAGTTTTTTCCAATTCTGTGAAGAAAGTCATTGGTAGCTTGATGGGGATGGCATTGAATCTATAAATTACTTTGGGCAGTATGGCCATTTTCACAATATTGATTCTTCCAACCAGTAGATACGTTTTTAGGGAGTTAAGTCACACATGGATTTTTCAGCTGTCTGGGCAGTCAGTACCTCTGACCTCTGCATGGTTCATGGGTCAACTGTATAACGAGAAGTGAAACTGCTGGGTCATAATATAGACATATACTCAATTACAGAAAATGACTGTTATGAAACCTCAGTTCTTGTCTTCTTAGTTCAAAAATATTTAAACAAGAGACACAGCAAAGAAGATGCAGCATAGAGCAATGTATCACAAAGAATACTCTCCAAGTTAGGTGCAGAATAGACTACACCCTGAGAGAGGACTCAGAGCAGGCTGCTCGTAAGGATGAGACAGTGTTGCCTGTTACTGGGGAAACTCCTTTTATGAGAGTCTTACATGGTTATTCACAAGAGGGTGGGAAGAGGTGTTACTAGTATGTTCTGAGTGGTCCTCTGGGTGCGCACACACGCAGTAGCTATACGTGCTTGTTCATACATTCATATACTGCATGTCTTATTAGCATCTTAAATCTCCACCCAGGGGTGTGTTTTTTACTATTATGAACAAAGGGTCAGTCTGAGGTCAGGTAAAATAAAAAAGCATATACTCTCTGCGGGGGTTGTTCCCTACTGGATATAGCTTTGCTTGAATGAGCTTGACTACAACGCGAACGCTGGGGCTTATTGCGTTGCTAGTGCGGTTACCACGGTTGCCGTCCCAAGGACTTGGTGGTTACTTCCCTGACTACCTCTCCTGCCTCAGCTGCACCTGTCTGCACTCCTCCAGCAGCGTGTGAGCTCTGCTGGCTCCTCGTGATTGCCGTTTGGTACTATCTAATTATCAATATTCTGGTAGGTGTTTAGTGGTATTTTATGGTGGTTGTACTTCGCGTTTCTCTCGTGGTTAATAAAATCGAGCACCTTTTCATGTGTGTTGGACATTTGGATATGGTAGTTTCTAAAGGGTCTGGTTAAATGCCTTGCCTGCTTTTTTCATTGGGCTGTCAGTATGATTTCCGTTTTTTTGAGACAGAGTTTCATTCCCGTTGCCCAGGCCAGAGTACAGTGGTGCCATCTCAGCTCACTGCAACCTCCGCCTCCCCAGTTCAAGCAATTCTCATGCCTCAGCCTCCCGAGTAGCTGGGATTATCAGGCACCCACTGCCACATTTGTCTAATATTTTTGTATTTTTAGTAAAGATGGGGTTTCACCATGTTGGCCAGGCTGGTCTCGAACTCCTGACCTCAGGTGATCCGCCAGCCTCGGCCTCCCAAAGTGCTGGGATTGCAAGCATGAGCCACTAGGCCTGAACCGTATGTTTTCATTATTATTTTTTGTAGGAGTTTTTAAATATTCTGGATGTTAACCTTTCATTAGTTCTATGTGTTGCAAACATTTTCTCTCACTCTATGGCTTGGCTTTTCACTGTCTTAATAGCATATTTGACATACAAATGTTCTTTATTTTGATTTAATATGATGTTAATATTTTCCTTTATAAATAATGATGTTTTGTTCAAGAAATCTTTGCTTATTTTAAGATATTCTCTTATGTTTCCTCCTGGAACCTTTATTATTTTACCTTTTGCATTTAAATATACAAAAATCTTGGAATTTATTTTGTGTATGGTGTTGTTAAGTAGGGGCCAAGTTTAAATTTTCTTTTTTTAGAGACAAGGTCTCATTCTGTCTCCCAGGCTGGAGTTCAATGGCGTGGTCATGGCTCACTGCAGCCTCCAACTCCTGGGCTCAAGTGATCCTCCAGCCTCAGCATCCTGAGTAGCTGGGACTATAGGAACACACTAGCTAGCGCACTCAGCTAATTTGTTATTCTTTGTAGAGATGGTGGGGGGCAGGTCTCGCTATGTTGCTCAGGCTGGTCTCAAACTGCTGGTCTCAAGCAATCCTCCCACCTTGGCCTCCCAAAGTGCTAGGATTATACACCTGAGCCACCATACCCAGCTCTGTTAAATTTTTATCGTTAGTGATAGCCAACTGTCTGTATATGCATGAGCTTGTTCCTGGACTTTAAAAACAATGTTATTCTTCTATTTGCCTATGCTTGTACTAATTTTGAACGGCCTTAAATATTTTATAATACGTCTTAGTATTTGGCAGAATAAGCTCTCTCACTTTGTTCTTTCAAAGATTGTCTTGACCAGACTTGTTTCTTGGCATTTCTGTATAAATCACACACACACACACACACACACACACACACACACACACACAAACACATTTATTTTATATATATGCATCTGCAATGACAGCTTTTATTTCTCCCTTTCAAACCTTGTTATGTTTATTTCTTGAAATATTACATTGGCTGGAATGAAAAAATACAGTGTTGGCTGAGTGTGGTGGCTTATGCCTGAAATCCCAACACTTTGGGAAGCCAAGGCGGGCAGATCACTTGAGGCCAGGAGTTCAAGACCAGCCTGGCCAACATAGTGAAACCGCCTGTAATAAAAATACAAAAATTAGCTGGGCCTGGTGGCATGCGCCTGTAATCCCAGCTACTTCGGAGGCTGAGGTGGGAGAATTGCTTGAACCTGGGAGGTGGAGGTTGCAGTGAGCCAAGATCGTGCCACTGCACTCCAGCCTGGGCGGCAGAGTGAGACTCTGTCTCAAAAAAAGAAAGAGAAAGCGAAAAAGGAGAGGAGAGGAGAGGAGAGGAGAGGGAAGAGAAACAATATTAACTATATTTAGAATGATGGGTATCCTTGAAGATCACGAGCATCTTTGTCTTAATAATAATCCGAGAGGGAAAAGTTTTCAATAGTTTCAATATTTCATTATAGCATTACAATGCTTTTTCGCTTTTTAAAGCTACTGTTTATCAGATTAAGGTAGTTCCATCCTGCTTTGATAAAAGGGATTTTTGTTTTTGTTGCAACAAATGTATGTTGAATTTTATAAAGGTTTTTAAACATATGGCTTTTTCCTTTATTTTATAAAAATGGTGAATAACACTAATTTTCAAGTATTAAATCAACCTCAAGTTCCTAAAATAAACCCAACCTGGTTTTCACACATTATCTCTTTATATATTGCTGAATTCAGTTTGCTTTCTTTTAGGAATTTTGTACCTATGTTCATGACTGACTTAGCCTATAGTTTTGTTTCTTTCTTCTTCTAATATTATTGTCAGATTTTGGCAAGATTATGCTGGCCTTATAAAGCAAGTTTGGAAATGTTTGTTCCTTTTGTCCCTGGAAAAGGTTGCATAATTCTTGTATTATTTTTTCCTTAAATATTGGAAGAATTCATTGATCTGGACCTGAAGTATTTTCGTGGGCTTTTTTTTTTTGTGGTGGGGTGGGTGGGCAGGTAGGTTTAAAATTTCAGATTCAGTTTTGTTTCAGATAGAGCACTATTTAAATACCTATTTCTTCTTGCGTCCATTTTGACAAGTTTTGTTTTCCTAGGAATTTATACATTTTATATACATCTTCGAATGTGTTGACATAAAGTTGTTCACAATATTCTCTCATTACCTGTTTGGTTTCTGCTTGGTCTACAGTGACAGATCCTTTTCATTCCTAGCATTGCTCTTTGTCTTTCTTCATCAGTCTTGCTAGAATTTTATAAACTTTTTATTTTAAGAAACCAGCTTTTTTTATTTGATACTCTGAGCTATTATGTTTTCCATGTTATTTTCCTTTTTACATTTTGATATATTTAGACGACTGATTTTGTCAGCCTTTATCTTTACTTATAAAAGCTTTTAATGTAGTTTTTTCTCTAAATTTCTTATTAGTTGCATCCCACACATTTTTTACTATAACTCAGTTTAAGATGTTTTATTTCCATTTCTTCTTTGATCTACAGGTTACTTAGAAGTGCATTGCTTAATTTAAAAATACGTGGAGACTTTTCCATTTATCTTTTTGTTATAGATTTCTATTTTAATTTCACTGTTGTCTGTAATCATATTTGATGTGATTTTAAACCTTTGGAATGTTTTGGAAGTTGCCTTCAAGGCCAGTATGTGGCCTATTTGGGTAAATGTTCCACATGCACTCGAAACAAATGTAAATTCTGCAGCTGTTGGGGACAGTGTTCTATATATATATATATTAACTAGGCGGATTTTATTAATGGTATTGTTCAAATCTTCTATATTCCTATTGTTTTTTATCTTCTTGTTCTATCAGATACTGAGAGATGTATTAAAAACCACCCAAACAGGATTATGAATTTGTTACTCCCTTTAAGTCTGTGAAAATTTTCTTTATATATTTCGAAGCTATATTATTAAGTGGATACAGATTTAATTTTTTTTTTTTTTTTTTTTTTTTGAGACGGAGTCTCGCTCTGTCGCCCAGGCTGGGGTGCAGTGGCGCAATCTCAGCTCACTGCAAGCTCTGCCTCCCGGGTTCATGCCATTTTCCTGCCTCAGCTTCCCAAGTAGCTGGGATTACAGGCACCCGCCACCACGCCTGGCTAATTTTTTATATTTTTAGTAGAGACGGGGTTTCACCGCATTACCCGGGATGGTCTCGATCTCCTGACCTCGTGATCCACCCGCCTCGGCCTCGAAAAGTGCTGGGATTACAGGCATGAGCCACCGCACCTAGCCCCTTTCATTAGTATTAAACATCCCTCTTACTATCCACTAATTCTTCTTTCCTTTGTCTGATATTGATATAAGTATGCCAGCGTTTTTCGGGGAGGAGTAGAGTTTGCATGGTATATATTTGTCCATCTTTTTACTTTCAACACTTTTTTATAGTATATCTCTTGTACACACCGTATAATTGAGATTTTAAAAAATCCAGCCTGGCACTCTTTGTTTTTACACTTGGTGTAATTACTGGTAAATGTGAACTGAAATCTACCTACTCACCATCTTAACATGAGTTTGCAATTCATCTTGCTTGTTCTGTGTTTCCTTTTCTTCTTTTATTTTGGATTAAATATTCTGTACCATTGCATTTTCCCATCTCTTAGCATATGAAGCTGCAGATAGGACTAAAACCAGAGGAGGGCACACAGAATCTTGACTGCTCTTCAGAAATACGTGGGACTCTGTTAAAATGAAGATTTTTGCTTCTCACTCCAGAAGTATTGAATCAAAATGTGGAGCGGGAGACAGGCAAGGTGCATTTGTTTTTAAAGCTCCAGAGGTCATTCTGATGGACGATCTAGACTCAGTTTCCTGCTACACCTTTGAAAGGTAAATACAGAAAATGAGGCTGAGAAAACACCTCTAGAATCAGTCCCGTTTCTTAGCACTTCAGTGGATCCTGCACAGGGTACAGCTGCCGTGCTCTGGTTCGACTCCAGCCCCCAGGCTGGCTGGTTCCACCGTGCATAGCCCAGAGGCTCACCCCAATCAGGCAAGGGGCTCCCCACGTCAGCCAGGCTCCTCTCATCTGGTGTCTGACACCGCAAACGCAGTAGCCCGAATATCCCAACCTGGCTTCCTTCTCCTCACGGCTTCCCTGATTCCTGGCACGGCCATTCCGGAGGAATGGCCAGTCTTTATTTCCACTGCACAGGGAGACCTGTTATTACCCCTAAGAAGCCAAGCAATGTGTGTGCTGAATCCACTTAATCACCATGTACACTGGACTCTTGCTTTATTGTAAGTCATTACGTTACAATATCGATGGCACATGGACTGCATTTTCATAAGGTCATCTGGAAGAATCCTGAGTCCTTGTTTCCTGTAGAAAGGGTGGTTTCCTTTAAAATTAACCACAAAAGCCCTAAATAGTGTTACAAAAATGAGTATCTACTTCTTATGAAGTGGTTTAGTGCTTTCAGCTGTATCCGAAATAGTTAAAATTGGTATATCAATTTTACCTTCAACATTCAAATAAGAAAAAAACTGGAGATAGAGCTAAACAAACACTTTTCTACCTTAAGCAAGAAGATATTTGGTACAGAGACAAAAACCAAATAAGCAAAGAAGAAAACATACCGTTAACTGAAAACATAAAAAATTATATCTTAATGTGACCTTCTTCCACCAAAATATAATATTAATAATAAATCAATAGCTAAGCCCTAAAGTGGGTGCAGGCATTTTGATTTATAATATCATATTATGCATATAATGCATATGATATTGTCCTCATAAAAGCAAATGTTATACAGAGAAAATCTGACCTTGTTTTTAACAGTTTCTCAAAAAGAGATTTTGTTGCAGAAAGAATTCTAAAGGATTTTTTGTTTATTTTTCTTCAGCCTTAAGGTTTCAAATGTGTATTTTTATTTAAAAATAATAATAATGCAATCTCTTCTGTGCAGTGTCCTTCCGGCTCCAGGGGCCCTGCAGCTGCCCTGCTTGGGACTGATTTTCCAGTCCCTACAAGCCGACCTCTCCTGGGGCTTTATAATACGAGCCCCTGAATAAATACGATGAACATACAAAATCTGACCGTTATGAGAGACTGTGGCGGGGGTGAGGGCAGATGCAGATTTTACTTGGGGTCTTCCCTGGGAAGGCCTGGCCTCTCCTCAGTCAGCAACCACCTGAGAAGTCTCCCAGGTCAGCCCCGCACATTGTGCCCAGGAGATGTGTCCCTGTGGTGACAAGGCCACAAGGGAGGCAGGGACGTGTGCAAGTCTTCCCCGGTGCTCCCTTCCTGAGGGTGAGGACAAGCTGGCTACTGATCTGCCCATCCCTATGCTCTTCCCAGGGAGCTGGCACTGACTGTAGCACCTGCCCTTAAACATTGCTCAGGGGTATACCTTTTATGGCCTTTTCTGTTGTGCTGTTTCACCATGATGCAGGCTGATTGGCTTGGAAGCCAGAGGAAATCACGTAGCATCCTCTGTTCCCAAGATCTCCCCTGGGTCTGGCAGTGTCATGCGCGCCCTCCCCAGAGGCTCAGGCCTCCCGGGTGATGCAGCTCAGCAAGCAGCCTGGCCTGGATCCCATTCCCCCGTGGAGCTCCCCAGGTAGCTGTGCTGGCCTGAAGGAAGGGCTCAGGGCAGCAGCACAGAAGCTTCCCTCCTAGAAAGGAAGAAAGGGAAAGACCAGCAAAGGACAGGAAGTAACAGGGCCTAAACTTCCTTCCTTGAACCATGGGTCCTGAGGGAGAAGAATTCCAGGAGAATCTGAGAGTGACCCTTGGGGAGCTAACGCATAAATAGTCAGCAAATAAAATGGAACGCCTTTCTTGGCACTTTCATTTCCAGGTATCTCCAGAGTCATTTAAGAGGAATTTTTAAAGATTCTGCCTTTTGTTCAGGCACAACACAGTGCCAAGTTTAGCCAGGTTTCTGTCTCCCAAACAGTGCAAAGTGGGTTGGTTCACGATGACCCCACGGTTGACAGTGTGAACTTAAACTTCTGCAACCCTGTGGGGTGACAGGCAGGGACTGCCACCGCCCTGTGGAGATGAGGCACCTAAGCTTCAGCATGTGTCCATAACGTGGAAGTGTCTCCTGGTGTGGTCCTTCTGCTCCTGTCCCACTGCTACTTCTAACTCATTTTGAGAAACAAGTTGCTCTTCGTAGCCAAACACACCTGGGAAAAATGGGATTACTTAGCACCTGTGAAAGCGTCCTGAGGACAGGCAAGGTGGCGAAAGGGCCTGTAACAAAGTGAGCCCCTGAGAAAGTGACATGCACGAAGGAGTGCAATTAGAACTGAGACGGTTCTGTGGAGAAACCTTTGAAATCTTTGACCAGTCTGAGTCCTAACTGCAGTAAAAATCCATGGGTATACTTATATTTAACATTTTAACACAAGTTAACAATATTTTGGTAAACACATCTTAGGTGGGAGGGAAGGCGGTGGTGAGAAAGAGGGAGGGGCAGAACCTGGGGTCTGTGTGGGGCCTGGAAGCCAGGCTGCCAACAGTACTTGCAACATGCTGTGCCGTGGGAGTCCTGCGGGCTTCCAGCTAACGGCCGTGCTGACCATTGGGAATGAGGTGCCTCTCAGCCCCGAGGCCGTTCTTTAAACAATCCATCTCTTTGCCTTTGGTAGCCTCTTCCTCTTCCTCCTCCTCTTCCTCTTCCTCTTCATAATCCTCGTCATCGCTCCTCACATCCTGGATGTTCTAGACAGAGGAAAGAATTGGCTGTGAGTGACAATCTTCCAGGAAGTCTTGAGTAAATCTGCCAACAGCCAGTTTCAAGTATGCCTCCCTTTAAGGAAAACTCAATATCCAAATAACTAAACATTCACCAAGATTGACTATATCATGGATCATAAAGCAAACCTTAACAAACCTAAATAATTGACGTTACACAAAGCATATTTCTAGACCATAATGGAATTAAGCTAGAAACCAATATCAAAAAGATCATAGGGAAATTTCAAAACACTTAGAAATTAAATAAGATCCTTCTAAACAATTGCTGGGTCAAAGAGTAAGATTCAAAGAATATTAGAAAATATTTTAAACTAAATGAAAATGAAAATACAACATATCAAAATTTGTTCAATGCAGCTAAAACATGCTTAAAAGGAAGTACATAGCATTACATGTTTATATTCAATAAGAAAAAAAGGTCTCAAACAATTTGAGCTTCAACTTTAAGAATCTAGAAAAAAAAAGAAGAGCCAAATAAACCCAAGGCAAGCAAAAGGAAGGAAATAATTAGGACAAAACAATTAATGAAACTGAAAAGAGAAAAAAAATAAGGAAAACCAATAAACCCAAAAGCCAATTCTTTGAAAAGATCTAATAACTCACTAGCAAGACTGATAAAAGAAAAAAAGAGGGAAGATCTATAGCATTAATAACTCACTAGCAAGATTGATAAAGAAAAAAAGAGGGAAAGCACAAATTAGCAGTAAAGAAAAAGAAGACATGACTATAGATAGTGTAGACAATATAAGAATAACAACAGAATGCTATGAACAACTCTATGCATATACCTTTGACAACTTAGATAAAATGGACCAATTTCTCAAAAACTACAAACTACTAAAACTTGCCCCAGCTGAAATAGGTAACGTGGATAGTCATGTAACTATGAAGGACATTTAATTTGTAATCAAAACCCTGAAAAATAGCAGCACTAGGTCCAAATGTTTACATTGGTAAATTCTATGAAATACACAAAAGAGAAATAACACAAAATATCCACAATCACTTCCAGAAAACAGAAGATGAGGGAACAGGTCTCATTTTATTTTATGAGGCCAGAATTACCCTGTGTAAGAACACGACCCTGCTAACTGACACCTTGATTTTGGCTCAGAACTAATTATGGACTTCTGACCTCTTGAACTGTGAGAGAATACATTTCTGTTATTTTGAGCACCAAATTTGTAGAAATTTGTTACAGTCACCATAGAAATTAATACAACTAGCAGTGGCCAATTAAAAACTGAAATTTAAAAATCTGTGCCATTTACAATAGTTTCAAAAATCAAATACCTAGGTATACATCTAACAAACCATGTATAGGATCTGCATGTAAAACCTACAAAATTCAGAGAGAAATCTGAAATTCTTTGAAAGAAATCAAAGAAGATCTAAATAGTTGGAGAGACATACTATGTTCAGGAATAGGAAGACTGAACATAATGAAAGTATTAATTATCCCCAAATTATCCTATAGATTCCGCACAATACTAATCAATGTCCCAGCAGAATTTTCTGTAGATGCAGACAATGTAATTCTAAAATTTATATAGAGAGGCAAAGGAACTCAAATAGCTAAAGCAATTCTGAAAAACATAATAAAATGGGAGGACTGACACTGCCAAATTTTAAGACTTATATAAAGTTACAGTAATCCAGACAGGGTAGTATTCACAAAGGAATAAACATGCAGATCAGTGGAACAGAATGGAGGATCTAGAAATAGATCCACACAAATATGGCTGATTGAATTTTTACAAAGGTTCAAAGCAATTCAGTGGAGAAAGAAGTCTTTTCAACAAATGGTCAGAGCAACTGGACATCTGTAAGCAAATAAGTGAACTTTGACTAAAATGTCATACATTGTACAAAAGCCAGCTTAAAATGGGTCATGGATCTAAATGTAAAATATAAAACTATAAAACTTTCAGAAGAAAACCCATGACCTTGATCTGGGCAACGAGTTCTTAAACATGGCACAAAAAACATGAAAGAAAAAACTGGCAAACTGGACTTCATCAAAATTAAAAACTTTTGCTCTAAGACAGACACTATTCAGAGAATGAAAAGATAAGCTGCAAACTGGGAGAAAATATTTGCAAATCACATATCCAATTTGTATGCATAATAAAGAACTCTCAAAACGCAACGGTTTAAAAAAAAAAAAACCCTAATTTAAAAAATGGACAAAAGACATACAAAGAGACATCAAAGAGGACACAGGATGACAAATAAGCATATGAAAGGATGTTCAACACCATTAGTCATTAGGAAAATGCAAATGGAAACGATGATGATGCACAACTACAAACCCATTAGAATAGCAAAAGTTAAAATAACTGGCAATACCAAGCACTGACAAGGATGCAAAACAATTGGAACACCTACACAATGAAATGCTACTAACAACAAAAAGGAACAAACTATTGACATTTATAAGAAGTTGGATGAATCTTAAAGATATTATGCTGAGTAAAAATATGTTAGTTTCAAAATATGATCTATTATATGACACATGAATATCATTTTCATGACATTCTCAAAAAGATAAAACTATAGGGATGGATAACAGGTAAGTGGTTGCTAGGAACTGGGTTAGAGGGAAGAGTTATTTGGGTTGATGAAATGATGCTCTGTATCCTGATTATGGGGATGGCTGCATAAATATACACACATGTGAAAATTCACAAAACTCTACATCAGCAGAAAAATGCCCATGTTCCTGATAATAATTTTAAAAATAAAACTTACGAGGATTTCTTTTTAGAAAGAAAATACGGTGGGTTTTCCCACTAACATTTGCAAAGTAAAGTACTACTCATGTGGGCATTTTGGTTGTCAGGATATTTTTATTACTTGTAATTAGAATGTTTTCTATTTTCTTCATGCAAGAACTCGCTCAAGGACAGTTACTCATTATGAGTTATATGTTTCCTCTTCTTCTCTCATGGCGTCTCAAAGTAATTTTGCAGAGAAATCTAGAAAAATAACATGGCCCCGAGGAAAGGAGACGGAGGTGCTATAGATCCGCACTCATTGTGGAAGATAAAGGATGATATGAATTATTAAAACAAATAAGATAACTCAAGCTCTGTGCATGTCCAGTGATAGACATGACCCCGGGATCACCCTCTAGGCCAGTTCACAAATGTCTCTATTAAACCCAGCTTAGAAAAGAAAAAAAGATATGGAAGATGAAGACTGTTTCTTCTCACATCATTTTTCAAGATGACATCCATAACTGTACAACTTATTTTTTTCCTTTTGTGACCTGCAGACTAAAACTGACCACCTCCCAAGAGTCTCAGCGTATATGTAACCAAACACCTCCTCTGTGTGTAATCTGAACATGGCTTTTGAAAACCAACGTGCACACATTATGCTGGCTGAATCACAGAAATTCAACTTCATGGGGCTCTTCTCTGTATGTTCGGTGCTTTTCCACAACACCACAGAAAGCGTGTCAAAACAAACAAGGCTCCTTGTAAACACTGAGAAATAAACTTGGCATCTCCTCAGTTAAGATGCATCAGAGAAAGCCAACCTTTCTCCGCTATGCTGGGAGCCAGGATCAAAAGCACTCCCTCCTACAGATGAAGCCTTTCAGGAAAGGGCCATGCTTGGCTGATGCCTGCATAGTCAGTGCCTCTTCGTTTCTCAGAAGATTTCTGTAGAGAACAAGGGTATATTAATCTGTTTCCACGCTGCTGATAAAGACATACCCGAGACTGGGAAGAAAAAAAAGTTTAATGAACTTACAGTTCCACACTGGCTGGGAGGTCTCACAATCATGGCAGAAAGCAAGGAGGAGCAAGTCACGTCTCACATGGATGGCAGCGGGCAAAGAGAGAGAGAGAGAGCTTGTGCAGGGGAACTCCTCTTTTTAACACCATCAGATCTCGTGAGACTTATTCACTATTGCGAGAACAGCATGGGAAAGACCCACTCCCATGATTCAATTACCTCCCACTGGGTCCCTCCCATGATACATGGGAATTGTGGGAGTTACAATTCAAGATGAGTTTTGGGTGGGGACACAGCCAAACCATATGGGAGGGGAAACTCAAATCAGAACAAAGAACCTAATTTCTCTCCAGAAAGGCATACCAGCATCTACCCACCCATCTCTGCAGGACTTAAAGAGCTGTGTTAGCTAAGAAAGAAACCAGTCCTTGAGGGCGCCACCCTATCTGCTCCCAACCACACACCCTCCAGCTGTTTGCCTTTAACAAGAGATCCCAACTGTATAGGGCCTGTTGGAACTTTATAGCATCTTGGCGGTCACAAAGGTTAGAGAATACTACTGACATTTAGGGAGCAAAGGCTAGGGATGCTGGCAGTCCTGCAATGTGCTGACATTCACATGTCCGATCAGGCATGCATGCAGGTGAAAACCCTGTCCGTAACTATCCAAGCCTAGAATCTGACTCCTTTGTGCATTCAAGCACAATAATTTTTTGCATGGTTTTAATATATTCTGAATTTTCCAGGATTGCAACTGTGTATATAAGTCAAAGTAAGGGCCGGGTGCGGTGGCTCACGCTTGTAATCCCAGCACTTTGGGAGGCCGAAGCGGGTGGATCATGAGGTCAGGAGATCAAGACCACGGTGAAACCCCGTCTCTACTAAAAATACAAAAAAATTAGCCGGGCGTGGTGGCGGGTGCCTGTAGTCCTAGCTACTCAGAGAGGCTGAGGCAGGAGAATGGCGTGAACCCGGGAGGTGGAGCTTGCAGTGAGCCAAGATTGCGCCACTGCACTCCAGCCTGGGCAACAGAGCGAGACTCCGTCTCAAAAAAAAAAAAAGTCAAAGTAAGACTATACAGTTTGCCCTCCATATCTGTGGGTTCCACATTTGTCAAAAGTATTCAGAAAAAAAAAAGAATGGTTGTCTCAGTACTGGACATTTATAGATTTTTGTCATTCCCTAAAAAATGTAGTACAACAACTATTTACCAGTGTTTACATGGTATTAGGTATTGTAAGTAATCTAGAGATAATTTAAAGTATATAGGAGGCAGTGTGTAGGTTACATGCAAATGTGACACCATTTTATTTATTTATTTATTTATTTATTTTTTAAATTTTTTATTTCTTTTGAGACAGAGTTTTGTTCTTGTTGCCCAGGCTGGAGTGCAATGGTGCAATCTTGGCTCCCTGCAACCTCTGTCTCCAAGGTTCAAGTGATTCTTCTGCCTCAGCATCCCGAGTAGCTGGGATTACAGGCAGCCACCACCGTGCCCGGCTAATGTTTGTATTTTTAGTAGAGACAGGGTTTCGCTATGTTGGCCAGGCTGGTCTTGAACTCCTGACCTCAAGCGATCCACCCACCTTAGCCTCCCAAAGTGCTGGGATTACAGGCATAAGCCACCACACTCGGCCAATTTTATATGAGGCACTTGAGCATCCTCAGATTTTGGTATGTGTGGGTAGTCCTGGAACCAATCCCCCATGGATACCGAGGGAAATACGTACTTTTCTTTGTTTGGAAACTCATAATTCCAGAAAACCATGTCACTGACAGCAATGCTACTGATGACATTTGAGTCACCTGTATAATAGAGCTGTATCAGTCTGCACTTGTAGCCATCCATTCTTGGTGGCTCTATATACACGCAAGCACAGCACTGGCCAACTTCATGACATTTTCTAGCACAGTTATGCACACATTTCACACATGAAATGCATATTTTATCAGAAAGATCTTTCATCTTATCTCTTTTAAAAACAGTTGTGGAATTATGTTGTTTTTTGAAATTATAATTATAGGTAAATTATAAAACCTAGAAATTTAATTTCAGGCCAGTGAAGCAATGTGGCTTCGATAGGATTGACAACTACTACCTTAGATGAAGAATCAAGCTCAGAAAGGATCCCTCTGGATTTCCCTGTGGTAAGAGTTTATTAGATGGATGAATAGGATGGGTGCATGTCATGCAAGCTTGAATGATATAAATTGGAAATCAATAAAATCTCATTTTATATTCAGTTTTACCTTGTACAGTCCGTCTTTCATGTAACAGTAATAGCAATGACACTTAAAAGGCTTACCAGGTGGCAGGCTCGGGACTAAACAGTTATATGAACAACATTTCCTCCTCACAGCCACAGGACATAGCAGCTGTTCTCTTTATTTTAAAAGAGAGGAAACTGAGGCTCAGGGGAGTTAAGTAACTTTTACAACACCACACAGCTATGAAAGGTACACAGGATGAAAAGCCAGATCTAAGCTTGCACACCTTGAACAGCAATGCTCTACAGACCCCTGCTGGAGTAGGCTGCACAAATACTTGATGAGGCAGGACACTCAGGAGACTGGCAACCCAGTTCTATTTGAGGTTGGCTCTTTGTATAAGAAAGTGCCTTCTCCCCTCCTTCTGAGCCAAGTGCCCCCTGCCTCGCTACATCTTCCATCCATATTCTGACCTTGCCTCAGGTGCCATCAGTTCTGGCCTTTAGGTGTAAATTTGAAATAATAAAAATTAATCCTAATAAATAATTGTTTCCTAGGTGAGACAAACACTGACATGTTCTATATTCTATTTCATTTTCAAAAATGACGGTCTAGATCTATGAGGTGGATTTGGCAACCAATAATGATTTGCAACTCACAGTTTGAAAAACACTGGCTAAGGTATGCTAGAAAAATGAGGTTTTTCTAATCAGTCGAAATAAAAAAAACTTAAAAAAATGTGCAGCCCACCACCCATATTCTGAGAAAAACCATATCACAACTGCAGATTTTTTCCAGTAATTAAAACACGTCATAGAAATTAGAAACAAAATCAAGTATGCTCTGGGGGGACAAGGGATCTGCGTACTCACTAGAGGTCGAGCCTTGGTGTTTTCTGAAACTCTACCTGTCTGCTTTGACTGAGTGCCAAGACTTTGCTCACAAAATCAGCGTGAGTCTGATTCTTTGAATCTACTGGCCTCTTATTGTGTTGCCCTTCCCCTTTGCTCTCCACACACCAACACCCTGTAGGTTTTGTTACTGGGCTATTGGAACTTTTCTTAGGAAAATTGTTGGCCCTGACCCCTCTACGAATCATTAAAGGGTCAAGAAAACACATGCTTAAAGAAGGATCCAAAACTCTCTTTGAAGAGTGGAGGGGTGGACCTGGGTGTCAGCAGCCACAGGACTGTAATGACTTTGTGCGCCGTTCTCGCCCTGGCCGGAGCATACTGTGGCACACACGCTTGTCATCTGCCAGAGTGACTCCCCTTGGGAAGGTTTTACTACAGTAGCCACCATTACAGAGCGTATTACTATTCTGATAACCTAGCAAAGGTATCTAGTATTCCACTGAACTTTCTCCAAAAACGACCTGGGTAGTCTAGAATAAGTTATTACATTAATATTCATTCCACGTTGGAAGTGGATGGTCATGATTTTTGCAAGGTCTTTTAGAAGTCTCTGCCCCCAACAACTCCCTTTGGTTACACAAAACAACAGTGAAAAGAATGAGAGACAAGTTCCTAGCTTAATAGAGACCCTGTTACTTGTCCTAACAGGGGCTTTGGAGCCCTCACGCCACTCAACAGGACCAGTACTGACAAATGTTATCAGCTTGGCACTCCAGCAGGCACAGGAGGCCTGCATTCAGTGGCTGTGGTTGAAATGACAGTCACTACAAAGGGAGACCTCGTTTAGTTTGAGAACATACAACACACTAGGAGAAACTGAAAACCCTGAAATTAGGACCAAAATGACCTTCCCCTGATTAAAGTGGGATCAAAGTCAAAGTTTTCCTTTGAAGGGTGTGTTCTAGGAGCAGAGGCATAGAGACGAACTGCCTCACATTCCAAGCCTCCCTCATTCAGAGCACTGGAGTGTCCCTAAAGCAATAGATGCACTTCCAACTTCTGCTTATCCTTTTCTTTTGAGGGGCTCAGGAAAACCGATTGAACCTGTCATATCCATGGTAATTAACTTTGTCTGGTATCAAATTTTTTAGACATAGAATACCATCACCAAGACAACAGTCCTGACTTCCCACAGTCTAGAAGTGCCAAAGCATTGTCTAAAGTCCTTTTTAAATTTCTGTGGCAAAATGCACATAAGATTTTCTATGTTAGCCATCTTTAAGTGTGTTCAGTGGGATTAAATACATTCATAATTCTGTGTAATCATTACCACCATCTTCATCTTGTGAAACAGAAACTCTGTACCCATTAACAATAACTCCCCCACTTCTCCCCTTTCCCCAGCCTCTGGCAACCACCATTCCACTTTCTGTCTCTATGACTTTGTCAATTCTAAGTACCTCATATAAGTGGAATCATACAGTATATGTCTTTTTGTAATTGACTTATTTCACTTTGCATAATGTCCTCAAGTTTCATTCATGTTGTAGCATGTGTCCAAATTTCCTTCCTTTTGTTTTTTGTTTTTTTGTTTTTTTGTTTTTTTTTCTTTTGAGACGGAGTTTCATTCTCGTTGCCCAGGCTGGTGTGCAATGGCACGATCTTGGCTCACTGCAACCTCACCTCCCTGGTTCAAGCGATTCTCCTGCCTCAGCCTCCCAAGTAGCTGGCGTTACAGGCGCCCACCACCAAGCCTGGCTAATTTTTGTATTTTTAGTAAAGACGGGGTTTCGCCATGTTGGCCAGGCTGGTCTCAAACTCCTGACCTCAGTGATCCACCCATCTCAGGCTCCCAAAGTGTTGAGATTACAGATGTGAGCCACCACGCCTGGCCAAATTTCCTTCCTTTTAAAGGCTGAATAATATTCCATGGTGTGCATATATCACGTATTGTTTATCCAATCATTTCTCAATGGTTGCTGGATTGCTTCTATGTTTTAGCTATTGTGAATAATGCTGCTACAAACATGGGTGTGCATAAGTATCTGTGTCCCTGCTTTCAATTATTTTAGATATATATCCAGAAGTGGAATTGCTGGATCATATGGTTAAGCCTATGTTTAATTTTTTTGTGGAACCACCATACTGTTTTCCAGTGACTGTGCCATTCAACAGTTCCATCAACACTTGTTATTTTCTGTTTTTTTAATAGTAGCCCCCCTAATGGCTGTGAGTGGTATCTCACTATAGTTTTGATTTGTGTTTCCCTAATGATTAGTTATGATGAGTATCTTTTTGTGTGCTTATTGGCCATTCATATATCTTCTTCAGAGAAAGGTCTATTCAAGTCCTTTGCCCAATTTTGAACCCAGGTCACTTGGAGTTTTGTTGCTGGTGAGTTTCAGAAGTTCTCAGTAAATTCAGTTTATGAATCCCTTATCAGATATATGATTTGCAAATATTTTCTCTCATTTTGTGAGTTACCTTTAACTCTGTTGATGGTGTCTTTTGAAGCCCCGAAGTTTCAAATTTTCATGAAGTCAAATTGGCCTATTTTTTCTTTTATTGTCTGTGCCTTTAGTGTCACATCCAATAAATTATTTGCCCTATGTTTTCTTCTATAGTTTTAGGTCTTTGCTTGAATTCAAGTTAATTTTTGTGTATGGTGTTAGGTAAGGGTCCAACTTCATGGATATTCAGTTTTCCCAGCACCATTTGTCGAAAAGACTCCCCATTGAACGGTCTTGGCACCCTTATAAAAAATTATTTGACCATACATATGTGAGGGTTTATTTCTCTATTATATACCATGGTCTTTATGTTTGTCTTGATGCCGGTACCACAGTGTCTCGATTACTGAAGTTTTGTAGTTAAGTTTGGAAATCAGGAAGTTTGAGTACTCCAGCTTTGTTCTTTTTCAGATTTATAAGGGGTGCCCTAAAGTCTTTTAAGTCCTGTGAAGTTTGAATCCAAGTTGCTTAAAACATGACCTTAAGATCAGTTTAGTCATGGTTCCCTGATTTATAGAAGAAAAATAGAGCCAATTTTTGTGACTGTTCCACATATACAGAATACCGCTTCTTGAATTCCAGAGCCAGACACAAAAGTTGCTTTTTATACTCTCCCAACGAACCAGTGTAAAATAGAATATGTTCTATTTTTCACTAATCATTTCTTGCTACTATCAATGGATCTAATTCCCTAAGAAATTATTTCATTTTGTAAAAACCTGTGGCTTTTAAAATTAGCTTTTAAGAGAAAAATTAAGTTTTCATGTGAGACAGACTCCAGAGAGTATCTGGTCTGACATTCATTTGCCAGATGAGATAAAAGCTACAGGGCTCAGTCCCACCCAGTAAAGTGATACAGCTTAGTGGCAGCAGAGCCCAGATTATACTATGTGACTTTTGATAAAAATGCATGGATTTTTTTCATACTCTCCATATGACCTAAAATATATTTAAAATGTGCCAGACTGTGTGGTGATCAACAAATTGTGATGGATGCAGAAAATGATTTGATTATATCAACATAATTTGCATTGGAGATTAAAACTGTTGCTTAACATATTCTCCAAATTGCCACATTTTACATCCTTTAAAAACAGCTTTAGGTTCACAGCTTGAAATTTCCACAACTCTAACCAGGCAAAGATTTGCAAAAGCATTTTGAAAATAAAAATTCACTGGGATTTCAGGTAAAGCAACATTCAAGAAATAATCATGGCAAGACAGAGGATTAAGCCCACAAAATTTGTATTAAAATTGAAATGTTGAAGTTTGTTTCAAATCTTAGTATTCAAGATACACAAAGAACTCAAATAACTCATATGCACCATTAAGAAGGAAGAAACCAAATGTGATAGAAAAGCAAGCAAAGGACATGGACAGGCTATTTACAAAAAAGTCAACACAACTGACTACTATACTTATACTATACTATACTATACCATACTATACTATACTATACTATACGCTGAATCTTAGTAATCAGTAAAATGCAAATTCAAATAATAAGATAAAATCTCATGTTCATTAAACTAGTAAATATTGAATAGTCTGATAATATTGTAACAAAAGTTGGTGAGCATGTGGGGAAAAAGAAACACTCATATATTTGGTTAGAAAAACAGGTTGGCAGCATCTAGTAAATTTACTAACCACCAACCCCACAGAAATACAAAAAAAAAAAACCCTCAGAGACTATTATAAACACCTCTATGCACATAAACTAGAAAACCTAGAATAAATGGACACATTCCTGGAAATATATAAGCTCCCAAAATTGAATCGGGAAGAAACTGAAATCATAAATAGACCAATAGCGAGTTCTGAAATTGAAATAGTAATAGTAGCAAAACACCTGCCAGCCAGAAAAATCCCTGGAACAGATGGATTCACAGCCAAATTCTACCAGATGTATGAAGAAGAGCTGGTACCAATCCTACTGAAACTATTCCAGAAAATCAAGGAGGAGGGACTTCTCCCAAACTCATTCAATGATGCCAGCATCATTCTGATACCAAAACCTGACAGAGACACCAGAGAATCAGAGAGCCAAATCTTGAATGAACTCTCATTCACAATTGCCACAAAGAGAATAAAATACCCAGAAATACAGCTAACAAGGGATGTGAAGCCCCTCTTTAAGAAGAACTACAAACCACTCCTCAAGGAAATAAGAGAGAACACAAACAAATGGAAAAACATTCCATGTTCATGATAGGAAGAACCAATATCATGAAAATGGCCATACTGCCCAAAGGAATTTATAGATTCAATGCTATTCCCATTAAACTACCATTGACATTCTTCACAGAATTAGAAAAATCTGCTTTAAATTTCATGTGGAACCAAAAAAGAGCCTATATAGCCAAGACAATCCTAAGCAAAAAGAACAAAGCTGGAGGCATCACGCTACCTGAGTTCAAGTTATACTACAAGGCTACAATAACCAAAACAGCAGAGTACTGGTACCAAAACAGACATATAGACCAACAGAACAGAACAGAGACCTCAGAAATAATACCACACATCTACAACCATCTGATCTTCGACAAACCAGACAAAAACAAGCAGTAGGGAAAGGATACCCTATTTAATAAATGGTGCTGGGAAAACTGGCCAGCCATATGCAAACTACTGAAACTGGACCCCTTCTTTATACCTTACACAAAAATTAACTCAAGATGGATTAAGGACTTAAATGTAAGACCTAAAACCATAAAAACCCTAGAAGAAAACCTAGGCAATACCATTCAGGACATGGGCATGGGCAAAGACTTCATGACTAAAACACCAAAAGCAATGGCAACAAAAGCCAAAATTGACAAACGGGATCTAATTAAACTAAAGAGCTTCTGCACAGCAAAAGAAACTATAATGAGAGTGAACAGGTAACCTACAGAACGGGAGAAAAGTTTTGCAATCTACCCATCTGGCAAAGGGCTAATATCCAGAATCTACAATGAACTTAAACAAATTTACAAGAAAAAAAACAAAATGTGGGTAAAGGATATGAACAGATATTTCTCAAAAGAAGACATTTATGCATCCAACAAACATGAGAAAAAGCTCAACATCACTGATCATTAGAGAACTGCAAATCAAAGCCACAGCGAGATACCATCTCACACCAGTCAGAATGGTGATTATTAAAAAGTCAAGAAGCAATAAATGCTGGTGAGGCTGTGGACAAACAGGAATGCTTTTATACTGTTAGTGGGAATGCAAATTAGTTCAACCATTGTGGGAAACAGTGTGGCAATTCCTCAAGGATCTAGAACCAGAAATAGCATTTGACCCACGAATCTCATTACTGGGTATATACCCAAAGAGATATAAATCATTCTACTATAAAGACACATGCACATGTATGTTTATTGTGGCACTATTCACAATAGCACAGACTTGGAACCACCCAAATGCCCATCAATGATAGACTAGATAAAGAAAATGTGGTACATATACACCATGGAATACTATGCAGTTATAAAAAGGAATGAGACCATGTCCTTTGCAGGGACATGGATGAAGCTGGGAGCCATCATCCTCAGCAAACTAACACAGGAACAGAAAACCAAACACTGCATGTTCTCACTCATAAGTGAGAGTTGAACAATGAGAACACATGGACATAGGGAGGTGAAAAACATACACCAGGGCCTGCCGGGGGGCAGGGAGTAAGGGGAGGGAGCATTAAGACAAATACCTAATGTATGTGGGGCTTAAAACTTAGATAATGGATTGATAGGTGCAGCAAACCACCATAACACACATATACCTATGTAGCAAACCTACATGTTCTGCATTTGTATCCTGCAACTTAAAGTAAAACAAACAAACAAAAACACCACTGGAAAAAAATCAGAGATGACAAAAACAAATGGAAAAATGTTCCATACTCATGGATAGGAAAAGTCAATATTGTTAAAATGGCCATACTACCCAAAGCAACTTACAGATTCAATACCATTCTTATCAAACTACCAATGTAATTTTTCACAGAATTAGAAAAAAGTATTATAAAATTCATACAGAACCAAAAAAAGAGCCCAAATAGCCAAAGTAATCCTAAGCAAAATGAACAAAGCCAGAGGCGTCACACTTCCTGAGTTCAAACTACACTATAAGGCTACAGAACCCAAACAGAATGGTACTGGTACAAAAACACACACATCAATGGAATAGATTAAAGAACCAGAAATAAAGGGGCACACTCACAACCATCTGATCTTTAACAAAGTTGACAAAAACAAGCGATGGGGAAAAGACCCTATTCAGTAAATAGTGCTGGGATAGCTGGCAATCTACAGAATGGGAGAAAATATTTGCAAACTGTATATTAGTCCACTTACACACTGCTATAACGATACTACCCAAGACTGGGTAATTTGTAAAGGAAAGAAGTTTAATTGACTCACAGTTCCACATGGCTGGGGAGGTCTCAGGAAACTTACAATCATGGCATAAGGGGAAGCAGGGACCTTCTTCACATGGCAGCAGGAGAGAGAAGAGTGAGCAATGAAGGAGGAAGAGCCCCTTATAAAACCATCAGATCTCATGAGAACTCACTATCACAAGAACAGCATAGGGGAAACCGCTCCCACGGTCCAATCACTTCCCATCTGGTCCCTCCCTCAACACGTGGGGATTATGGGCATTACAATTTGAGATGAGATTTGAGTGAGGACACAGAGCCAAGATGAATCTGAAAAGGGTCTAATATCCAAAATCTATAAGGATTCTACAAATCAACAAGCAAAAAACAAACAACCATATTAAAAAACGGGCAAAAGATGAGAACAGATATTTCTCAAAACACACATGCAGGAACAAGCATATGAAAAATATTCAACATCACTAATAATTAGAGAAATGCAAATCAAAACTGTAAGAGATACCATCTCACACCAGTCAGAATGGCTATCAATAAAAAGAAAATAACAGATTTTGGCAATGTTATGGAGAAAAAGGAATGCTTATAAACTGCTGGTAGGAATGTGAATTAGTTTGGCTACTGTGGAAAGTATTTTGGAGATTTCTCAAAGAACTTAAAACAGAACTTCCATTCAACCCAGCAATCCTATTACTGGGTATGTACCCAAAGAAATATAAATTGTTCTACCAAAAAGACATGTGCACTCATATGTTCATCACAGCACTATTCACAATAGCAAAAACATGGAATCAACCTAGGTGCCCATCAGTAGTGGACTGGATAAGGGAAATGTGGCACATACACACTGTGAAATGCCATAGCCATAAAAAAGAACAAAATCATGTCCTTTGGAACAACATGGATGCAGCTGGAGGCCATTAAACTAAGTAAATTAATGCAGGAGCAGAAAACCAAGTACTACATGTTCTCACTTACAAGTGGGAGCTAAACATTGAGTACACATGGACACAAAGAGGGGTACAACAGACACCAGGGCCTACTTGAGGGTGGAGGGTAGGGGAAAGGTGAGGATCAAAAAACTACCTATCAGGTTCTATGCTCACTACCTGGGTGACAAAATCATTTGTACACCAAACCCCAGCAACATGCAATTTACCCAAGTAACAAACCTGGACATGTAACCCCTGAACCTAAAACAAAAGTTGAAAAAGAGCTCCTCTTCCCCCTACTCCAGCCATGTAAGATGTGCCTGCTTCCTCTTCACCTTCCACCATGATTGAAAGTTTCCTGAGGCCTCTCCCACCATGTTACCTGTACAGCCTGCAGAACCATGAGTCAATTAAATTTTTTTCTCCATAAATTACACAGTCTCAGATATTTCTTTTTTTTTTTGAGATGGAGTTTCACTCTTGTTGCCCAGGCTGGAGTGCAATGGCACGATCTCAGCTCACTACAACCTCTGCCTCCCAGGTTTAAGCGATCCTCCTGCCTCAGCCTCTCAAGTAGCTTGGATTACAGGTATGCACCACCATGCTCAGCTAATTTTGTATTTTTAGTGGAGATGGGGTTTCTCCACGTTGGTCAGGCTGGTCTTGAACTCCTGACCTCAGGTGATTTGTCTGCCTTGGCCTCCCAAAGTGCTGGGATTACAGGTGTGAGCCACCACGCCTGGCCAGATATTTCTTTATAGCAGTACCAGAACTGACGAATACAGAAACTTGGTACTAGTAGTGGGGCCTTGCTATAAAGATACCTGAAAATGTGAAAGCAGCTTTGAAACTGGGTAATGGGAAGAGGTTGGAACAGTTTAAAGGGCTCGGAAGATGACAGGAAAGTGAGGGAAAGTTTGGAATTTCCTAGAGACTTGTCAAATGGTTGTGACCAAAATGCTCACAGTGATAGGGACAGTGAAGTCCAAACTGAGGAGGTCTCAGATGGAGATGAGGAGCTTTCTGGGAACTGGAGTAAAGGTCACTCTTTCCTTGCTTTAGCAAAGAGACTGACCAGCATTATGCCCCTGCTCTAGGGATCTGTGGAATTTTGAACTTCAGTGAGATGATTTAGGGTATCTGGTAGAAGAAATTTTTAAGCAGCAATGTGTTCAAGATGTGACCTGGCTGCTTATAACAGCATATACTCATCTGCATGAACAAAGAGATGTTCTGACATGAATTTATATTTAGAAGGGGAGCAGAGCAAAAAAGTTTGGAAAATTTGTAGCCTGACCATGTGGTAGAAAAGAAAAACCCACTTTCTGGGGAGGAATTCAAGCTGGCTGCAGAAATTTGCATAAAGAGGGGCTGAATGCTAATAGCCAAGACAATGGGGAAAAATGCCTCCAAGGCATTTTCCCAGCTGCTTTAGCTCCACCCATGACTAAAAGGGCCCCAGATATGTCTCAGGCCACTGTTCCAGAGGGTGCAAGCCAAAAGCCTTGGCAGCTTCCACACAGTGTTAAGCCTGTGGGTGCACACAGGGCAAGAGTGAGGTTTGGGAGCCTCCACCTAGATTTCAGAGGATGTACGGAAATGCCTAGACATCCAGGCAGAAGTCTGCTGCAGGGGTGGAGCACTCATAAAGAACCTCCACTAAGGCAGTGCAGAGGGGAAATGTAGGGCTGGAGCCCCCACACCGAGTTCCTACTGGGGCACTGCTGAGTGGAGCTGTGAGAAGAGGGCCACCGTCCCCCAGACCCCCAAATGGTAGATTTATTGACAGCTTGCACTATGCGCCTGGAAAAGCCACAGGCATGCAACACTAGCCCTTGAGAGCAGCTGCTGGTGATACACACTGCAGAGCCACAGGGCCAGAGCTGCTCAGGGCCTTAGGAGCCCACCCCTTGTATCAGTGTTGCCTGAATGTGAGACATGGAGTCAAAGCAGATTATTTTGTAGCTATAGGATTTAGTGACTCCCCTGCTGGGCTTCAGACTTCCATGGGGCCTGTAGCCCCTTTGTTTTGGCTGATTTCTCCCTCTTGGAAAGAGAGTATTTACCCAACACCTATACTCCCATTATATCTTGGAACTAACTAATTGCTGTTTTATTTTACAGGCTCATAGGCAGAAGAGACTAGCTTGTTTCTGATGAGACTTTGGACTTTGGACTTTTAAGTTAATGCTAAAATGAGTTACGGCTTTGAGGGACTTTTGAGACAGGATAATTGTATTTTGCAATGTGAGAAAGACATGAGATTTGGGAGAGGCCCCGGGCAGAATGATATTGTTTGGGATTTGCGTCCCCACCCAAATCTCATGTTGACCTGTAATTCCCAATGTTGGAGGAGGGGCCTGGTGGGAGGTGACTGGATCAAGGGGGTGGATTTACCCCTTGCTATTCTTGAGGTAGTGAGTGAGTTCTTACGAGATCTGGTTGTTTAAAAGTGTGTAGCACCTCCTACTTCTCTCTCTCTCTTCCTCCTACTCCAGCCATGTAAGAATTGCCTGCTTTCCCTTTGCCTTCTGCCATGATTGAGAGTTTCCTGAGGCCTCCCCAGCCATGTTACCTGTACAGCCTGCAGAACTGTGAGTCAATTAAACCTATTTTCTTTATTTTAAAAAAAGTTGAAAAAGAAAAAAAAGCTCATCAGCTATATACACACAAAAATTTCATATTCAATTAATAAACTAAATGTTGCACAATAAAAAAAGGGAGTTCCTTTGAGATAGTAAAAAATAAAACATAAAATAAATTTGACCTAACAATTCAATTTATGGAGAAATTCACACACATGTTCACAAGGAGACATACATCAATATGAATAGTCTTATAATGAGTGAAAAAAGCTGCACAGTTATATATCAGCTCATATCACTTACATAAAGTTTTAAAATACAGAAAATAATACTCTAATGCCCATGACTATATCCAGACATAATAAATATACAGAGGCATGAGAGGAAGGATACCAGCTTCAAGACAGTGGCCATCTCTGCAGGGAAAGAGAGGGAGAGAGAATAAAATGAGTAGGAATGTGCTGGAATATACCATCTGTTTTCTCTGGATTCTCGTAGGTGATTTCATTTAGTACATAGTAGGCACTCTGGATATATGCGTTGAGAGAGTGAATGAGTTAATCTAATACCATAGCATTAATTGAATACTGTCTAACTGTAGATGACTCCCAAGTTTATATCCCCAGTGTAGGCCTCTTTCAGGCTTCAAACTCAAATACTCAATAGCTAGGAAATCCCTCAGCTGTCTAACAGTCTTTAAACTCTAGTCTCCTCTTCTTACACCACCTTTTTCTCTGGCCTTCCATAGTTTAGCAAATGGTACTCCCACCCACTCAGTTGCTGAAAACAAAATCCTAAAAATTATCCCCAATCCCTACCTTTTATGAGGTACTTCATTTCCAGCCTGTTACACTCAGTTGGGTCCTTTGATATGGGTCCCTGCACTCTTCAGTTCTCCAAATGCTGTCTTCAGGAATGTCCAGGCTGTATCAGATCTCTGTGGCCAGGCTCCAGATTCTGAGCTGACACGGGTTGGCAAGCCCACACCCGTGACCTCAGGGTAAGGGAACACAGTAGTCAGCCGAGGGGTGTGTGCCACATCGGCTGGCCCTCTATGACACAGCTGCATATGTTTTGGTCCTGAGAGACCTCTCCTGACATACAGTCCTCTGCAGCAGGCCTTGTGATGGCCACTTTAGATAGTTCCTGCTGGACAGCCCTGCATACCTGTCTCGGAGGGGCAAAACTGCTATTGTTGGCAAGAATTCTGAATAAGGAAAATTTTTAAAGTATCTCGTCTGTGCTTCTCTAGGGATAGACAAAATATGACTTGTTCTTAGGCAATGCCAATCTATCAGCCCATTTTAAGTGGAAATGAATAACATTATCATCTATTGGCCCACAGATGAGTGGCCATTACGTGATGCTATTTTATACCAGAAATTCCCAACGGATGTGCCAGGAAAGGGTTAAAAGTTATGCTGAGACATTAATCCTCTCAGGCCTTGGTGTAGCAAGGCAGAGCCTGAAGCTACCAGAGCCCCAGGTGCCTGGATTCCTTGTACTGTCTTCTCCTGCTTTGAGGCCCACCTCAGTTTACAGTTTACCCTTGCGTGCTGCACAAACATCAATCTCTCGGGTGCCATGAAGTGATGAAGATTGGGAAGTACTGTCCCAGACTCTGACTACAAAGCCGAAAGAAATTTTTCAATAGGTAGAAACTGGGATTCATTTTCTTCTAACAAGTCTTCCTCATAAATATGATGGCTTGAGCTAGAGACAAAAAGTTGTGTGGCTCAAACTCAGATTCTGTGCTTCCTGCCAAGAGACGGGTGAAGGTGGCCACCCCCAGGATGGGAACAGTTTTACTGAGTTAGACTCAGAAGGTAAAGAGGTCAGGTGGTGAAAAAAGCAATGAGAGAACCATGTCACTAAGTGAATTAGAATGAATGAGGAACCACTGTTGGGCAGAGTCAAGATGGCCTCCCCTGGTGTGTCCTTCCCAGCCCACATGGTACATAACAGTGAAGGAACTGAAGGTTATAGTGCAGAGAGTGCTATCAAAGTAAATGTTTTCTCGAATTGGGATTACAACTGACACATTTGCTACAATCTCATTCTCTCCATCCATCAAAACTTTCCAATGCAGTTGCGTTATCTCAAAAGGAAATGGCTGGCAACTGTTTTCTTTCAAAACCATTATCATTTGAATAATTTTAAATGTCAATATTTCCATGTAAAGAAATACTAACCAGCTAATTTTGGAGAGCTTGGTTTCTCAAGCAATCATGTGTTTGGCTGTTCCTGCATAAATCAAACTTTCCTCTGGATGAGAAGACACTGGCAGTGGGAAAGCAATGAATAATTTGGGAAAAAACACCTTGCCACAAAGGACAATCAACCAAAAGACAGACAGTTCATTCATTCACCCCAAGGTTCACAACCTCGGCACTGTGGGTATTTTGGGCCAGATGATTCAGGGACCTTGCTGCCCGCTGTGGGACGTCTAGCAGTAAGCACCTCCAGTTATCCGTATCATACTAGTGGCACCTCCCACTTGTGACAGACAAAAATGTCTCCACAGATTGTCAAATATCCTTGAAGGCCAAAACTGCTCCAGTTGAGAACCACCAGTTCAAAAAATCCTTCTTGATACCCTGTGCCCTGTGCAAGACATTGGAGACATAATGGTCTGTTCTCAAATAACTTACAGTCTATTGAAAGAACTGAATGCTACAGAATCAAACACACAATAAGAAATACATCGTTACAGATTTGATGAGTGTTAGGAAGTAGAGAATACTATGATATTTAAATAGGGGAATCTCACTTAGATGAGGCTGATGCCAGGAAGGCCTTAAGGAAATGAACTGAAGTTGTAACCTGTAGTTTAACAGGAGTAGCCGGAGAAGAGTGGAATAAACATTTCAAGAAGAAACAACGTGGGCAGAGGCCCTGCGATGCAAGAATCTTGCACGCTCGGGGATTAGCAAGGACAGCACAGCTAACGAATGCTGAGAAAGGCTGGGCCTGACCCTAGGTGAGGCCTGGAGTAAGCACAGATCAGACAATGAATTTCACAGGTCATGGTCAGAAATTCAAATTCATTTCTAAACTCAACTAGAAGCCACTTTGTAGCACTGTTTTGGGTGTTCAGAGTGTATCAGTGAGAAAACAGACAAGGTGTTTGTCCTCAGTGAGCTTCTGCACTGGGGGAGCTGGTTTCTATAGCAGCGCTCTCTGCCACTGTGTGGAAATGGCTGGAAGGAAGCCAGCTGGCATACTTGGGAGGCCAAGGTCACAGTCCAGGAGGGGAACTCTGGAGGCTTGGGTCATGGGAGTAGTTCTGAGATGTGGAAGGGGTATTATGTAAGAAACAGCAGTATCTGCAGACCTACAGGTTTGAAAGGGACCTTTAAGCGTCTTCTAATCCAGTTTCTATTTGATGCTGACAGGCTCTTTACAACAACCCTAGCAGAAGATGCACACCCCTGCCTGTGTCTCTGCAGTAATTCACTACCTGCTTCCTTTCATATTTGGGGCTGATCTCTGCCTCCTTGGAGCTGCCATGCATTCCTCCAAGTTCTACCCTTTTGTACCAGGCAAAAGAAGTCTGTGTACTCCCTTCAAACATTGGTTAATTTTCCAAACATTTAAAGATAATGAACTCCTCTTCCAGCTAAACATTCCCCCATCCTTCAGTTGATCCTCATATGACACAGGATGGAAAAGCTTCACCATCCTGTGTTTCTTAAATAAACATATTCCTATCCACAGCCATCACCCCGTATTGTACAATATGTGTAACACAACCAGCATCACTCAATTAATACACAACTTCCCACCACTTTAATCTCCAAAAAAAAGGTGAGCACGATCAATTGAAAGTCAAATCCGGATGTCCACACTTTTGGCTTTATTTTTGGTGTAATTTTTTGGATACATATATATATGCTTATACATAATTCACCTGGCCTTCATCTGTATTCCTCAAAAATGATTGCAAGAATGACCAAAAAAAGGCCGGGCGCGGTGGCTAATGCCTGTAATCCCACCACTTTGGGAGGCCAAGGCGTGCAGATCACGAGGTCAGGAGATCGAAACCATCCTGGCTAACACGGTGAAACCCCGTCTCTACTAAAAATACAAAAAATTAGCCAGGCGTCGTGGCGGGCGCCTGTAGTCCCAGCTACTCGGGAGGCTGAGGCAGGAGAATGGAGTGAACCCGGGAGGCGGAGCTTGCAGTGAGCCGAGATCGCACCACTGCACTCCAGCCTGGGCTAAAGAGCCAGACTGTGTCTCAAAAAAAAAAAAAAAGAATGACCAAAAAAAAAACAACAAAAAGTAAACTTGACAATGAGAAAAAAAAAATACATTCTAATGCTAATGGGATAAAATGCTCATTTGAACTAAATGAATAATCTTTGCCCACAGCATTTCCATACACCTCTGAGAATGACATCTGTACTACAGCTTCCATAAAATCATAGTGCTGTGTTTTTGAAGTGCTGTAACTAAATGCTTTGCTTGGGAATCTGTGGCTTTGCAGAAATGTCAAGAGCCCAGAAGATTGTGAATTACTCAGAATGTCCCACTGCTTTTGAACGACTCCATGTCTAAATCCGCAGCTGGCAATGAAACAAAGAGCTATATAATAAGCATTTTATGCTGTTTTGAAAGCTTCACTGTATGAAAAAATACATTTAGTCAGAGTTCAATTTTCTGAACTACTAGCAAAATACATTCCTTTTTGTTATATTGGTTCTAATTATCCAAGTTGACAAGGTCACAGAAAAAAACAAATTGAGTTTTTTCCCTTTTTTTCCCTCCTCAAGGCAGTTGCATTAAATTTAAATTGAATTCTGTGAACTCTGGCTACACACGGCCGTTTTCCTTTCAGTTGTCTGGAATATGAATTTTCTAGACCAGTGCTTCCCAAACTGTAACGTGCATGCAAATCACCTAGGGTTCTTGGTAAACTACAGATTCTCATGCTGGAGGTCACTGGTGGGGCCTGAGATATTGTATTTCTAGCAGTCCCTGGACTGTACCCGGGCGGATGGTCAGACCGCACTTCGGAGAGCATGGTTGTCTGTTAGACCACAAACCCTCTCTGGATTGCTACTCTTTGTGAAAACAAAAAGTTGCAGCACAGGGTCGCCTAAGGGTCTTTCAACTTCTAAAATTCCATGCTTTCAAATAACTTTGACTTCCTTAGTCTCTATATTTCACAAGTAACTTTTCAGTCCAGAAAGGCAACATAAAATTGCAAGTATGTCTCACTTTATATAATAAATGGTTCTTTACAAATAATTAATCATTTTATAAAATAAATCATGTTTTTAAATTCTCCAGAAAAATGTGCTATTTAAAGAATTCTGTTCTTCCACAAAAGAAAGAATCCCAATGTGCTTATTTTCAAGTCTGAATTTTTATCAGGTTTTTTTTCTTTTAGTGCAGAATATCAATGTAACACAAAAGTCCACTAATTTTGTAATATGTTCAAGATGAGAATGTTTTTTGAGGTCATGCCAATTGACTTTGCAAATGTAGGGAAGGGTATAGTGATCTCCGCTGTTTAAAAAATAGACCCAGTAAATGGAGTGGCACCATGGACATTTTTCCAGTGTGGAGAAGACACATGAAGCTGGTTTTCTCTGCTTAATCTCGTAGATCTCAGCCTAGGATGCAAATTAGAATCATTTAGTGAAAGAAGAGGCACTATCAAAAATTTCAGTGTCTCAATCTCACCTCCGTAGATTTAACTGGTCTGTGTTGGGACCTGGCTGTATTTTTCTGTTAACGCCCAAGCCACTCTAGTTAGCTGTAGTCAACATAGCTAGCATGTAGCAAGCTAGCAACACAGCAGTAACAAGTTGATCTGAAGCAAAAAATCTGGAATCCTGGGAGACCTTCTTTAGGGTGTGAGTAGCATATCTTCTTGTGTATTAGTCTTAAGTATAATTACAATCCTCCTCTGATTCAAACAAAATAATTAGGACTTTTTCATGAGCTGGCTTGTACAGCATACTCCTGAGTTCCTTTAATACGTCCTCTTTTGTCTTTTTTTTTTAAAAGACAGGGTCTTGTTCCGTTTCCAGGCTAGATTGTGCAGTGGCGCAATCATGGCTCACTGAAGCCTCGACTTCCTGAGCTCAAGCAAACCTCCTGCCTCAGCCTCCCAATAGCTAGGACTACAAATATGTACCACCACTCCTGGCTTTAATGGGCCTTTTAAACAACAGGTCATCAGAAACATTTAAGCACCTGCCACCAAATGTCAGTCTTTCCCATTCTTAAAAAAAGGCTGAAATGATAACCTGACCAAGCAAAATGAAGTTTAACAAAAAGGAATATAACTTCCGACAAAAATGAAAAATCACTCTCAGCAGCAGACAATTCCCCAGTGGAGGAAATGCTGCTTAACAAAAGCTCATATGAGAAAGACACGGAGGCTTAATCAATTTCAAGCTCAGCATAATGTGACTAACAGCAATGGAATACAAAACTAAGCTACATCAATAGAAATAGAATTTTCAGAAAAACATAGAAAACAGACCTGCTTGATTTTGTATGAGTCAGACCATATCTAGAAAACTGTGCTGACTTCTAGGCATAATATTTAAATAATCTGGATAAAATAGAACAGGAGAGTGATCAGGTAGGTGAAAAGACTCCATAGCATATCTTAGGAGGTATGTTCGAAAGAATTTTATGTATTTAGCCTGCAGAAACACAGTCACGGAAGAGGTGGTAGGGTGTGATGATTGGTATCTGAGGGGCTACCATCTGGTTCTGTGCTGCTCTGCGGAGCTCTCCATAATCGAGATATTGTCAAGGTCACTTGCAAGGTATGTGGTGTGAAATTTGTTATTAAAAATAGTTCAGGCCAGGTGCGGTGGCTCACACCTGTAATCCCAGGACTTTGGGAGGCTGAGGTGTGTGGATCACGAGGTCAGGAGATCGAGACCATCCTGGCTAACATGGTGAAACCCCATCTCTATTAAAAATACAAAGAATTGGCCAGGCGTGGTGGTGGGTAACTGCAGTCCCAGCTGCTCAGGAGGCTGAGGCAGGAGAATCGCTTGAACCCAGGAGGCTGAGGTTGCAGTGAGCTGAGATCGCACTGCTGCACCCTGGCCTGGGCAATAGAGCGAGACTCGGTCTCAAAAAAAAAATAAATAAATAAATAATTCAAGTACCAAAGTTTGCAAATGACTTGAGGACTTCTGGGGCTGAAGAACAACGGTGGTAGCCTGATAACAAATTCCCCCCGCCACCCCGCCATTCTCCCCAAACAGCTATAGAATCAACATGAACATATAGCTTCAGGCTTCCTAGGAAAGAGAACACTGTTCAGATTATCTATAAGGAGAAGAAAAAATATATACAAATTCCTCTCTCTAGATGGCAGCCCATATCCAGTAAAAGGTTAATGTCCAAATACAGAGGCCCAGCCTCCTTGGCTCAATTGGGTCATCTCTGAAGGGCTATCCAGCTCTAGAGCTCTCTGTAGGGTTGGTGGAGCCCTTGGTTGCACCCACATCAGAGTTCAACTTCTCCCTTTGCCCAGCCCAGCTCCCCTTACTCCCTCACAGGTGTGGAAGCCCAGGGTATCCCTAGATCCTCCTGTGTATGCATGCCCATGCATGCATGTGCGCAGACACACACACCTACACACACACACATACACACACACACAAACACTCTCAAGTGACATGGCAGGAACAAACAGCAACAGAAAGCTTCAAAGTGGGCAAAGCTTGCCTCAGGCTTTCGCCACAGCCTTGCTGACTTGTATCTCCCCTCATTACTCTTTTCCTCTGGACAGCCATGACCCCGGGGCCCTCTTGAGGCCTGGGTTTTCTCCACGTTCTTCATGCTGTCTTGCATGCAGGTAGATTTAGGGGCTACCATCTAAACATTAAACAGGTAGCTGCCCATGTAGGGCCTGTTCTGGCCTTAGCCCCTTCAGTCAGGCCTCTGTGGAGAGCTTCGAGGAGTGGATCTGGGTTTCCAACCCAGCTAGATGACTCGGCAGAGCCAGTTCCATGTTTCCAGGCTCAGACTGAAGACGTCCCAGAAGTATGCCAGTTGCTTGGAGGAATCTCGAGGCCGAGGCCCGTTGAAAAGGACAGGCATTCCATGATGTCTTAGCTCAGGCATCCAGGGCATTGGGCATGGATCCACACGAAGAGTGCGTGCCCAGGACTGTGCTGCTCAGGACTTCCTGGGCCTGTCACATGTGGCAAGGAGACACCCTTTGAAGAACACAGCCCCTTTGAGCGTCCAGAGTTCCACAGACAGCATGCGTGCTGTTCCCAAATCAGAGCACAGATCAAGCCATCTGCATCATAAATCACTCAGGCGCTAAAGCCCACATGATAAATCAAAATGAAAATGTTTGAAAAACTAATTTATTTTACCCACATCTACACACTGAATGAGCGTTCAGGAATAAGGTTTCTTTTGTGTTACAGAAAGCTCTGAGACTTAGGTAGTAGGGGTGGGGAGATGGCCACAGGGAGGGTGTGGCCACAGAAAACAGTGGGAGATTAGCAGGGACAGTGCTGACCAGCATGGGGCCTCCCTATACCTGTTTTTACCAAGCTCTTTGGCCCAAGAACCCATTAATAAAACTCTCATATCCTGCTGTGAATGTGCAGATTTATTAACAGACCACGAACTGTGCCTGTACCCCGGTCTAAAGTTCAGATTCCATATAAGACATCTGTTGTGTGTGCATCTGTTTCTCTACTAATAAAAAGGAGACTATCTGTTCCTATCAGGATTATATAAAAATTCATTTCATTTTGAGAAATGATGCTTAAAAATAATGGGAACAAGGGATGTCAGAGCTTCTTGCACTTGGTTCTTCCCCCTCCCTCCCCCTCCTTTCCAACTGAAGCAAGACACGGTCTGTGGTTCTGGGGACATCACAGTCCACATTTGGGACAGAGGAAAGAGAGGCAGGGTTGGAATCCCACAGATATCAATGTCCTGCTCTCAGGAAGCAGCTCTCATCTTAAGCCCTTTCATTTGCAACTGCCTCCTTTGACTTTCTGCCAGCCAAACGACTTGGGTAGCCTAGCACCTCCAAAGAACTAGTATTTTGAAAACCATTGCCAGAAAACATATAAAGCAAGAAATTTAGCACACTGGAGCTAATATGCGATAAACTGGAGTATGGAAGATCCCTCGTGTAACTAAGTCAGTCCTGAGTGATTGCAGGGAAGAGAGGTCTGCTGCTGGAAACAGATGCCAGCAGCCAGAACCTCTTTGAGGAAACAGGGAGTACCAAAGAAAACTGGAATAAAAGCTTGTTTTACACTGGCTAGCCGTATGCAGAAAACAGAAACTGGACCCCTTCCTTACACCTTATACAAAAATTAACTCAAGGTGGATTGAAGACTTAAATGTAAAACCTAAAGCCATAAAAGCCCTAGAAGAAAACCTAGGCAATACCATTCAGGACATAGGCATGGGCAAAGACTTCATGACTAAAACACCAAAAGCAATGGCAACAAAAGCCAAAATTGACAAATGGGATCTAATTAAACTAAAGAGCTTCTGCATAGCAAAAGAAACTAGCATCAGAGTGAACAGGCAACCTACAAAATGGGAGAAAATTTTTGCAATCTATCCATCTGACAAAGGTCTAATATCCAGAATCTACAATGAACTTAAACAGATTTACAAGAAAAAAACAAACAACCCCATCAAAAAGTAGGTCAAGGATATGAACAGACACTTCTCAAAAGAAGACATTTGTGTGGCCAACAAACATTTGAAAAAGAGCTCATCATCACTGGTCATGAGAGAAATGCAAATCAAAACCACAATGAGATAGCATCTCACGGCAGTTAGAATGGTGATCATTAAAAAGTTAGGAAACAACAGATGCTGGCGAGGCTGTGGATACATAACGCTTTTACACTGTTGGTGGGAGTGTAAATTAATTCAACCATTGTGGAAGACAGTGTGGAGAATTTCTTAAGGATCTAGAACCAGAAATACCGTTTGACCCAGCAATCCCATTACTGGGTATATACCCAAAGGATTATAAATAATTCTACTATAAAGACACATGCACACATATGTTTATTGTAGCACTATTTACAATAGCAAAGACTTGGAACCAACCCAAATATCCATCAATGATAGACTGGATAAAGAAAATGTGGTACATATACACCATGGAATACTATGCAGCCATAAAAAAGAATGAGTTCATGTCCTTTGCAAGGACATGGATGAAGCTGGAAACCATCATTCTCAGCAAACTAACCCAAGAACAGAAAACCAAACACTGCATGTTCTCACTCATAAGTAGAAGTTAAACAATGAGAACACATGGACACAGGGAGGGGAACATCACACACCAAGGCCTGTCGGGGCTGGGGGGCAAGGGGAGGAAGAACATTAGGACAAATAACTAATGCACGCAAGGCTTAAAAACTAGATGATGGGTTGATAGGTGCAGCAAACCACCATGGCACATGTATACATATGTAACAAACCTGCATGTTCTGCACATGTATCCCAGGGCTTAAAGTAAAATAAATAAATAAATAAAATAAGATGCTAATAAGAAAAAAGTTTTTAATAATGCTAACAGACCAGTTTTGCATAATTATAATGATAGGACACCAGCTATAGGGGATTCTAAAAGTACAAAAAAAAGAGATTGTTTTACTTATTTAAACATCCTAGAATACTCTTTTCCATCAGAGGTCAGTTTGCCTAAAATTAAGAGCTAAAAAGACACGCTGTTGTCATCAGCAACAGAGAGAGACACTGCAACATCTAAATGTGGTAATCGTGATGATCCTATAGGAAGCAGCAACTGTTCTTTCCTGACTCTTTTTTTTTTTTTTGAGACGGAGTCTCGCTCTGTCATCCTGGTTGGAGTGCAGTGGCGAGATCTCCGCTCACTGCAAGCTCCGCCTCCTGGGTTCACGCCATTTCCTGCCTCAGCCTCCTCAGAAGCTGGGACTACAGGTGCCCTCCACCTCGCCCGGCTAATTTTTTTGTATTTTTAATACAGACGGGGTTTCACCGTGTTAGCCGGGATGGTCTTGATCTCCTGACCTCATGATCCGCCTGCCTCGGCCTCCCAAAGTGCTGGAATTACAGGCATGAGCCACCACGCCTGGCCTAAGTTGACAGCATTTCTAACATACTTTATTTTAACAATCAGTCTTTGTGGTATTTTTATAAATTATTGTTCAGCAAAGTGCAGTTTTACATTCACTCTTACCTACTAGCAGAATAGACTTAGAGGCTTCTTGGATGTTACAGACTTTGTGTTTCTTCCCTAACATGTTGACATCTGCAAGAATATGTCAAAAATGACCACCTGGAATGTGAGTCATGGAAGTCAACTGGCAAAAGACAGCTTAGAAAACTGTCACTGGAGCCTTTGGTTGCAAGTCAAGGACTCACAATGTCAGCTGCAGCACTGCCTGCCTAAGCAAAATGAAGAGGTTTGCTGAGAGCCAACTGCCTGACAACGACTCATTCACAGGCTCTCTGTAGTTTGCTAGAAAGAACCTGCTAAAGTAGTAATATTGATCATACTGATCATGACAATGGCAGCTAACATTTATCATGTGCTTACTATGTGCTACCCACTGTTCTAAGGGCTTTATCTTTCAATGCAGGCACTAATATCATCATCCCCATTTTACAGGTGAGGAAACCGAGGCAATGAACGAAGTAATATACCCAAGATCACATTGCCAGTGAATGGGAGAGCTGAGGTTTGAATCTACACAGAACCTGTACTCTTAGCTATCTAACTGCTTTACTTGGAAGTGATGTGAGATTAAAAAAAGAAGAAAAACAAAATATTTTCTTATGCTTTAAAAAGTTCAAAAGTAAGTTAAAAGATTTATGCTGCATTTTAATCTATGATCTTGATTACTCATCAATTGGATTATGTACCCACTTTTTTTTTTTTTTTTTGAGATGGAGTCTCACTCTGTCTCCCAGGCTGGAGTGGAGTACAGTGGCATGATCTCAGCTCACTGCAACCTCCACCTCTCTGGTTCAAGCAATTCTCCCACCTCAGCTTCCCAAGTGGCTGGGATTACAGGCCCACACCACCACGCCCAGCTAATTTTTGTATTTTTAGTAGAGATGGGGTTTTGCCATGTTGGTTAGGCTGGTTTCAAACTCCTGACCTCAGGCGATCCTCCCACCTCAGCCTCCCAAAGTGCTAGGATTCCACTCATAAGCCACTGTGCCTGGCCTGTATTCACTATTTATTTTTATTTTTTGAAATGTTTGTGGGTACCCAGTAAGTGTATACATATATAATTTTAACTTGTGAAAATTTTTGAATATTCACTATTTTATAACTCCATACAAGTATTTTAAACTAATTTTCTGGTTTTTCTAGTCATTAATTTTTTTACCTTAATTCAAATAAAGAATAATTTAAAAGGTGAAGTGTTACAAGTTAAGAGACTCAAGTTCTAGTCTTGGCTTTGCCATGAAATTGCTGTGTGAATTTGGTCAAGGCTTTGGTTTCCTCATGTGTATTAGCATGTTCCTTGCTTTAGCTGCAACAGTCCAGTGTATGTAAAGTGTTGTTCTATGAACTGAAGAGATCCTGCTGAGTTGCAGATGGCTGGGCAGGTTGCCGAGGGGCTGGTTTCTCCATCCCGGCTTTCATGGCTGCATGCTACAGCTCCCCCACACGTCCTGACTACTCACCAGCACGAGATGTCACACAGACATGCTTGAGTTGGCCAGGATCCAGGATGATATTTAGAAAGAAGAGAATAAAAGCTTAAGGATGACCAAGTTCTCTTAAGTAATATTAAACAGAACATACTATTTTCCTTCTAATTTCCTCTCAAGGCAATTCTCATGTTGGCAAAGAAAATGACAAGATGAGTGTCAGTCTGTCATATTTTCTGATGTAATGTATGGACGAGTAGCTCATCACAAAATCAACCATTTTATAGGAACTAGATAAGTTTCAGTGCCAAGCCTTGTTCTCAAGCAGCGGGATGCCTGCTAAGCAGGGTCCATATAAGCTAGAGTTTTGAAATTATAGTGATATTTTTATTTTAAGGCATTCAAGAGCAAAAGCAAATAGTGGAAGGTTCTCATTCATCAAATACAATGACCTTATTGTTTAGAAAAAATAAGATGTGACTATTACCAAAAATGCTATTTTTAGAAGTATAATCACCTTCTTTTCAGTCTGCCATGAAAATTCATGGAGACCGAAAATGATTAATACATTATTTTGTAACTTGCTACCCAAAACAGGGTGGTTTGTTTTCCAAATTTTGTATCCTTTGCATATTTAAAGTTACTTACTGAGAGTTTTCCATGTGTAAGGAATTGAAGGAACAAATTCACAATCTCTGTTACAAGATTTAAAAGAAATTTTTGGAGGCATATGAAAGTCTGCAATTTCATTTGTAAAGTATCCAAGAATTTGTGGCCTTAGTAACAATTAAATGCATTAAAAGCTAAATGCTTATTAAATAGAGTTGAAAATGGATTCGTTAGTTGTCCCTCTAAGAATTTTAACTCCAGCCTCTAACCCTCTCCTCCCCTTTGCAATGCAACTATGCCTTCAAATAATGTTCTTATAAGGAAGCTTTATGGCTTTGGAGGAATAAGCTGATTTCACAGCCAGTTCTGCCACTGCTGTGGAAAACAGAGTACACATGCAAGCCTGCTGAAGTCATACAAACTGCAAGGATTATGGCTGTGGGGGCCTCCACAACTCCTGTCAAACTGCAATTGGAAACAGCTTCTCCAAAAGACAACATGAGAAGTCAGGAATTCTTGTTCACAGCTCCCCAACCTGCTGGGTTTCTAATCAGGCCCGGCATGACCCATTAGAGATCGGACATAGGAAAATCACAATGAAACTAGGGTATCTTCTGTTTTCCAAGCTTCACTCCCCCAGATCCTTTTCAAGCCTGTAATTATTGTCTCTCACCAGTTAATAAGGGAACCGTTTCTCCATGGGGACACGAGCTTCTGGAAGGCTGGACCCAATCACTACAGGCTCAGTCCAGGGCCTTTCTTTCACACCAACTACTGCAGGTGCAAATTGTCTAACTGATCGAGTTCTTATTTAACTTATCTCAGTTACTTCAACTTCATCACTCACTTAGAGTAAGACAACTGTCAGGCCTCTGAGCCTAAGCTAAGCCATCATATCCCCTGTGACCTGCACGTACACATCCAGATAGCCGGTTCCTGCCTTAACTGATGACATTCCACCACAAAAGAAGTGAAAATGGCCGGTTCCTCCCTTAACTGATGACATTATCTTGTGAAATTCCTTCTCCTGGCCCATCCTGGCTCAAAAGCTCCCCTACTGAGCACCTTGTGACCCCCCACTCCTGCCTGCCAGAGAACAACCCCCCTTTTTCCTTTACCTACCCAAATCCTATAAAACGGCCCCACCCCTATCTCCCTTCGCTGACTCTCTTTTCGGACTCAGCCCGCCTGCACCCAGGTGAAATAAACGCCATGTTGCTCACACAGAACCTGGTTGGTGGTCTCTTCACATGGATGCACATGAAAACAACTTTTTCAGAGATCACAGAAAAGCTATTTAGAACTTTAATAAACTAGAACCATTCAATGAAAGTTTTTTTTCTTGGCACCACAACTTTAACGGGAAAAGTTTGCTCTCAAGAAAACAAGGTTATCAGTAATTTAGTTAAAGAAAAAACTTCTCAGGTATTTCTTTTTTAGATTAATCGAGATGTGGGCTAATTTCCCATACCTCTGTCAAGATCTAGAAGCTAAGGGATGGTAGAAAAAAACTCAGAGGTCAATTATGGCAATTTCCATTTCCTTTGCCAACTCTTCAATGATGTTTGAGGCACATTTACTAAAGTTGGAAAACTAATTAATCAAAGAGTTGATTAAAAAACGAGCTTATCAGACTAACTGCCAGCATCCTTGGTAAATACAAGTCCACTCAATATGACAATATAGTGCTGTATATATTATACATGGATAGTAACACCTAAATGTGAGCCAGCTATAACTTTCAGCTTGAAAGATCCTTAATGAAAACTCCCTTATGTAAACCAAAAATAAAATTCTAAGTCCCCCAACTGCCTGATGGACCCCCTCTCAGCCAAGGACATTCCAGTGTAAACCTGAAAACCTAGTTCAGGCGATGATGGGAAGTGAGAGTCAGACACACCTCATTATACACCCTCCTTCCTTTGGAATCCAGGCACAGCTGACCATCAGTAACATTAAAACAGAGATCTTAAGACTGACTTTTGTAGCAATAAGACACCAAGTTCCAGCCTGACTCTAGTATAGCATCACATGATAGACAGCAGCCCTTGAAAGAAATTGAAATATTTTACTTCAAAATATATTCCTTTGATATAGTTTGAAATGGCCTACCAAACTGTCTCTTGTGGAGCAAACCTGCATTTTGCGGAGAATCGCCTTTCCTTTCTGGATCTTTCCTCTGATCCAGGAGAGAATGAATTAACAGTCTGGCACCTTTTAAGGTCTGATAACAGCACTGAAGTCAGCTACCTGGAGTCTTCATCTGCATAATAAAACCTTGGTCTCCACAATCCCTTATCTTAATACAGACATTCCTTTCTATTGATTTCAGCTCTTATCTAATGAGTAATCTAATAACTCTCTCAACCAATTGCCAATCAGAAAAATCTCTGAATCTACCTATGACCTGGAAGCCCCCACTTCCAGTTGTCTTGCCTTTCCAGACCAAAGCAATGTACATCTGACATGTATTGATTGATGACTTATATCTCCCTAAAATGTCTAAAACCAAGTTGTAATCCGACCACCTTGGGCACATGTTCTCAGGATCTCCTGGGGCTGTGTCATGGGCCACTGGTCATTCATATTTGGTTCAGGATAAATCTGTTCAAATACTTTAAAGAATTTGACTCTTTTCATCAACACTTAGTAGTAGGGTATGATTTTAAGACAAAGCAGAAATGCGATCTTTTTCACTTGCTTTAAAGGCTCAACTCAAACTCCATCACTCAGTGAAACATTTCCTGGTCCCTTGAGTTAATTTCTCTTTTATCTTTTCTTCTATAGCAAGTTTCTGGGGCCCTGTATGTACCACAGGGCATTCTGTATGCTATAGTTAGTTGCCAGTAGATGAACATTCCCCTACTAGATGGTGGGCTATTCCCTAAAGTCAGGGATTATCTTATTCATCTCTGTTGCCTTTCCCTCATTGTGTTCTGGAATTAAAGCATAGAACCTAATTCAAAACAACACAAACAAAAAACCTTCAATAGTCTAAAAGGTCGAATCAATAATTAATTCGTTATTATTTAGAGAAGATGTTTTCAGAAACAAAGTATAGTAAAATGATGGACAGTATTTCAGAGACTAGTGGGGAGCAAGCTCAGGGGGAGAGCATTATGTGCAATTTGGATATTCAGTAAAAATAAACATAAGGCTCTGAAGTATTATTCAATTATCATCATAAAGGTTGTCCAAAACTAGAGCATTTTGACTCATTAGGGGATTCTTTAAAAGCAGCAATCGAGAACAACTAGAGGCATCTGGTACATGCCTCCTCCACAGAGGAACCAAATAGCAAGTAGATAATCACACTTTGAACAGATCCTCTAAGAGAAGAGCAGAATTCAACAGAGAAGTGACAGGAAACACTTAAGGCAAAAAAAGGAAAGGGAAGCCAAGACCGTCTGCTCTGCTAAGAACCTGGAGATACTCCCCAGTGTGGGAAAAGGGTAAGTAAGAGATTTCAGTAGTCCACATTCCCATCATGGACTCCTGCAACCCTAGCCACAGGAGAGGCCCTCAACTCTCATGGGCCATAAGACTAACATAGAGAGCTGCCTAGAGTTGACACAAAAGCATCGCTCCATAGAAGGAGCTCATACGAGGTCCCACATACCCCCTGAGTCCTAAGCAGCTACAGAACAGTGCCATTTTGAGAGCCTAGCCTCTGCCAAACTGCAGCCTGTGCTGAAGCACAACAGTCCCTGCATCTACACATTCCTGGAGCCCCACTGACATTCTCCATGTGGGGGCACTGCTGTGGCTGACTGTTGCTACCAGGGCTGAAGCAGTAACCATTGACAGTGGCCCTGATATCCCCAGTAGTGTGCCATCACACATTTTTATGTGTCCCGCTGCTGTATGCCACTACCAGGGCCAAAGTGCAAGCCACTGGCAGTGACCCCACTGCCTTAGTCGTAGAGTCACCATGCATTTACAAGTGTCCTGAGGACAGGTTACCATATCCACAGCTGCTACCTGGGGATGAAGCATGTGCTCCCTAGCCAACCACCTGCAGGTGCTGCCACTGAAAGCAACCCCACTCTTCCCAGCAGCAGGGCACCCTGCCCCTACCTACCACAACCAGCACATGCATGCACCACAGGGGGGCCTGAGGATAGGTCTGTCTCACTCACCTGGTTCCACACTCCCTCCCCCTACTGCCCAAGTATACCATTGGAAGGCCCAGAAATTAACTGGCTGTGTTCACAATGATTGGTATCTAAGCACTCCTCCCAGGTTGTGCCCACCTAACCTGCTGCTATCACCAGAGCTAGTACTCACCTGCAAATGCAACCTGCAGGCCTGGGGACTGGCCGTCCTAGCCCATTGCAGCCACTGCCAACACCAATGCAGCCCACTTGGGAGCCAGAGGATTGTTAAGTGACTGCTACTGCCATTGCCCATGCCACAGCTTCTGCCTAGGGGCCCAAAGGCCAACCTACCTCCTGCCCCATCACTGCCACTGTTGGCACCTGGGAAAGTTATCTGAAGGCCTAAGAATCAGCCCGCCTGGAGCTGCTAACACTAGTGCCCAAGGACAGGACCATTTGGCCCACTGCTGCCACTGCTGGGGCCCAAGGACTAGCCCACTTGCCATTCCCATCCCCAGCAAAACTTCACCACAGTCTCCAATAACTGCACCCTAAGCCAATGAAAAATTCACAGACACCACTGAGGTTGTTTATAGCCAAAAAAAATCACATAATGACTACAATATTGCATGCACCCAGAATCAGAACCAAAGTGCCCTACCAACAACCACTGTAAGTACATCTTCAGGAAAATATCCTCCTCTATGAAAGCAAATTCAAAAAAATGTAAGAAGCAACTATTATACCAGATGTGTAGATATCAATTTAAGGACACAGAAACATAAAATAGCAAGGAAATATAATACCTTCAGAAAAACACAATAATTCTCCAACAACAGGTTCCAATAAAAACAAACTTAAGATATCCCAGAAAAAGAACTCAATATAATTACATTAAAGAACCTCAGTGCGATATAAGAGAACACAGATAAACAATACAAGGAAATCAGAAAAACAATTCATAATGTGAATGAGAGGTTTACCAAAGAGATAGACATCATAAAAAAAAGAACCAAACAGAAATTCTGGAAGTAAAGAATTCATTGAATGAAATACAAAATACTTTCAAATGCTTTAAAAATAGACTAGATCGGCCAGGCGTGGTGGCTCACTCCTGTAATCCCAGCACTTTGGGAGGCCGAGGTGGGTGGATCAAGAGGTCAGGAGACCGAAACCATTCTGGCCAACATGGTAAAACCCCATCTTTACTAAAATACAAAAAATTAGCTGGGCATGGTGGCATGTACCTGTAGTCCCAGCTACTCAGGAGGTTGAGGCAGGGGAATCGCTTGAACTTGGCAGGCGGAAGTCGCAGTGAGCCAAGATCATGCCACTACACTCCAGCCTGGCAACACAGTAAGACTCTGTCTCAAAAAAAAAAAAAAAAAAAAATAGACTAGATCAAGCAGAAGAAAGAATTTCAGAACTTGAAGACAGGTCTTTTGAAATAACTTCATTAGATAAAAATAAAGAAAAAAATGAAAAAAGAATGAACATAGCCTACCTGACATATGGGACACTGTAAGGGAAACAACTTATTTAACTTTTGGTGTTCCAGAGGTGAAAATAAAATAAAAAAAAAGAAACCTATTTAACAAAATAACAGCTGAAGTGTTCCCAAGTTTGCAAGAGATTTAGACATCCAGATACAAGAAGTTCAGAGATTCACAAATAGACATGATTCTTAAGGGTCTTCACTGCATATTATAGTCAAACTGTTAGAAGTCAAAAACAAAGATAGCATTCTAAGAACAGCAACAGAAATGTGTCTAGTCACCTGTAAGGGAACCACCATCAGACTAAAAACAGAAACCTTACAGGCCAGGAGAAAATGGGATGACATGGTCACAGTCCTGAAAGGGGGGGTGGGGGGAAACCTGTCAGCCAAGAATTCTATACTCAGAAAACTTATCTTTTATAAATGTAGGAGAAATAAAGTATTTTCCAGATATGCAAAAACTAAGGGAATTCATCACAACTACACTGGCCCTACAAGAAATGCTTCAGTCAGTTCTACAGCCAGAAGTGAAAAAATCATATCTACCAGCATGAAAACAGAAAAGTACAAAACATCCTGGTAGAACAAACACATAAATGAAGAAGAGAAAGGACTCAAATGTTACCACTGCAGAAAACCACCAAACCACAATGATAAACAATAAGAGAGAAAGAAAGAAACAAAGGATATACAGAACTAGAAATTAATTAATTAAATCACAGAAATAACCTCTCACATATTAATACTAACCTTGAATGTAAACAGATGATTAAACTTTCCACTTAAAAGATATAGACTGGCCGAATGGATTTAAAAATGACTCACTATATGCTGCCTACAAGAAGCTCATTTCACCTGTAAAAACACACATAGACTAGGCCAGGCATGGTGGCTCATGCCTGTAATCCCAGCACTTTGGGAGGCCAAGGTGGGAAGATCACAAGGTCAGGAGATTGAGACCATCCTGGCTAACATGGTGAAACCGTGTCTCTACTAAAAATACAAAAACAAAATTAGCCGGGTGTGGTGGTGGGCACCTGTAGTTCCAGCTACTAGGAAGGCTGAGGTGGGAGAATGGCGTGAATCTGGGAGGCGGAGCTTGCAGTGAGCCAAGATCGTGCCACTGCACTCTAGCCTGGGTGACAGAGCAAGACTCTGTCTCAAAAAAACAAAAAACAAAACAAACAAAAAACCAAAACAAAACAAAATATATAGATTAAAAGTAAAGGAATGTAAAAAGATAATCCTGCAAATGGAAACCAAAAGCAAGCAGAAACACCTATACTTATATCAGATAAAACAGACTTTAATTCAAAAAAACAGTAAAAATAGACAAAAAAGGCCATTATATAATGATAAAGAGATCAACTCAGCAAGAAATACAATTATAAATATATGTGTAGCCAACAATAGAGCACTCAGATATATAAAGCAAATATTACTAAAGAGAGAGATGAAGTCCAATACAATAATAGTTGGAGACTTCAACACCCTACTATCACCATTAGATGGATCATCTGGACAGAATATTTATAAAGAAACATTGGATTTAAACTGCACTTTATGCCAAATGGACCTAACAGACTTTTAAAGAACATTTCATCCAATGGCTACAGAATGAACATTCTTCTCATCAGCACATGGGACATTCTCCAGGACATACCATATGTTAGGACACAAAACATGTCTCAACAAATTTTAAAAAACTGAAATTATATGTAGTATCTTTTTAGACCACAATGGATTAGAACTATAAATCAATAATAAGAGAAACTTTGAAAACTGTATGAATACATGGAAATTAAACAACATGCTCCCAAATGACCACTAGGTCAAGAAAGAAATTAAGAGGGAAATCAAAACATTTCTTGAAACAAGTGAAAATCAAAACACAACATATCAAAACCTATGAGATACAACAAAAGCAGTGCTAAGAGGGAAGTTTATAGCAATAAACTTCTACATCAAAAAAGTAGAAAGATGTCATATAAAAAATCTAGTGATGCACTTCAATGAACTAGGAAAGCAAGAACAAACCGAATGCAAAATTAGTAGACAGAAAGAAATAATAAAGATCAGAGCAAATCTAAATGAAAGAGACTGAAAATAATTACAAAGAATCAACAAAATTAGAAGTTAGTTTTTTGAAACGATAAACAAAATAGATTGCTAGCTAGACTGACCAAGAAAAAAGGAGAAAAGACCAAAATAAAATCAGAAACAAAAAAGACACATTACAATTGATACCACAGAAATACAAAAGATTATCAGAAACTATAGTGAATAACTATACACTAACAAACTGGAAAACCTAGAGGAAATGGTTAAATTCATAAACACATACAACATCCCAAGACTGATTGAGGAAGAAACAGAAAACCTGAACAGACCAATAAAAAGTAAAGAGATTGGCCGGGCGCGGTGGCTCACGCTTGTAATCCCAGCACTTTGGGAGGCCGAGGTGGGCGGATCACGAGGTCAGGATATCGAGACCACAGTGAAACCCCGTCTCTACTAAAAATACAAAAAATTAGCCGGGTGTGGTTGCGGGCACCTGTAGTCCCAGCTACTCGGAGAGGCTGAGGCAGGGGAATGGCATGAACTCGGGAGGCGGAGTTTGCAGTGAGCCGAGATCGTGCCACTGCACTCCAGCCTGGGTGACAGAACGAGACTCTGTCTCAAAAAAAAAAAAAAAAAAAAAAGTAAAGAGATTGGATCAGTAATAAAAAGTCTTTCAACAAAGAAAAGTCCAGGTCCAGATAGCTGTATTGCTAAATTCCACCAAATTTACAGAGAAGAATTTACAGCAATTTTCCTTAAACTATTCAAAAAAAAATTAAGTGGAGGGAATTCTCCCTAACTCATTCTACAAGGCCAGCATTACCTTGATATCAAAACCAGACAAGGATCCAACAACAAAAAAGTACTACAGGTCAATATCCCTGATTAACATAGATGCAAAGATTCTCAACAAAATACTAGCAAGCCAAATCCAACATTACATCAAAAAGATAGCATACCATGGCCAAGTGGGATTCAACCCAGGGATGCAAGGTTGGTTCAATATAAACAAATCAATAAATGTGATACATTACATTGACAGAATGTAGAATAAAATCTGTATGATTGTCTCAATAGATGCAGAAAAAGCATTTAATAAAATTCAGCATCCTTTTATGATAAAAACTCTCAACAAACTAGTCATAGAGGGAACATACCTGAACATAATGAAGGGCATATATAACAAATTCATAGCTAACATCATACTAAATGGTGAAAGGCTGAAAGCCTTTCCTTTAAAAACTAGAACAAGACAAAGATGCTCACTTTACTACTCCTATTTGACGTAGTACTGGACATTAAAGTCAGAGCAATCAGGCAAGAGACAAATAAAAGGCATCCAAATTAGAAAAGAGGATGTCAAATTGTCCCTCTTTGCAGATGGCACGATCTTATATCCAGAAAAACCTAAAGACTTCACCAAAAAAGCCTTAGATCTGATAAATAAATTCAGTAAAGTTACAGGATACAAATTCAACATAAAAAATAGTGTGTCTATATATGAACAACACACTAGCTGAAAAAGAATTCAATAAGGGAATCCCATTTACAATAACTACAAAAATACCTAGGAATAAATTTAACCAAGGAGGTAAAAGACCTCTACAAGGAAAACTACAAAACACTGATTTTTAAAAAATTGAAGAGGACATAAACAAATGGAAAGACAGCCCATGCTCATGGATTAGAAAAGTTAATATCATTAAAATGACCAGACTGCTCAAAGCTATCTACAGATTCAATTCAATCTCTACCAAGATAGCAATGTTGGCCAGGCATAGTGCCTCGCACCTGTAATTCCAGTACTTTGGGAGGCCGAGGCAAGAGAATCACTTGACCCCAAGAGTTTGAGACCATCCTGGAAAACAGAGACCCCATCTCTACAAAAAATTTTAAAAATTAGCGAAGTGTGGTGGCATGTGCCTGTAGTCCCAGCTACTTGAGTGGCTGAAGTGGGAGGATTGTTTGAGCCTGGGAGATTGAGGCAGCAGTGAGTCATAATCATGCCCCTGCACTCTAGCCTTGAAGACAGAGCAAGGCATTGTCAAAAAAAAATAAATAAATAAAGATACCAATGCCATTTTTCACAGAAATAAAAAAATACATACATTGGGGGAAAGTACACCCTCTTCAATAAATGGTGTGGAGAAAATTGGATATCCACATGCAGAGGATTGAAACTAGATCTCTGTCTCTCATCATATACAAAAATCAACTCAACATAGATTACAGACTTAAAGACCCCAAAATATAAAACTACTTGAAGAATATATAAGGGAAGTACTTCAAGGAAATACTTCAGGACATTGGTCTAGGCAAAGATTCAATGGCTAAGACCTCAAAAGCACAGGCAACAAAAACCGGAATAGACACATGGGACTATATTAAACTAAGAAGCTTCTGTGCAGCAAAGGAAACAATCAACATAATGAAGAGACAAGCTGTTGAATGGGAGAAAATATTTGCAAATTATTCATCTGATAATGGACTAATATCCAGAATATACAGGGAACTCAAACAGCTTAACAGTAAAACAACAACAAATAATAATAATAATGATAATTCCATTAAAAAGGGGCAAAGGACATGAATAAATATTTCTGAAGAAAAAACATACAGTGGCTGACAGACACGTGAAAAAATGCTCAACATCACTAATCATCAAGGAAATATGCAAGTCAAAACCACAATGAGATATCATCTCACCCCAGTTAAAACTGTTATTATTAAAAAGGCAAAAAGTGATTGACACACTGGTGAGAATGTAAAGAAGAGGGAACTCTTATACACTGTTTGTGGAATGTAAATTAGTACAATCTCTATGGAAAACGGAACGCAGATTTCTCAAAAACTAAATGTAGAACTACCATATGACCCAGCAATCTCACTACTGGATATTTATCCAAAAGAAAAAAAAAATATATCAAAGAGTAGAATGATAGACACCAGGTTGGGAAGGGTGTGTTGGTGGGGTTGGGGGAAGATGAAGAAAGGCTGGGTAATAGGTAAAAACTTACAGTTAGATAAAAGGAATAAATTCCAATGTTCAGCAGCAGGTGACTGTAGTTGACAACAATACACTGTATATTTCAAAATAGCTGGAAGAGAGGACTTGAAATGTTCCTAACACTTAGAGATGATAAATAATCAAGATGATGGATACCCCAAATGTCCTGAATACACATTCTATGCATGTACAAAATATCACATAAATATGCACAAATATTACATATCAATAAACAAAAGTGTAAAAATTTTCTTCAAGCATAAAAACAAGCAGCAATTTTTAGAATTTTTGAATTTTTGACATTTTAATGTCAAAAATACCATATCTTCTAATAAAAGCAATTTCTTAAAAGCACCTTAAAGACCTACTTATGAAAAATCTAGCTCTATTTTACCAAAATTTTAATCAAAAATAATAAAATCAAGAAAAAAAGAATTCTAGTTAAAACTATGAATTAACTTGAACATTCAACAGTCTGGGCCTCACCATTAACTTGGCAATGACATTAAGAGCAATAATATTTGGACAGCCCTTACCTTCATGAATATACATCTGTTGAGCATCTTCAAGATGTAATAACCCCAGTAAAGGTGAAGGACCTGCAAGATCATGAGCTGTAGGTTGAGGAAGATGTATGAAAAGAAAGGCTCGAGGTGATACATAGGCAAGATCAGCGTGCAATATAAAATCCTGAAACACCAGATGAGAGAATTTCATTACAACCAAAGCACTTATGAATTTTCAATAATAAAACAAATAGTTTTTCTCCTAAGCCATACATTTATTTCGTTTCTAATAAAGCCCAGGAAATTATCAAAAGAAAAGATAAAATAATATTATCTTAAATATCATTACTGGCAAACAACAAAAAAAGTACAATCTGTCTTCCTGAAGAAAAGTTAAAGAAACAGCATTTTTATTACCCAGTGTTTAAACTAGAATGTTTCTGTACCTTGGTTTCCTCTTTTCAAACAAAAGCATACACTAACCATTTTTACCTTCTGGTGGTGGGGCTAGAGGATTTTGAAGAACAAATAAGATACTGCATGTTTACATGAGGTTACTATTACCTTAAAACACAATCTCATTTATTTGGCATCAAAGGTGAATAGAGAATTCTACAAAAGTACATTTTCCAAATAAAAGAAGCTTTAACAAAGCAAAAATTCCATGAGTACTTAACACTTCTGCTTCCTAAAGTAAATTGCGTGCTTTATTAGTTTCATAAACAGGCTCCTGGACACAATTTGAACTGCTCCTGAGGACCTAAGATGCAGTGTCTTCAGATATTATTGCCATATGGGCCAGGCATGGTGGCTCATGCCTGTAATACCAGCACTTTGGTAGGCCAAGGTGGACAGATCACCTGAGGTCAGGAGTTTGAGACCAGCCTGGCCAACATGGCAAAACCCCATTTGTACTAAAAATACAAAAATTAGCTGGGTGTGGTGGCATGCACCTGTAATCCCAGCTACTAGGGAGGCTGAAGCAAAAGAATTGCTTGAACCTGAGAGGCAGAGGTTGCAGTGAGCTGAGATTGTGCCACTGCACTCCAGCCTGGGTGACAGAGCAAGATTCCGTGAAAAAAAAAAAAAAAAAGATATTATTGTCATATGAAGGGCTATTTGTTTATTTCTCAAACTTATTTAGTACTATGAATTTAGAGTCTTTCAATAGGTTTGTTTGTAAGTATATTAGTTATATAAATAATTTTTTTCATATAACATTGGGGAAACAAGAAAAGAAAATTGTCCGTAACACCATCACCTTAAACAAACAATATTGTAATTTTCATGCATTCTCTTCCAGTATTTTCCTATACAATTTTTTTATTAACATGCAGTAAAATTTACTGTTTTTTGGTGTATTGTTCAATGAATTTAATATGTCTATAGGTTTGTTTAAACACCACTACAATTAGAATACAGAACAGCCTATCTTGCCAAAAAAATTCCATGATGCTATCCCTTTATTGCCACACCCTCCTCCACACGTAAACTTGGCAAACACTTTGCTCTGTATCCTTTGGTCTGTCTTTCAAGGACATAAATGGAATCATACGTTGTGTGAGCTTTTAAGGCCACCTTCTTTCACACAGCATAATGCTTTTAAGATTCATTTGGTTGTCATCGTTATCAATAGCATGCTCCTTCTTATTATTGAGTGGCACTCCACTTTATGGCTGCATCACAGTTTGTTTTTTTACCTACTGAGGAACATTTGGGTTGTTTCCAGCTTTTGACATTTATGAATAGAACTGCTATAAATATTCATGTAGATATTTATATGTGAACGGAAGTTTTGATTTTTCAAGGGTAAGTATATAGGGGTAGAATTGTGTGCCATCTGGTAAATATATGCTTAACTTTATAAAAAACTGAAAAACGATTTTCCAGAGTGGTTGCTTTACATTCCCACCAGCAAAGCATGAGAATGTCAGTTGTTCTGTACCTTCGTTTGTACTTCATATTGTTCTATATTTTTGCCACTGAAGTAAACATAGCATTTGTGAGATTTTATGTTCAATTACATTTAGCTTTAAATCAAAGACATTTTATGCTATTTAGACAACTTGATGTATATAGTCTTTCATAAACTGAAATTATTTCTATGAAACTATATATTTCTAAATGTGAGATTACTGTTTTAAGGTGTACATTAAAGATACTAAAATTCAAGGTTGTATATTAAAAGTTACTAAAATATTGCCAAATTATTTTCCTAAATTGTCACTATTTATAAGGCCACCAGCAATTTATGAAAGAAGTTTCACTGAACTCAGAACCAGTATGAAATAGTTTCAAAATTTGTTAATTTAAAAGATAAAATACTTTCAGTTTACACTATTTGCAAGGCCTTAACATTTCCCCTATGTCTGCTTAGTAGCTCTATTTCTTCTTTTGTAAGTTATCAGTTCAAGTTCTTTGTTTGAAAAACAGGGGCCAGGTGCAGTGGCTCATGCCTGTAATCCCAGCACTTTGGGAGGCCGAGGCAGGTGGATCACCTGAGGTCAGGAGTTCAAGACCAGCCTGACCAACATGGTGAAACCCCATATCTACTAAAAAATATAAAGATTAGCCAGGTGTGGTGGCAGGTATCTGTGATCCCAGCTACTTGGGATGCTGAGGCAAGAGAATTGCTTGAACCCGGGAGGCAGAGTGTGCAGTGAGCTGACATTGTGCCACTGCACTCTAGCCTGGGCGACAGCAAGACTCCATCTCAAAAAAAAAAAAAAAATGTAATAACTTGATTGCTTTTAAAAACTTAGGAATTACAGAAAAATATATAGAGGTTAAGGAATGAAAAATCACCTGAAGTCTCACAACTTACAGGTAACCCAGAATATTTTGTTAAACATGATTTAGGATATCTCTCTTAAAATTATATTCTTTAAAGTGCTTTTATTTTGCCCCTCCTATCACCACATACTTTTATGTAATGAGGTGATCACTACCTATGTGTGATTTTTGTACCCTGCTTTTTTCATGCAATAACATGTTACAGAGAGCTTTCCACATCAATAAACAAAGCTATATATCAAGAGTTAGCAAACTTGTTTGTAAAGGAACAGATAATAAATATTTCAGGCCTCTGGACCATTTGGTCTCTGTTGCAACTACTCAATTCAGCCATTACAGTACAAAAGCAACCATGACAGCTAACATTACATAAACTAATTCATGTATAGAAAGTACATACATTAGTGTGTGTGTCTGTATTCCAATAAAACTTTATCAACAAAACCAGGCAATAGGCTGAATTTGGCCTTTGAGCCATAGCCTGCCAACCCCTACTAGGTATCACCATATATAATGGCTTCACAGAAATCCATTTTATAGATATATCATAATTTAACTAATCCCTTATTAATAGACATTTAAATTCTTCCCAAATGTTCATTATATTAGAAAGAATGCTGTGAGAATTACTTGTAAAAACATTTTTTTTTTTTTTTGAGACATGGTCTCGCTCTGTCTCCCAGGCAGGAGTGCAGAGGCATGATCACAGCTTACTATAGCCTCTACCTCCCAGGCTCAAGCAATCCTCCAACCTCAGCCACCTGAGTAGCTGGGACTCCTGGTATGCGGCACAACACCTGGCCAATTTTTGTATTTTGTTTTTGTAGAGGCGGGGTTTTGCCTTGTTGCCCAGGCTGATCTCAAACTTCTAGGCTTAAGGGAGTTAAGCCTTCCAAAGTTCTGGGATTATAGGCATGAACCACATGTGGTTCTATAAAAACATTTTGATGTAATTGTTTGATTATCCACTTAGAATAGTTAAAATCCTGAATCAAAGAGTAGACTCATGTTACAATTTGGAATATAATGTTACATTGCTTTTCAGAAAGACTATACCAATTTATATTTTTGCACCCAATATATAAGAGTATCTGCTTCCTCAGATATTGACCAATATTGTATTTTATCAGTCTCCACCTAAAATAACAGAGTACTGTTTATATTCATATTTTTATTTAATGTATAGTGACTATATATATTTATACATCTATTTATATCTTTTATTGGTTATTTTACTTGGCTACTTTTATTTATTCTTTATGAACTGCTTTTGTGGCATCTGTCCATTTTTCTATTGGAGCATTTATTTTTCCTGTTGATTCTTAAATGCTCTTTATATATGAAAGATATCAACACTTTTTAAATTATGTTAATTAGCTTTATACAGTCCAGTACTTTCTTTCAATACTGATTTTTTTGGCAAAGTAATTTAAAAAATTTTTAAATCAAATCTGTCAATTGCTTATTTTATACTTTGCATACATGTTATGTTTTAAAGGTCCTTTTTCAGCCCCATCAATATAAAACATATTTTCCCATATTTTCTTAAAGTTCTGGCTTTACTACTTATATACCATGTCACTTATTTGTGCATTTCCTCATCTGTAAAATGCAAGCAGAGAGTACCTACCTTATTTATTCCATAAACCATTACTGAGCACCTACTAAAGTGCTACCTGACACTTGGTAGTAGCCAGGAATATAGCAATGAATGAGAGGGACCAAAACCCCTAAACTAGTAGGGTTTACCTTCTGGTACCCACATTTATTTATAGGCTTATTAGAGGAAATGATACATGTAGAAACCTATTCGCCATTCTGGTTTGCTGGATCCTGCAATTTTGTGCCTTATTCTGTACTCTCTCTACCTAGAATGTACTTTCTCTTTTCAACTGAACCCCTTTCCATCCATTAAAGCATGGGTCTCTCCACAACAAAAGTTTCCATGTAATTCTGGTCACCCCTGAATTTATTCCTTTCCTCCTAGCTCTCCCCTCCTCACTAGCAGGCAAGCTTTCCAAAGGCAGTGGCCAGGACACCTTCACCTCTGGGTCCTTTCCTTATCTGGCTCAGGGACTTGCTCCTTACTAGGTCCCCTATTGGGAATTTGTCAGTGTTAATATTGACAAAGGGACCTACTCAAAAATACCTTCTTTACACAGTCTATCAGAGAATGTGAATAATTAGCTAAACATATAATTGCCCATTGTGATCCATGTAAAGAAAGAAAGAAAATAACAGGGCATGTGGCAGGGTTCTACATGTACAAAGGCTGTCAAGTGGGAAGCATCATGAAAAATTCAAGGAGCTAAAAGAAGACCAGTGTGGCTTAAGGGAGAGGAGTGGCAGTGAAGGGTGGTGTAAGATGAGGTGGGTGAGGTGAGGAAGCCATCTCAGGTAGGCCTTGCAAGTCAGGGTGGAGGTGTGGCCTTCATTGTGAGAGCAACAGGAAGCTTGGCTGGTTTTAGAAAGAGGAGTGACACATGTGGAACAGAATCATCAGAGCTGGGTTCCAGGCTCAACGCCACTAATTTCCTGGCTCGAAACCTGCATAAGTCACTGAGCCTTAGTTCCTTAGTCACTGGGTAGAACTAACTGCCCCTCCACCACCTCCTTTGACTAGAGGCGCCTAGGAGACACACAGCCAGTTTTACAAACTGTATAGCCCTCAGAATGAAAGAAGCTGCCATTAAGATGCAAATGTCTTCTAAGAGAGCTGAGCCTCTGGGCAGAGAGGAGAGGCCAGTGGAACTGGCGCTGGAGTCTTCAAGATTTCAATCAGGGCTCCCAGGATCTTAGCAAGTTCCATAATCTCTCTGGGCTTCAGTTTCTTTTGTAAAATGAGAACACCACCTGGGTGGTTATGAGGATTCAAAGAATGGACAAATGGAAAGTGCCTATTACATAGTAAGTACTCAAAAATGAAAGTTACAACTATTACTCTTACTACCACTATGGCGACTACTACTTTCCCACAACTAGTCCTCTCCTACTGCAGAGAACTTACAGCAGTAACACAGTTAGAGCAATAACCCCCAAGAGAGTGCTCCTGAAATGGCTGGATTTCCTGCCAAGGGGAAGAGGAGGAGTCCACTTTGGAGAGGGTAAGCAGGCTCCGAGGAATGGGGACTCTGCTGCCTGAACATTCTCTGCAAGAGGACAGAGGGGACTGGAGGCCAAAGAAGTGGAAGAGGAGTCAGAGGGGAGTAGCCATTGTGGCACGGGTAACAACCAGCTATGATGCCACAGTTAAAATTTCAAGACTTCAATAAAGGATGGTCTAGTCTCTCAAGTTTCCTCTCCTTCTATGCTAAAAGAAGACTGGGAAAAAGAAAAAAAATTCCATCTGCCCTTCCCAGCTCTCTTCCTAACACACGTGCATACATGTGTGCAGGCACACGCATAGAACATACAACACTTGCACATTATCGGTAGTCGCCACCTTACAGCGACTGAATGGAATTTTCCTTTTCATGAAGAATGCCAAAAGACTGCTGTAGTCCTAAATTCTTAGAACCACTTTCTCCCTGTCCACTGGATTTAATCTTTCCAAATGGATAAGCTACTACCGTGCCCTTGGATTGCAAAGCTCAGCTTTTTCTGTTTTCAGTTTTGTTTCCAATTTTAGCTTTTCCAATCACTGGAGTTGGCATGGTTTGAATAAATTGCAGTGTTGGTATAAATATTAGCTGGTTTTGCTGGACTAGCTAAGGCAACCACCAAAAAGTTGTATTTGTCTAATGAAAATTGCAAGGTAAGGGTCTTATTTTCTTGCTAATTGTGGGTATGAGCATTAAGCCCTTTTAGGATAGCAAATACTTGTTCTACAGGTGAACAATTGTCTACCTCAGTGATCTCTTAAGTTTCTAAATGACTGGGTAGTTGAAGAAAACTTAATAAATATTTAGTGAAGGCAAATGGTATGCTCTTAACCATCTAGTTTCAAATGTAATTTGAAGCCTATCTGTTCTGTGTTTCAAATATCCTGTTTCTAGTCTTGATTCTTCCATAACCAGCTATGTGATCCTGGAAGTACCTTAACTCTTGATCTGAAAAATCAATATGGTGTCTAAATGTTTCAACAATGTCAGCGACATGAAAGACAAGGAAGAGGTAAGGAACTGTTCCAGATGAATGACAGCTAAATGCAATATGTGATCTGGAGCTGGATCCCCACACAGTGAGAGGGAAAAGCAATAAAAGACATGATTGGATTGATCAACAAAATTGGAACATGGAAGGTAGATTGCTACATTTCCTGCAATTGATAACTGTATTGTGATTATGTAAGAAAATAAATGTCCTTCTTCTTAGGAAATACACACTGAAGTATTCAGGGCACAACGAATTATTTAATTGATGTTTACAACTTGTAAATGGTTCAGAAACAAATATGTATATTCATACATACGTGTGGTGGGGAAGTAGAGAGAGAAGGAATGACAAAGTAAATGGGGCAAAATGCTAACCAGTAAACAGTATATCTAGGGGTTCTCTGTAGTATACTAGAAATTTCTTTGTAAGCTTAAAATTATTTCTAAAATTGGGAGGCTGAGGCAGGTGGACCACAAGGTCAAGAGATCGAGACCATCCTGGCCAACATGGTGAAACCCTGTTTCTACTAAAAATATAAAAATTAGCTGGGTGTGGTGGCGTGCACCTGTAGTCCCAGCAACTCGGGAGGCTGAGGCAGGAGAATCGCTTGAACCCAGGAGGCAGAGGTTGCAGTGAGCTAAGATCACGCCACTGTACTCCGGCCTGGCAACAGAGCGAGACTCTGTCTCGGAAAAAAAAAAAAAAAAAATTCTAAATAAATGAATTCACAAATAAAAGGATTGGACTAGATTATAAATAAGGTTCCTTATTCTAGGATTCTATGGTCTAGAGAGGGGTGATTATTGTAGCTGTTCTTCACGAACTCAAAAATAGCATAAAGAAGGTATCAAGCGTATGGGCAGGATGGGAGAGCTCTCCTGAGGGCCCCTGTGGAGCGAGACAGTGACATATGTGGTAGAACAGGAACAGGTAGTCTCCTTCATCGGGGTGCAACTGGAAAGTCTAGTTCTGAGATACATATCTGCAGTGGTGGCTCAAGGGAGTGGCCCAGCTTCAACAGAGTCTTTCTTGCCTTGTACCTTCCTTTTCTTTGCTGGCTGCGCAAACGGCACTAAGCTGACCATGGTGCCATCAGAACCGATGCTCTGCCCTCTGGTTCTCATTTAGGACCAAGGCTTCAGGCCTTCAGAGGAAAAGAAGGGTCCATCATTCCCTCATCCCGGGTCCCCACTGATGAACATCAGCTAAGAGCACTGTTGGGTGCTTTCAGCTTTGTCTTTCTCTGTTTTTTAAAACTCTCCTTTCTCTATTAGCCATTCCAAGTATTTACATGGTCTCATTGTCGATAATATTCCCTTTCACATGTGGACTTCCCAGGGTACCATTTTGCTACACTTGTAATAGCTGGATCATCAAACGCTGAAATCTGAAGTCCAGTGAACCAGTGGTGAGGGAGACACCTTACAAGCATATGCACTTGGAAGTGAGGGAGCTAGGTATCTCAGTATTATTTGCAGTTGAAAATGTTTTGTATTTTTCTTTTTGAGACATCTGAGAAACACAGGTCAATGTGAATAGTCTTCAAACATGTGAAACAGGGGTAGACACAAAGATCTCTCTGCTGCCATGATGCACTCCTGAAAGGCATAAGCTGGATCCCACTCCTCTTGTACTGTTTGTAACACCCAGCTGGGATGAGTTCAAGAAATGAAGCAACAAGCCACCCTGCTCCCTGTAAATTCAGCTGTGACAGACGCTGAACTCGCAGGTTGCAAAACCAGCAAAGCAGGGCACGCACACCTTGCCTTCAGGTAGACCTACCTGGGTGGAACCACGACCTGCTCTTGTTATTTGTGGAGGAAAACTGTTAGTAGTCAGAGGAAGTGGTTTGCCTGGCCTTAGAAAGGTCTTTCTAGCCTAATAACTCTCTGTGGGTATTTAGATAATGCTCAAGAAGATAGATACATCCAATAATTCCAAACTAGAGAAATCATTTTTAAGAACAATAGATGGGAATACAGTGTGAAAAACATCTGCCTGCGATTTAAATGGTTTTGAACAGGAATGCAAACAGATGGAGTTACCAGGCAATTAAATTAAAACAATTTGACCAGTTTGCTTTCGAATTTCTGCCTAATGTTAATGAAACAATGCTTAGAAAACCAACGTAACTAACTCTTGCAGACGCTGACTGAGAATGGGACAAGATCCTCAGAAATAGAAGAGCACAGTGGCTGGACATGAAAGGGAGACTCGCCAGGAGAATACACAAATGTGCTTGAGGCTGGGGAAAATCAGAGAAAAGTCAAAGAAAGGGCAAGGGAAATGTATACACTCCAGCTCTTCTTCTGAAGGCTTCCAGACAAATCTCAGATGAGCACAACCCCAGTTAGCTTTTGCCCCGCCCTACCGTGTATATCACCACAGTGTGTGCAACAAAAGCAGCTGGAAAGAAGATCAGAGCAACTAGATTGCAAACTGCCTCCCAGAGTGCCTCTAAAATGTCTGAATGGTGAAATAGGTTAGTTAAGCCACCTCCAATGATACCTATGATCTGCACATTGCTTGGTCCATAGTAAAATCCCAGTACATTTGGATAGAATAAAGCATCTTCAAAAAATGAATCTACAGAGTTATAAGTTTTAGACAGAGGGTTGGAGCCAAGCTAATAACAAGGAACTAAAATTTCCCCTTTGACTCCATGAAGATGATTGTGCTGGTGGCAAGTTCGTGCTGGTGGGAAGACCATTTAAACTAGAGCAGTACACTGCACCTGAAAGAAGCTCCCTCCCTGATTGACACGCTTCTTCAGAGACCATTGAAAATTGATCTGCCAAACTTCCAATGGCTTGGTGAGGTTTTTCTCAACTTTCCAAACAATGAGAATCAGTCAACGTCAGTACAGAAATATTTTTACCAGGAAAAAGTTTTTGTTGTTGTTTTGTTTTTTAACTTTTTTTTTTTTGAGATGGAGTTTCACTCTTGTAGAGTGGAGTGCAATAGTACAATCTCGGCTCGCTGCAACCTCCACCTCCCGGATTCAGGTGATTCTCCTGTCCCAGCCTCCTGAGTAGCTGGGATTACTGGCACCCGCCATCACACCCAGCTAATTTTTGTATTTTTAGTGGAGATGGGGTTTCACCATGTTTACCAGGCTGGTCTCGAACTCCTGACCTTGGGTGATCCTCCTGCCTTGGCCTCCCAAAATGCTGGGATTACAGGCATGAGCTACCGTGCCTGGCCTGTTTCATTTTGTTTTACAGTCAAGTCTGTTCATATTAGTTTATTTGCAACCCAACTCCTTGAAGACAGCAAATAGAAGTACTGGCCGCCCTCTCCAATGGGCAAGTGAATTCAGTATAAAGATCAAGAAAATGCCAAATACATGTAACTTAATTCTCCTGGAAAACCAGAAATGCTGGCACGAGAATGAGTTCTTAAATCTAGGGTTTTTAAAGACAATGGTGTGTGGGAAATAGTGCACTACCTCGACAATCACTGAGCACTACCATGTTGCTCAATTGTTTATGGGTAAGTAAGCTTGCTTGTTTATTTTAAGACATCATGGGATAGTCTGAGGTGAATGTTCTCCATTGCTAAATTGAAAGCCAACCATGGCAGCAATATTGCAGAAGCTTCTCAGAATGTTCCCTGGACCGACAGCTTCCATGGTGTGTGCTTTTAAAAAAATCTGCAAATTCTTTGAAACTGCTCCCATCAAGAAATGGAGTCTAGTTTTCCTTCCCTTGAATATGAGTCAGATTTAGAGACC